>NC_030679.2:111677128-112010699 GCF_000004195.4 Xenopus tropicalis
GTAAACAGGACATTGGAAATATTACAGCCAATGCCATCTCTGTCTATTTCATTGTTAATTTTCTGGCACAACCTGCATCCGTTCACTGAGGCAATGCTAGTCTGGATAACATTTGGAAGCAGAACAACCAGTAGTATTAATAAAATCATTCATCTCAAACCTGATTTACCAGGCCTGGACTTTCTCAAATATTAAATTACTTCACTACTCTACTATACTTGGTGCACCTTTAAAAGGGATATGCATTGAAAATTCCAGTATTAAATGAGCTGGGACTAAAAGTGTTTACAAGATACACAGAACAAGCACATGTGAAATAAAATCAGTTCATCTCTACTGACAAACATCTCTACTGTAAAACAGAAAATAATTTGCCCCAGAGTTATGTGGTTTACTCAGGGATCGTGAGGCAACATACAGCTTTACAATTAGACCAAGTCCCTTTTATACATCCTAGCATTGTATCCATATTATTACATTATATTATTGAAGTATTATCATCATCATCATCTTCCACATAAGGAAGCATAGTAACCCAGAATAAATATATTTTCCAATTCCAAATGTCATTTTGGGAAACTTAAATATTTTAATTAAGAGAAAGTTGCAAAGCACTATTAAAGCATTTATTTTTCTCAGCTTCCAGGTACATGTACACACATTAACCAATGCAAGAACCACAAATTGAATATATTCCTCATAGAATTACCCATGTATCTAAAGTTCTCACACATAAGCAATGCAAACAGGGTAATGTGTTCTTGTCCGAGGTTCAGTTCCCCGTTTTAGACTCATTTAGTTACTAGCGTTTCCTGCTTCTACCAAGTAACAGACATTATCAGCAGTCACACAGCCTGACTTCAGAACATTTAAACCTAAATAAAATGTGCACTTTCAAATGCTTTACCCTTTAATCTTATATACTAACAAAGGGGGAAGGTTGCTATTCCCTCATGGGCCACTTATGGTCACTCTTATATCCACATAATCTTTCAACATCACAAAAAGTATGGGACAATCTCCTTATTCATATAATATCCTTATTCACAACCCTTACCACATACTTATATGTCAAATATTGTACTTATTTTTCATGCCAAAGAAATTGCTTTTCATTTTACAGATCTTTTTTGTTGTTATAAGCAAACACAGGCGATTCCTTAACTATGAACCGGTATGTTTGCTAAATCAAAAATGGCTCAATGTGGGTTACCTTGAGTAATTCTTTACTGCCACTAATCTGTAAATATTAGATTTATAAATAGTGGATTTCACCTCATACTGAGTTTACAAGTTTGATTAAGTTTGCCATAAAGAGGCAGCTCTTTTGAAAGGAGCCACTGCTAAATCAGTATGACTTTTGATTTATCTTCTGTCTCATTTTCCAAGTTTGCTGGAGTAGTGGTTTCTAATTATTTGTATTTGTGCTCTTTCACTCTACTAGACCAATAGTTCTATTCAAAGCTTCTCTGAGCCCCTGGTTTGACTCTTTGCTTGGGGGAGCATCTTAATTCAGAGGATGCCGCTACTGAATTTATTATTCTCAAAATTTCTTGAATACTTTGCCCCTTTGATGCAGTGGGGTAGAAAAAAAATGAACATACCTTGCCTTGATGCTGAAGAAATGTTCATTTATAAACCAAAACCTAATGCAAACACACAAAGAAAATGGAAGCATAAGGTCATCATGAAATAATAGCTTTACAGAAATTCCCAATCTTGCACTACAATTACTGTTAAATAATAAATACCCAATTGTGTGACTTACAAAGGTTAAACACTATACTGTAGTACAGCAAAACGACAGACAAATCATTAATACCTAACCTAATTCTGTACTCGGAATATAGCATACAGCAGTTAATAGATAGGCATTTCTTTTTCTTTATCAAAATGTCACTTTAAAATAGTTTCCCCTCAAATTTCACAGTCCCCTTTGTAAGCATGAGAATGCAGACTTCATAAAGAAAGTGAAATATGCTTCATTATAGGAAAAGCAAAATGTAAAGTTATCTAACTAGAGATCTCTCTAGGTATGTTTTTCTCCCTGCCAAGCATACTTTTTTTAAACCTTTAATATATCTTGAACTATAACGGTAACAGGTTAGTGGTGCAGATATCTGTTAAAAATCAGAGCCTGCAAAAACCTACAGCAAGGACCCACCCTTCCCAAACAGGAAACACAGTACTTTCTGGTTTTCTATATGAATAGTATACTCTGAAGTGGCACAAAACAACAATCTAAAATATAATGACAGACAAGGGTTTTTGTTCTCTTATAAATATAAAATGTAAATATATAGTTAAAATTAGCATTCACAAAATTCCATTTGTATTTCAAACAGGTTTCAAATGGGACCAATCATTGCAACTACTCAATAAACTTACCTGCATAGAAATTAAGTTAATTTTTCATAAGGCAATATAAGACAAAACCTGATATTTATATAATGTACTTATAAACAGGAAGAAATAATTCTGTCTTGCCTGAAACGGAAGATTAAAGTCCAAAAGGAATAACCATGGTTTCTTAAATCAGCTTGGGAGGAAATGAAACAGATCTTGATCTGGTCTGACGAAAAGCTTAGGTAAGCAATGACTCTTGCATAGAGGCCAATCATATTCAGGTGACTAACAAAAACTTCCAGCTCTGCTACTGATCAATAAGTTTTTTTATATAATCAGTCTAATAGTAGTGTTCTGGCTATTATGTTAGCCATTCTCTCACTGTTCCTTTAAAGGAGAAGGAAAGGCAAAGTCACTTGGGGGTGCCAAAATGTTAGGCACCCCCAAGTGACTTTAATCGCTTACCTTCTACCCCGGGCTGGTGCCCCTGTACAGAGAGAACAGCACCAGCCCGGGGTAGCTGCCAGCGCTTCGTCCTTCCTGAACGATCGCGCACGCATGCGCAGTAGAGTGAAAAGCCGAACTTTGAACAGAGAATTCGGCTTTTCACTCTACTGTGCATGCGTTTGTCCAGGACAATTGGCTGCAGCGCGAGTAGGAAGGAGGAAGGAGGAAGCGCTCGAAAAAAGGTACCCCGGGCTGGTGCTGTTTTCTCCTAACAGGGGCACCAGCCTGGGGTACAAGGTAAGTGATTTCCTTGTCCTTTAAGCAAAAAGCAGTACATATCTGGTAGTGATGTGCAAGTCAACAAAAAAAATACCCCCGTTCGACCCTAACCCGGCGGTTTGTTACCAGCACCCAACCCTTGTTTATATACCCAAGCCCACCCTGCCCCTATCTGATTTCATAAGAGGAACTGGGGGGGCACTTATGCACAAACAGGGCCGGATTTCTCCGTGAGGCGCCCCGAGGCCGCCCCTGTGGCTGTCCCCCTCTGCGCATGCGCGAATGCGGCCCCCAGTGCGCATGCGCGAACACGACCCCGTGCGCATGCGCAAACGCGCCCGCTCCCCAGTGCGCATGCGCAAACCCTCCTTTAAACTCCCATACGGAACAGTGGGGAGAGGTCCCCACTGCTCCGTATGGGAGCCAAATTTAAAAATTTTCTTGCGGCGGGGCGGCATGCCGCCCCTAAACTTAGTCATGGATGTCAGCCAGAACCATCCAACTAAAAAAAAAAAATAGCTATACGATTGTGTAGACCCCGGTGCAAGCACACGTGTTGGATTTTGGTGCAGAAATGCACGAGTATACATTTCCATGATGACATCCACCACTTGGGCTGATGCAATGGTTCCGGGTGCAGACCAGGAAAAAGTCTTGTGCCAGCATTGGGGTTGCTTTTTCCGCAGGCCGAGAATCGCCTCTAAGAACCTGCAATGCTGGTGGTTTTTCATGGTTTTCATAAATTTTATCAAAAAAATTTTCAAAAAGTTTAGCAAAGATTTTTGGCATTTTGGATTCTTCCAAAAGTCTACTTTCAAAAAATACAAAGATTTTCTGGGGTAAACATGTTTTGTGGCTTTATCGTTGATAAAAATGAGGTGATCTAAAATGACTTCCATGACAATTCATATGCACTATTTTCATTTTGCCTCTACAAGTCAGATACTTTGATAATCCTCTACATAATGGACGTTCAACTGTATGGTAAACCCCAAACATTCATATTTAAGTTATATTTTGGTTCCTAACAACAAGTAGCATAGTTTGCAAAAATATATGGTTGCGTAGGGCAAAAAAAAAAAAAAAGATAAAGAAAATCTATATAAAACAATTCATATCTGGTATGTACTCATTTGGGAAACAGGGGACTTTTTAAATAAGGATAACCCATGGAGCGACTCAGTTGCTAACCGCTCCAAAATGGCTTTCCACCGGTGACTGTATCACATCGATTCGGTTATCTAAAGTTGCACAAAGTTTTCTCCTGCAGGCAACTTTGCGCAACTTCTGAAAACGAAGCGATGCAAGGGACCCTATTGTTGCTGGTGGAAAGCCATTTTGGAGCGGTTAGTCACACACGATAGAGATCTATCACGGGCAACTGAACCGCTTTGTGGGTTCTTAACCTAAGGATTTTTTACCCATAAAAATGATCAGGAGCCACAGATAAATAGTTCTGTAACATTTTAAATGATTCATTGCATAGTAGACTAATCAAATTTAATGGATTAAATCAGAATTGATACATTAGGCAACTAAATTCACCTTATGTGACACCTAGTTAGGAGCCTAGCATATTGCATTGGAAAACCTCCCAAAGGTGCAGGTTGCAGCATTTGTAGTTACACTGACCAACATGTAGATCTTTAGGACAAAATATGCTTTAAACAACTTTGGATACATTCTTCAGAATACATTTCCAGACCAAAAACAATGGACCCAAATTGGTCCTTCAAGTGAGTGGCCAAGAGAATGTATAGGCAGTTTCATCTTTTTCTAGTCAGTACTTATTCCACAAGTTTCAATTTTCTCTATGCACCTTTAGCTCAGAATTCCAGGAAACATATTATAGAAATTGACATTTTTGCTTTGGCTTTAATATGGTTAAGAAACTACAATATACTGATACATGGTAAATTAAGTTTCATTAATACATTATTAGTGACTACATATAACATTAATCTGCAATTCTTACTTGTGCTCAACGTCCAATTCTACTGTCCAGTAACATATGCGCATATCAGCTCCACTACAGATTAACTTAACAGAAAAAAAGCACTTCTAAAAAGTCTACAAAAAAGAATGTCTAGTGGCCCCAACCTACCTCTTAGCACAAGTATTTTAAATAACCTCAAGCCATAAGTAAAGAATGCAGCAGAGTCATTTAGTGAAATCTCTTAATACAAAGGCCTCTGTTCCAGAACACCACCTTCGGGATTTTCTGGCTGCCGGAATCACACTTACATCATTGTTTATCTACTCCAATGCTAATGCTGGTTTAAACATGGAAGAAATAGTTATTTCAGTAGTTATACCCCAGGCAAGTAAAAAAAAAAAAAAAAAAAAAAAAAAAAAAAAAAAGGCCTTGTTTCCAGAAAAAAAGGAGTCCGGGCATTTCTTTGAGAACTTTTAAAAAAAACACGTTAAACAGAGGTAATAATTTATTTTAAAAAGGGATAGTTCATTTTAGAAAACAGATTATGGGTTATTTACCAAGGGCAGCCTCCACTGAAGGGAAAGAAAGTTTGCTGCAGTCGCTGCATAAAAATGCAATTCATTAAATGTACTCACACCTAAAGCTGCTCCTTGTACTGTTACAGTTAATTTGATGCATTACTTGACATATTTCTCAGCCACTTTGAACAGAGCAACTGTTATATATACTGACTCATTAGTTTCTGCTATTCCTCTGATGTTGCTGACCAACTAACCAGTTAAGATTAGAAAGTTGGCATCCTGGCTTACTGACCTGACACTAGTAAATATGAGAAGGCAGAAAATTTGGAAAACTCACATTCTAAAAAATAAGTGAAAAATAAAAAAAATAGAAAGCAGTCAAAAAGTCATTACTTGTAGTGTACTATATGAAAACAACACTTGTTACAGTCTGATGTTTGCAATGAAATAAAGGCAGCTATAGCATGGTGCATTGCCAGATGGTATTTAAAAAAAAAAAACTGTCCAGTTCCAAAACTGATCTGTTTCATAGGTATCTGACATGAATGGAGTAAGCCAGCATACATGCAAAGATAATCATATGAAACATACTATTTTATCTCTGCATGTATGGGCACCTTAGGTTCTGAATAAGACATCTCCCAGAAATGATAGCTTTTGGTATTAAACAAGGCAAGAAAACCAATCAGCTGTAATCAGAACTACAACATTGTGGACATATTTTAAGCACTGACAAGAGAATTGTTAAATACATGGGCTCCAAATGTTTCTGCAATACTTTTTAAAAGATAGAGCAGTCAATAGTCTTATAAAAAAAAAAAGCAATAATTCTGCTGGTAAAAGAAAGACTTGCCCCATTGTCGAGCGTAATAGAGCTATACATGTAGTTTAACGGTAATGTTTGTGCTTTACACACACACACACACACACACACACACACACACACACACACACACACACACACACATACATATATATGCTAGCTGTATATTTATTTTGCTTCTGTTAAAGAAGTAAATGATCAAATATCTTCAATGAGCAGCTCTTGTGACTGGGCACTCTGTGATTTACAAAACATATTTAAAACTACTGCGATGTATATAAACCAATTGGTGTTGAACTTTAAGATCAGTGGCTCCATGTCACAAGGTATTTATCACCTGGTATTATTTGGATTTAAGGTGTTAATACTGAAAGCACCACACCTTGATATCTGTCAAGGGCAACATGTTGTTTCCTGCAAAACATAAATCTCAGTGAGACACTCCTTCGCAAAGTGTCGGCTCATGAGCCATTTAATGGGGCCCGCATTCTTTTCCAAGGGGAACTATTTAAGGAACCATTTAAATGCCTTTTAAAGTAGAGATGCAAATTTAAATTTCAGCTAGGGCCAAACCACTGGACTTGCAGCAAGATTTGAATTCAGCCAAAGTGAATCCAAACCCCTTAAATCATGTCACATTCAGTGGGTAACTGAAAGTGGCATTTTTTTCTTTATATTATGCACATTTTGCTCAAAATTGTATATGTTAATTCAGTTACATTCAGGAAAAATGACTCTCTGTATAGCTGTATTGACAATTCACTTCCGCTTGTGTGTAGCTACACATAGCAGAAGCGTAGATTGGCCCAAAATGCAAAAGTAGGAAGTTTCATTCAAATCTCTTCTTTCGCTCTGCTATAGCTATACAGAGAGGCAGAAGGAAGCAGATCTGCAAAAAAAATATAGGCTGAGAGAAGAAGAGCCAACGCTCCATGTGCCCCTATCCTTAGGTTAATGACACACGGGGCAGATTCTCGTCCTGAGAATTTGATCTTAGGGCCTGCGAATTAGAGCGTAAGGCAGAAAATTCACAGATGTGCCTGCAACTGAAGCCATTGTGTTGGCCCGGGTGCTGGCAAACACAGAAGGACTTGCACAAAACTGCATATGGGGCCATTGCATCAGCCTGGGCCCAAACACACAGTGAGATTCGGCACAAAACTGCTTGTTTATGCAGTTTTGTGTCAATTTCACTCTACCTGCACCTGAGCCAATGCAAGCACAACCAAAAGCTTTTTTGAGTACAGGGGTAGATTCTCGGCCTGCATTTATCCGCAAACCAAGAATCCGCCCCATGTGGCATTGGACTTAGTCTGAAGGCTTTTTCAAGCAGTTGTTGCCTAACAAGAGAGCTTGTTAATCTATGGTGGGCTGCTTCAGGTACTTTACTGTTGTGGGCAACTTAAATACAGGGCACCTAAATCGCCTGGAACAGCCCCATGCAACACTGTCCTTTGAGACATAACATAACTGTAGTGTAAACTGTAAGTTTCAAGGGTGCTTTTGCGGTCATTTACCATATGCCCCAAAAAGTAGAGAGAAATGTTTAAACTTGAAGAGAAATAGAAGCTATGGAAAGAACTCATTTATTGGACCTTAGATTTTCTCAAATATATTTGTTGCATTTATGTACTAAAACCATTGGCAAGTACAGCCTGCAACAGACCAGAGGCTGCAGTTCATCTAAAGGCTGTCCAGAGCTGCTGGGAGCTGACATATATAACAATCTTCTGGATAGCCAAATAGCTGACATGCCAAATCTCATGCAATGCTCATGCACAAAAATAAAAAATAATATGGAGCAATGGCCTTAGAGGTGTAGCAAGAGAACAGGATATCAGTTGCACACCTGATAAACAACTAATACTGGAGCTAAAAGATATGCCAGCAATGTACTAAGTTAATGAAATTAAGTATTAGTACTCCCTTCAAGCGTTTTTGGAACCACACACAGGACATGATAAAGGGTGTGACTACTCACTAGCAGGCATGATTGCACAAAGTACAGCCGCAATGCAAGCGTTTCAGGATGATTTTACCTGTTCAGTGAACTATTCAGTAAAAAAAACTTCAAAACAGATATTTAACTCTAAAGGTGGCCATACACGCACCGATATTATCGTACGAAACCTCGTTTCGTACGATAATCGGTGCGTGTATGGCATGTCGGCGAGTCGACCGATATCGCAGGAAGCTGCTGATATCGGACGACTCGCCGATCGCCATAGAAGGCGCCTAACCAAAATTCTCCCTTCAGAGCTGAATCGGCAGAAGGAGGTAAAAATCCTATTGTTTCTACCTCCTTACCTGCCGATTCAGCCCTGAATGGTGTGTGGCGGATCTTACGATGTTTCGTGCGACCGATGGTCGTACGAAACATCGTCAGATCGCCACGTGTATGGCCACCTTAGGTGATGGGTAAATTATCCAAAGCCAACTGACATGGTCCTTGCCTTCTTGTTTAGGTTAGTTCAAATGCCATACTGGAGTGCCACAGAACAAAAATAAAGAGGAAAAAATTTAAACTGCAAACATTTTTTTTTTTTTAAATTTAAAATGATCTTTAATTTGAAGATATATTTCCGTGTGAACCCCTCTAACTTTAAGAATGAAAGCACAACAAAACAGTCGACATGCTACACTTTAAGGGTCATTTGCTTATAGCACTGCAATGTGCAAAGTGCCCACTGCCTTCCTCTGTCCCTGAATCCTTTTGGGGTTCCGTTTGAAATGTGCAAGTTAGGGAACAGCAGAGAATGCAGGCTGCAAAAGGGCCCTGTTTGTATATTCTTGCACTCCTTAGTATTTTTGTACTTCTGCACAATGGGATTGTAAATAGCCCCCCTGTTTTAGCCTCTGTACCAGTCAAAGGACACCACATGCCTTTGTGAATAGGGGCAGTGAATATTTGTGTCTAAAAAGATGGGGATCTCATGTGGGCATAGATAAATTGATTCATGATCATATATTATAGAGCATTAAAGTAAAATAGATGATAGTGCACAAAAGTAGGGTCACCAATCCTTTTTTTTTGTATCTGTTTTTTTTACATCTCTATTAATAAAGCTGGGGGGTAATTTTAATGGTACAAAAGTATAAAAGGAAAAGCATGTTAATGACTCACAATGCCAGTGTGGACCTAAGGATCCAGTATCCTGAACAGCTCCCCATTTTTCACATCAAACTGCTCATATAGCACTCTATAGAACTGAAGAGCTGCAAAGTGGTACTGGGAGACATAATTGTGGTCCGAATTACTTTGGTCTCCTACAGATATTTTGAAGATCACCTTTAAAGTGCATGCAATCAGTATATCCTTTTAGAGCATACAATTCTAGAAATAGCTCTGACTCTTCTTTTTGTAAACACACTATGCCCTTTGTACAGTATTATAACTCTCTAAAAATATGCCAGGGCCTAGCAGCCAGGGGTCTAAGGACCTGACTAGTCAGAAACTAGTGAATGGAACTTGCCATAGCAAGGGCAAATTCCTAGGTTTTCTAATAGCATGGATAGAAAGTTGCCTTAACAATACATTTACCTTACTTACACATTTACCAGTGGCACTGTTTCTCATTAATATTTCATTCCTTTTATAAGTTTATATCATTAGAAATATCTTCCCTCCAGCATTACTGGCCTAGTTACCCCTTTCTGTAAAAAAAAGTTCCATTGTAGGTATGGGATGTATAATCTGGAAACCCATTATCCAGAACGGCGTAATAGGGCAATTAATATATAAGTTGCTCTGACTATATTGATATTTGCCATCATAAGGTATTACCTGGTACTTAGATTGTAAGCTCTACGGGGAAGGGACCTCCTTCCTACTGTGTCTCATACCACATGGCACTTATATATATTTATTGTATTTATTATATCACTTGTCCTCCCTGTGTGTAATTTGGAATTCTGTAAGATTGTACAATGCTGCGTACCCTTGTGGCGCTTTATAAATAAAGTTATACATACATAAATACTTAACTACCCTCTGTCTAAACCATCATAAACTTTCATGTTAATGATAAAGCAATCCCACTGAGGAATGGTGCTTCAGGTTCCCAGTATTCTGGATAATGGATTCCATCCCTGAATATCCTTATACAAAGTACATTGTGGAGGGGGTAAAAAACAAATCAAGGTAACAGGATACCCTATAGCTGGCCATACACACACCAATGAGGGTGGGAACGATTGGTCGCACAAAAGATTGAAAATCGCCACGTGTGTGGCCACCTTATAGCACAAAGCCCCTAATATCAAGGCATTCTAAAATAATATTTAAGGCATACATCTGAGAGCTCAGTTGTTGGATTGCTATGTATGTTATAGGTTAACAAGACAGGCAGTCACTTAGGAAACTGATTTTAACTGTCATCACACCACACAATCTCCCTAACCAGAGCAAGTATCAGGAAGGCAACCGAAGCTGACTGTTTAGGGGTTTGTCACCTTCCAAACATTTTTTCCAATTTAGTTACGGTACCAGTAATAAAGACTTTTCATTTTCTCGCTATCTCGTTTACATCTGTCCTCTTTCTAGAATTTTAGCCTACCAGTGCCCTAAGGCAGATGCAGGATGTCTAAACTGTTACAATTTGCTAGGTTAAGTTGATACATTTCTCATTAGCATCAGATGAATAGCAACTACATTATCAAATGTAACAGTTGACTTTGGTCATTTCAGGAAACATCTGCAGTAAAAATCCAGGATCCCTTCCACTAAAAGTAAACAATATGGGATAAATTCAAAGAATAAATGTATATCACACACAGTAAGCAAGGCCTCAGTCTTTTCAATCTGCTGAAGGCAATACTAGAAAGGCTAGCCCTTATTTATAAACAGGGCATAATTCCCCTTTACGGTTGAAGCTACCCCTTCTCTGGCTACAGACATTTGTGTGCCTATACTTAGGTAGAATGCATGGACTCCTTTAGCACTGATCTGAGAGGAACTGAAGCTCTTCACTTCCTCATCAACTGATGCATCAGTTGGATCTTGGGGGGGGGGGGGGGGAGAGCAAGCACAGGCACTTAAATAGTTAAAGATACATTTTCAAGGCTACCACACCCTACTAGACACTTCCAAGGGAACCTGGTGCTTGAGGGGATGTGTTCCCCACTCCTACTGGCTGGGGAGAGTGCCTTGACAGCAGCATACTTTAACACACCAGTTTGGACACATACACTGCAATTTGCCACATTCTCAGAAAGGTCTGTCAAAACTGGCTTCCAAACTGACTTATATGCCTAGACTGATGGCCAATATGGGTGAAACCAACTAAACTGCTTGAACAAATCTGTGCATATATGACCACCTTAACAGAAAAAATAATAAAGATTTATGCAGTTAAAATCATGACACAGTACAGATTTCATTTATTTTCAAATGTGGCTAAACATTACAGTCACCATGTAACCTTGAGATAGTAGATAACTGCTTTTCAGAATAAAGCTTGCACTTAAAAAAAAAATGAATTTCCTGACACTGCAGTAAAGAATGTGTTAAGGCACTGGCAGAGCCATGAAGCCAGCCCATAACAATCCGGTCTGGCCTCAAACACTCCAGGGAGAGCATAACCACACTAGGTGGATTAATTATTCTCTACTATTTAAAGGTCATTGCTTTCATGACCAGAACAGAGATATTCTGCCCACAAAACACAAAAGGTGATCATTTAACATGGTAACCAACACAGCAAATGTAAGGCTGAAGTCCATGTTGCAACTTTCACACAGATGTTAAACAGTTAAAGGCTAATCACAAAATTAACATTTGTGATAAATTTATGTAATTTTAAGAGGCATTAAGTTCTATACGCCGCTCTGCCAATCCCTGCACTGGCTTCCCCTACCATCCAGGATAAAATTCAAGCTATTGACCCTCACATTTAAAGCAGTCCATAACTCTGCCCCACCCTACATCTCTGAACTCATCTCTAGGTACCATCCAACCCGCTTGTTACGCTCCTCTACTGACCTGCTCCTCAACTCCTCTCTCATTCCCTCATCACACGCTCGCATTCAAGACTTTGCAAGGGCTGCCCCCCTTCTCTGGAATTCACTCCCACAAACTGTCAGACTTTCTACCAATCTCTCTGCCTTCAAGAAATCTCTAAAAACACATTTATTTAGAGAGGCTTACCCTAATCTAGTTTAGCAATACCCTGTGCCCCACCTCTAACAACTCTGGTTATGCCCATTCCCACACCTTGTGTCTCAACCCTTTCTCCTTGTAGATTGTAAGCTCTTTTGGGCAGGGCCCTCTTCACCTCTTGTATCGGTTATTGATTGCTTTATATGTTACTCTGTATGTCCAATGTATGTAACCCACTTATTGTACAGCGCTGCGGAATATGTTGGCGCTTTATAAATAAATGTTAATGTTAATAGGTTATATATGTAGAGATATTTAAAGAAAATACTGCTGGCAGGCAATAATAGGAATTTCAGTGCCAAGAAATCTAAACTGTCACAGTACACTGTAATGGTGTGGGCATGTATCCCCAGAGGGCACCATGGGCCTGTTAGGATTTGTGCGCAGGGGCACTTTGTTTGTGATCAAACCATTGACTTTTATTACGCTTAACTCATTTTATGCCAAGTGACAAGCATGTTCTTTCCTTTCATGCCCACTTGCATAAACACATTTTCAATTCAACCCACAGCATTAACAATCTAAGCACTATGGCTCCCACATCTTAAAGGGCCAGGAACTACAACAATGAAAAGGCTTTATAGGCATTTAAATAATAATGTACCACCACCCTGCACTGAAAAAAAAATCTGCTTCCACATTTTTGCATAATTACACAGGAGCGTTATACATGCAGCGATTCCTACACCAATGGATGCCAATGTATTTCATCTGTGAAGAACATATATTTCTTATAATCATTAACACGTTTTTACTAGATAGTAAAGTTGTCCCTCTTTCTCCTGCGTGGTGTTCCATGTATACATACCCCCCTTCTATTGTACAGCACTAAAGTAGGTGTTTTAGAAATGCTTGTAAATAATACTACCGATTATTATCACCCAAGACAAGTACCTGAAACCTTAAATGGACCCGTCACTCAGACATAAAAAGCTGTATAAAAAAATTCTCTCTCAAATTAAACATAAAACACAAAATCATTTTTAATAAAATAACCAAAGAAATTGGAATTATTTCTTAGGGTGACAGGCCCAAATTAAATGGCTTTTTACTTTTTGTGTAGTGTTTAAATTAAGAAATTTATTTTTTTTAATATAGCAAACAATAAACTTTGTTTTTACAAGCACAACCAAAACAAATCACAAGTACACTGAGAAGCCCCCTGTATTAAAGGACCCCCCCCTTCAAAGAACGAATGTTGAAAAAGGGAGTAGCCCATTTAAAAAGGTACAAATTTTGTAATTTTGTGTGTTTGTGAGTGTGCGTGGTTTTCGCTTGCGTATATTTTAAATTGTGTTGTTTTGTTAAAGCCATGCAAGTAGTGTAATTTTTAATGATGATATGGTCACTAAGGGAACATTTTCATTTAAACCAATAATTTGGGGAAGCAGCATAACTACTGCTGCTCATATAAACAGACATATATTACTTAGAAAAGGAAATACAGTGTGCTTATTTTCATACTTATATATATGTTTGCTTTATTAAGAGCTGAAGGGAAACCATCTAATAATTTCTGAGAAAAAAAGTCAACTTTAAGGTGCATCTGTTACAGGTTTTGCAGTATATTATCATTTTGCCTTGAGCAAAACAAGGCAGAAACAGTGTTAAGTGTTTTTCAGACTGCATGGTTCACATAGAGGCCTTGTTTAGTCTGTGGTGCAGTCCCCAGCAACACATTTCTGGGAAGCAATGAACACTGTATATTACATTAAAATGTGAACCTCTGCATGAGTGCTATAAACCTCATAACAAGGCACTGGAGATATATTCTACACAACTGACCATCTCATATTTATTCTATATGTATTTAGAAGCATGGAACTTGAAATGAAATAGAAACGTCACGTGGGTTCCTGTCTTGGAGATTCTGGGAGTTGCAGTATAAAACCAGCTTTAAAAGGAATACGGTCATGGTAACACATTTTTTTCAAAACACAATAGAGCTTCTCCAGCAGAATCCTGCATTTAAATCTGTTTTTCAAAAACACAAAGAGATTTTTTTAATATTTAACTCTGAAATTTTACATGGGGCTAGCCAATTCTTCATTTCCCAGAGTGCCACAGCCATGTGACCTGTGCTCTGGTAAACTTCAGTCACACTTTCCTGCTGAGCTGCAAGTTGGAGTGATATCATCCCCCTGCCAGCAGAACAATGGGAAGGTAGCTAGGCAGCAGCTCCAAGAAGATATCACAAAAGCATTCAATAGTAAGAAATCCAAGTCCCGCTTGGGACACCTCCAGATACATGGGAGTAGGAGAAACTATAGGTTATCTGAAAGAAGTTCTAATGTGTAGTGCTGGCTCTTTCTGAAAGCTCAGACACAGGCACAATGCATTGAGATGGCGCCTACACACCAATATTACAACTAAAAAAATACATTTGTGGTTCAAGAATAAAATTTTAAATGGCAGAGTGAATTATTTTCTATGTAAACAGTGTCATTTAGAAATAAAAAGTATACCATTGAAATCATGGCAGTATCCCTTTAAGTGCTTTAGTTTGAGCACCACTGTTACAGTTCAAAACAATGCCTTAAGCCCAGAATGACATAAATTAGAAGAGAACAATAGCTGAGAACTGAGTTTTACAATCAGCATAGGATAAACAGCCTAATTCTAAAATTCTAATTCTAGTGGGGGCTTAAAATGTTTAATGCCTTTCTAGCACAAAGAAGGGATACATAGTTAAAAGCAATGGTATAGAAATTCATCCAGCTGGCTACCACCGACATTTAGGGGTGAGAGAGTTTCCCACCCAAAGAGAATGAATCAGTAGTTACCCCACCATGGGCTGTGACAGCCTTACTCTTAATTAACATCGATGGTTCTGGAACAGTTAAACATAAAGAACTTACATTCTAGCTAACTATGCCACTTCTGTAATTTGAAGAATGTAAAGGAAATTACGTCAAAATATTTTAGCGAAAATGATTAAATCCACAGACTATGGAATGTCACTAAAGCAAAAACAATTTGAATTGTTTCTGATATTTTCTGTACAGGGATAAAAGCAATTTCAATTACATAAACTAGCTTTATTTATCTAAAAGGTACATGCTTACTGCTAAAAACTATATGTTGTCATATTATCTATAGAAACAGTGAGGATGACAGTCTCTGGGAAGGAACTATACCTGGCATAGCAGGACCCCTTATCTGGAAACCCATTATTCAAAAAGTTCCGAATCACGGAAAGGTCATCTCCCTTTTTAAAAAATATTTCCTTTTCTCTGTAATAATAAAACAAGACCTTGTACTTGATCTCAACTAAGATATAATTAATCCTTATTAGAGCCAAAACAATCCAGTTGGGATTAATTACTGTTTAAATAATTTTTTCAGTATGGAAAGTCCCCTTATCCGGAAAACCCCAGGTCCTGAGCATTCTGGATAACAGGTCCCATACCTGTATAGTAGGAAGAAAAAAATGCATGTATTGAATCATGAGCTCCCTGATGACAGGACATTTTCTGCCATCTCTTGCTATGCCTATTAATATAAATACTAGGGCCCCACAACGTCTGTCTTGCCCAAGGCAGCAACACATCCAAACACAAAGGAGTGTCTATGGTTATGTGTAATTTGCAGGTGAAATTAAGATAATGGATGAGAAGTAATGCTGCTGCTTATTACCATCAAAAATATTAGCAGTTTGTATGTTGGCACCATCCCTGTATCACGGTATCAGTACAAATACAATAACCCGCAGCAAGACTCATTGACTAGAACATGCGACTGGATCTTATGATTGACCCAATATGTATCAGACACTACCAGCTGTTTTTCATATTTAAAGTTGAATACATCAGACTCACACATTGGTCCACATAATGTCAGTCTGTGCAACCCTCCCCACTCACTATGAGTGAGCCCATCAACAAGTTCTGGGCCTTTTTTTTTTTTACCCAAAGTGACGACAATCCCAGCATTATTCTTGCATTTGAAAGCTCTCCCTTATTCAAAGACAGTCATGTTATATTTATAGCAGAAATCCAATTTAGGAATTATCCGTGCCCCCATAAATAGCAGGATGTGAATACAAATTTCACTTTAAAAAAAAAAAAAAAAAAAAAAAAAAGGGGGGGTACCACCATTAATTAGTAATAAATGTATTTATCCCCTTATCCTATCCAAATTGTAAGCAGATCAATTAGTTCCATGTTCATTTGTGGGGCAATATATCCGTTTATTAAACAGAGAAACTCACAAGTTACAGAAAAGCACAGGTAGGCCAGTAAGTTATGGATATATATTGCGGGTAAGCTGAATACAACAGGACTTAAACCTGCCACTTCTGAGCCATTCAGTATAAGGTCATTGTGGCCAAGACAGCTGAAGGAAAGATGAACGGAATCAGCTGCTGTAAATCCTATTTTCAAGCCGATCTCTCAGGCGCTGTAGTGACAAAAGGACAGATTGACAGCTCAGACTCTGAAGAGGTCTTACTAGAGAATAGCACTACACTATGAAGTGTCCAACCACAGCACTCCCCTAAATATTTGTCCAGTGAGTGGTGCTGGGAGTTGTAGTCCAAAAAACAGAATAGCAGGACAGCTGCTGTATTCATGCAAAGCTAAGGGTTAACATGACATTGCTTAATTGATTTTCTGTAGCAATGGATATTTTGCTTATGCAAGTATGTATCTAATCCTTTTATAAAGGAATTAAGGGACTTTGCGTGAGAGTCTCACCCAAAAAAACACTTCCTTAATGTTTCTGCTGTGATGCACATCCAAAGACTAAATATTTAAGCAAATAGCAGCAGTTTAAAGTACAATTACAATTTCCTGACAGCCAGTCTCTAAAACCCCCTGAGAGTAAAAGCTAGGAGTAGCTGCATAACTATTAGTAAAGGTTGCAGTCTGTAAAAACGTGTATAAAGGGTTTCTTGCTGAGTCAATTACAGCTTAGCGCAAAAGTATGCATTTAGATTGTATGTATGTATAGCTTTATTTATAAAGCGCTACTTATGTACGCAGCGCTGTACAGTAGAATACATTAATACAAACAGGGGGTTAAAGATAATGGATAAATACAAAGTACAACAATAAATACAAATAAATACAAGGTACAGTTGCAATAAGAGTCAGAAACACAAGATGAAGGAGGTCCCTGCCCCGTAGAGCTTACAATCTATATGGGAGGGGTAACAGACACAAATGGGCAAATAGATTGTAATGATGTTGAAATGTCCCTATATAAAAGTGTCTGCACCTTTGTTGACGGTTTATTGCGACTTGAGAGTAAGGGAAATGTAGGTTGTGGGAGACTGGCCCAATCGGCAACCGTAAGGTAAGTTCAGTATTTCTGATTAAAGGAATGAGCACAAATCAGTGCAGCACTGAACTTACCCCCGCCCAACTTACTGCCCCCAGTATAACCCCATATCGCCAACTACTGTCTCCGAGTCACTATTTTCCCACACAACCCCCCCCCCCCCACCCCCGCTCAGACTTGCAAAGGTCCCGCTGCCCCATCCCCCACAACACCGGGGCCCCTTACCTCCTCCTTATCCTACAATTGTGTCCCGGAGGCCGAACATCCCCGGCAAAGTGTCCAGCTTGCACGCCAAAGCCGAGAGATCCCTACAACTGAGCTTCCAGTATCCACAGAGAGAAAGCACACTATGGCACTCACTCGCATACACCACTTGCCTCAATGTATCACTTTCCGCTCACACCGCACTCCAAACTGTAGGAGACTTTACGGCGCATGCGCTCTGCGGACAAGGCTTCTAGTCAATGGACGATGCTTCTTCGGGATTGGCTTAGAGCCACGTCAATCTCTTACTTACTCGCTGGCAGGATGAAGTCAACAGTTAAGGAGAAACTTTTACAAAACTCATCCTGTGCATATACTTACACAGAGTTGCAGAGAAATGACAAGCCATAGAAATAGTTCGATTCCTTTGATATTATAGATTATACGGAAAAATAGCTGCTTCTTCTAATGAACTATTAGTAACTGCGTTTTGCTGCCTGCCATATGCTCCTGGTGTAAATCCTTCGTGCAGAGCATTTGCACGGACATTGCACTCAGACTTAAAGGCAAAGTTTATTACGTGAAGACGTTGATAATCTCAAACACCGTCCAGTGTTTTTTTCTGTACCGTTTTTTATTATACTTTTTGAATACGTTTTGCTTCTCTGTACCTCTGTACCCATAAATGTAGCTTCCGGGTTGCTAGCATAAGGACCCCAGCAAGAAGCACCAACATAACAAAATGTTAAATCATAAAAAAAAACATTATTTTCTTTCAAGGAAAAATATAAGTAGGACTTTTACAGAACACAACCCCATAGGTTATATAGTCAACCAGTTCTGTCAAATCCATATACTACAGCAAAAATGTTGCAGCCAACATTAAAATCCCCAATACCTTGGAAATGGCCCTGAGGTGCAGTAAGTGTGTTAATCATGTTTTCCAAAGATCCCAGGGTTTTAGGCCCCTCCTGTGCTCAGTAAACTAATTCTCTTTTTCAGTTTCTGTTCTTGAGGTTCAAACCCAACTAGGGATAGTGACCACAGTCATCAGTGTCTGCTACTGCACATGCCCCATTTAGTTTACTCTTTACAATTACACTGTTACCAATATATAATTTAGAATATTCACCCAACTGTATATTGTAATAGTAGTCAGTTGTGACAGTTGTTAGGAATAGCATGGGTAGATTTTGTATGAATGGTGTATGAAACTAGAAAAAATAATATATTAATGCAGGAATGTATTTTTACTACTCAGTAAGCAGGGCGCTACCCAGGGGGGGCCTCAGTTATTAGCTCACCAGTCACTTGGGTCCACTAGGCAGTGGGCCCTGCCAACAAGAAGAATGGGGGCCCAGAGGTATTTTGCCCAAGGTTATATTTATGTCAATATGTATAATTGTAATTTACATATGTACATATGTATTCATGGTTATTAGAATTCATAAATAAAAACATAATTAAGCCATAACAAACAAAACATACATTAATTCACACAATCTACAAAACAAACATGCCAAATAACAAATACAAAACAACGTTTACCCAACACCAAATATATTTACAATGATAGTAACTTGTGTGGACAATTTACATCAGGGAATAAAATTCCCAGTGCATAAATGGCCATGTCATCATCATGGCCTATTAAGTATAAGACCTGCCCACTTGTCTTGTGGGGCCCACATCTGTTATGGTGCTCCTTACTACACTAACCCTCCACACCCCCTGATGGTGGTTCTGCCATTAATACATTTAGGGAAAGATTTATCAAAATGTGAGTTTAGAGCTCACACCAGAAAAATTCACCCAATTGATCAAATGGATTTGCCCTTTGTAAAAGCATTGCTATGGAGGTGCATGCAGTAAGGTCTTTTTCCACCAGTCTTCATATACAAGAAACACACAAGGGTACAAACAAGGACTCACCAGTTGCTTCATCTCATTTGCATACTGCTTGTATAAAAAAAGGTTGTACAATCAAAGGTTTTGTTCACACAGCAAAAGGAATAGTACACAAAGGCAGAATTGCTCTTTCAATTAGTTTGACTGGTTAGGTCCTAAACAGGTCATTCCAGGGCATGGAGTAGCCTAAGGCAATCTACTGCTTCTTTGGAGATATTCCTCTATTTATCTCTTTGACTATCATAGCGGAGTTTCATCCCCAAACATGTTAGAATGGTTGCACAGCAAATAAATAACCTCTTTTGTAAGGCAAAGTTGCCACAGCTAGATATTAAGCTGGCCATACACATTCAGATTTTAGTCTTCTTCTGATGAACGTTTACTACTACGATACTACTAAAAATAACAAATTGGAGGATGTTCTGAACATAAAATAATTAGCAGACAACAATCGAACAAAAGTGACATCCCAGAAATGTATTGTAGGTCAGTCAAGGATATTGTCAGATACAGTCATAGATTTTATCATTATCTAACAGAAATTTTCTAACCTGTCCGATCAACTAAACAACTAATCGCCATGGTACAAAAATTATCGGGACGATAATTCGGAGCCCACACACGGTTCGAAAAGCAGAGCAATCTGGTTCAAACCAAAGCAATGAACATAAAAAGGCCATGCAATCTCATATGTATAATAAATACCTCCAGATACCAGAAATGCATTACATTATGTTTTTTATGATTATATTGGTGTGTGTATGGCCAGCTCTGTGGCTCTCTGTGAGCAGATTCACAGTCATGTATGCAATTAGTTCATCACAGCCTATGAGTATACAAAATGGTGCACAAAAGTTCCTGCCCTTAGTGGCCTAATTAGGCATATGCACATCTGTAATGCGACTCCTGCTGCACAGAAAACAATGTGATTTGGATGCAGTTTTTATGCATGAGATTGCATGGCTTTTTAATAGAATGCAATAGAGCCAAATACTTACAGTTAAACAGACTTTGCAACATGAAGTTAGATTTGACTGTTTGTAGTGTCTGCCACTGCTGTCCCACAGTATTGGGGCTCCTGCCTTTTAATCATATATTTTTCTATGTTTGTGTGCATATCCTCCAGGTGCTGCAGTTGTCTCACAAATACTAAAAATACAATCAAATTGGCTAACTGGTTGCTTATGAAGTGACCATAAAGTGTATGAGTGGGTGTCTGTGTAAAGTGGGAAAAGTGTCCAAGCCTAAGTGTTCATTGCTTTGTTTTGTATCAGATTACTTTGCTTTTATGAATATTGTTTTATGTTTCTTTTCTTATTGCTCATTATTACTGCTCTGTTTTGTTAACACTGTTTAGTTTTATGCTCTGGTGGTGGCGGGGAATTTCCAAGGTAGCCTGTGTTGAGAGAAGCAGGATACAGAAGAAGGTAGGGGTGGTGCTGGGAGCCAGTTTGCCTTGAAGCTAAAGTATTAGGCACAGAAGTCTTACCATAGGTATAAGGGACTCCCAAGTATATTTTCAATAACAGGACATTTCCATCATGCCTCAAAGCATACCGATTGGCAGGTTTTACCAGTTAGCAGCACAACTCAGCAGCATCATCATCTTCTGAACAGAGCTTCATTTTAATAACATGTACACATGTGTGAGTGTGTGTGTGAGAGTGAGAGACAGAGAATTTCAAGTCATTTTCCTGTTATGATGAGGACATCCAAG
This sequence comes from Xenopus tropicalis, assembly GCF_000004195.4. Lineage (NCBI taxonomy): Eukaryota > Metazoa > Chordata > Amphibia > Anura > Pipidae > Xenopus > Xenopus tropicalis. Next base: position 111,698,747 of record NC_030679.2, read on the forward strand.
AACAGCAGCTGCATGCTTTTTCTGTACATTACCAATAGCCACAGCAGAACTTTGTGGCAGAGGCATGCCAACCATTTGCAAAATCACAAGCCCAACACCAACCCACTGCTAAAAACCACAGACTAAGCCATTCAGCTGTATACACCCCTCCCCTATTCCAAACCAGCCACAAACCATCTGGTCCTTTTTACAGAGGATATATATTCCTGTTGGCTCTGAGCAACCGCCACATAATGCCAACAGCTTATTAAGATACATAAAAAAAAGTATTTGACATTTTAATATGCCAGAACCAAATTATTTTGTGAAATACTATTTACTAGTCATTAAAATAAATTGAAAAGATCACAAATATTAATTAAAGTTTAGCACACCTGTGTAGAAAGGCCGCTCTGTAGATGGTAAAAACATTGGAATTATTTGAACTTAGCAATAGCTGAATTTTTGTTATGGTTAATAGTCTAATTATGTAAGTTTAGTTTTGGTAATTGCTGGAGGAGCATTACAAATCCAGAGGAAGCAGAATATTTGCATGAACTTTGTAAAAAGACATACCACATCCTGCTGCTTTCTTACACAAAGGGTCTATCGGATCTATTTCCTGAACAGAGCAGACTTTTAAGATAGTCCAGAATTAACCCCATTTATTCTATACCAGTTTTTTGCACTTGTGTGTACTGCTAAGCCATATTTAATTTATAAAACCCCAAGTAAGAATAGCGATGCTAGTTATTTGCAGACACCATGTACAATGCCTTTTGTATCTTTTTTTGTACAAACAGTGCATTATTTAGTATAAAGCAATGTGTCTGAGAATCTATTTGTTCTCAGGAATATATATATTATACATATATATATTTGGTACTGCACTGAAGAAGTATCTATGTAACATTGCGTATGTGCATTCAGCAGCCACACTGTATAATTCAAACCAAGAGCTCAAAATTACCTTTGTGAAGTAGTGTCCTGTGTCCTTGACATAATCAGAACACGGGGGCGGTAGAAAAAAAACATTTAAACATGTTTAATAGAGTAAAATATAGATAACATAAAATAAGAAAAACTTGCCACCTGCAGGGTACCTGCTTTCTTTACCCATACATATACAATATTCAGGAGGAATGGGTATGGTACAAAAATGGAAAGTGTGACAAAGACACTTCCAAACAACTGCAATGCACATTGTTTCCTGCCTGATGAGTATTCTCCACAAGTCTAAATTTATATCTTTAATCTGTGTAATTATCACAGAGCACACCTTAAAGTATATTTGAAGAAAGAAGTCTTAAATATAGCTCTTTTATTACTCGGCCCATGTTATGCTCCTCCTTTTGTCCTGCCTGCATATAGCATGAGTTGCTCGCATGGCAAAAAGTGAGGGGACAGTAAAGGTCATTTGAAGTTGTGGGTCCTGCATCACGGTCAGGACCTCCTCCCAAGGAGGTGCTAACAAGCTTTAAAGGAAAACTATAACACCCCGAATGAATACTCAACCAACAGATAGTTTATATGATATTACGTGAACTATTGAAGAAAGTGCAATATAAATATGTCAGAAAATATTTAACCGTGAGCCACCATTTTGTGATGGTTTGTGTGCTCCCTCAGAGAGCACCTGACAGGAAGTAATGCAACACTGCAGAATTCATAGCATTGTTTTGGTGACTATTGGAAGTCATTTATAAACACTGGGCAAATTTGCAACTCATAGCAACCAATTAGTGATTAGATTTTTCCAGTGTCTATAAATGAGCCCTAATTTTTGACACTCAGTATTGTTCGCGTAGGAAAGTAGAAAAGCAAAAGCATGACAGATTTATAAAATGTAGTTTTAGGAAAACTGGATATGCAAAAACATCAATTAACTCTATATAAGCAGAGTGGCTCAGTGGGTAGCTTTGCAGCACTGGGGGTTTGATTCCAGCTTGGATGCTATCTGCAAGAAGTCTGTTCTCACTGTATCTGCATGGGTTCCCTCCCACACTCCAGATCCACACAGGCAGGTTAATTGGCTCTGATAAAAATGAAAACTGACCCTTCTGTATGTGAATGTAGAAGAAACCTTATACTGTAAGCTCCCCTGGGGCAGAGACTGATGTGAATGATGTATAATCTCTGGAAAGCGCTGTGTAAATGTGTCAGTACTATACACATAACAAATACAGGTATGGGATCCGTTGTCCAGAAACCTTTTATTATTAACATTTGTTTATAAAGCGCCAACATATTCCGCAACGCTGTACAATAAGTGGGTTTCATACATTGGACATACAGAATAACATATAAAGCAATCAATAACCGATACAAGAGGTGAAGAGAGCCCTGCCCAAAAGAGCTTACTGTTATCCCGAAAGTTAATTGGAACTACTGGAATGCCATCTCCCATAGACTCTATTATAAGGAAATAATTCCAATATTTAAAAGTTATTTTAAATATGATTTATCTATGTACTAATAAAACAGGACCTTGTACTCGATGCATAACAAGATATAATTAATCATTATTGGAGGCAAAACAATTCTATTTCATTGAATTTAAGTAAAATTATTTTTTTACTAGACTTGATATGGATCCAAATGGAGATCCAAATTAAAGAAAGATCCCTTATCAAGAAAACTCCAGGCCCCGAGCATCCAGGATAACATGTCCCACAGTCCCATACCTGTAAATGAAATATGTATGGCATTCGTTATCTGTTAACTCGTTATCTAGAAAGCTCTGAATTACAGAAGGCCATCTCCCATAGACTCCATTTAAATCAAATAGTTTAGATTTTTAAAAATGATTCCCTTTTTCTTTGTTACTGTAGGGGATATAGTATTTGCATCCTACAGTTATTGCGTTATTTCAACTGCTATATAAAGTTTATATTTGCTGCAAAATGGTGTGTGATTATTTTCCTAGTGGGATCTTCTCTAAGGTGTGCTCCACAGTGTCCACTAAGTGGAGGCACTGTGCTGTAAATCCCAGTTTCCCAGTACCTTTCACTATTGCAAAGGGAACTAAATCTCCTGCACTAAGCAAGTAAATACAGCCCAGAGAAGTGAGTGTAACACTATGGGGCTGATTTACTAATCCACGAACGTCCGAAAACCGTCCAAATGCTTTTTTTTCGTAATGATCGGTATTTTGCGATTTTTTCGTCGCCGTCGCGACTTTTTCGTAAATTGACTTTTTCCTAGTCGTTACGACTTGTGCGAATTGTCGCGACTTTTTCGTAGCTGTCGCGAAAAAATCGGAAAGGTTTGCCCGCCGTTTACTAGCGCTCAATACGAAAAAGTAGCGACAATTCGCGCAAGTCGTAACGGCTACGAAAAAGTCGCGACAATTTGCTCAAGTCGTAACGGCTACGAAAAAGTTGCGACAATTCATGAAAAAGTCGCGATGGTGACGAAAAAATCACAAAAAAATACGAAAAAGTCGCAAAATGTTAGTTTTCAATCCGATTTTTTCCCATTTGGAATTCGGATTCGTGGATTAGTAAATCAGCCCCTATAACTGCAGAGTGTGCCAAGAAAGGGTTACATATAATTAAAACAGTACCTTGTACTTGATCCCAACTACAGTATATATTATTAATCCTTATTAGAGGCAAAACATTCCTATTGGATTTAAATAAAATTGAGACTGTACCAGTGAATTATACTCCTCTAAGGGGCTGATTTACTAAGACACGAATTCGAATCCGAATTGGAATAATTCCGATTGGAAAACGAACATTTTGCGACTTTTTCGTATTTTTTGCGATTTTTTTCGGCGACTTTACAACTTTTTGGAAATTATCGCGCCTTTTTCGTTACCAATATGATTTGCGCGAAAAAACGCGAGATTTTCGTAGCCATTCCGAAAGTTGCGCAAAATCTGGCGATTTTTTCGTAGCGTTAAAACTTGCGCAAAATCTGGCGATTTTTTCGTAGCGTTAAAACTTGCTCTAAAAGTCGCGCCTTTTTCGTAGCGTTAAAACTTGCGCGAAAAGTCGCGCCTTTTTTCGTAGCGTTAACTTAAAAGGCGCGATGTTTCGCGCAAGTTTTAACGCTACGAAAAAATCTCGATTTTGCGCAACTTTCGGAATGGCTACGAAAAACTCGCGTTTTTTCGCGCAAATCGTATTGGTAACAAAAAAGTTGCGACAATTTTCCGTAAAAATCACAAAATACAGATCATTATGAAAAAAACGCAATCGGACGCATTCGGCCCGTTCGTGGGTTAGTAAATGTGCCCCTAAATATAGATGGATTGTGCTTAAAAAAGTTGTGTTTCGGAGATTTATTGAGAAATTCCACCAAAACCCCAGTAGTGCTGGCTGAATTCTCTGCATGTGCAGGGGAGCCAGCGACTGTTAGGACATGCACATCCTTCATTTGAAACACAGACAGAGAACTGATAGGATCTATAGGGAGCTCCAACAGAGGGGCCATTTTTACAGATAGCACCATATATTATTCATAATTGCCTACAAAATTAGGGTTTTTTCCATTTATCCAACATGTCTCCTTTAATAAATGTTTAAATAATTTTTTAGCAGGCTTCAGGTATGGCGATCCAAATTACAAAAATATCCTTTGTCCAGAAAACCCCAGGTCCCAAGCATTCTGGATAACAGATCCCATACCCATATATAAGTAAGAACTGATGATGATGCACCTCTGCTTTAGCTACTACTGCATTTTCGTTATACAATTCTTCTTGTGTGCTTAGTGCCTCCCAAGGTTGAACCTCCACTTACACTCTTCTTATTGTGTTCCTGTGTCTTCATCAATTACTGCCATCTACTTATTCCTGCCTGGTCCAACATCCTAACCACAAGTGTCTTCAGTAGTTACACCTTCCTCTCCTCCAGTTGGCACTCACAATGGCAATGCAGGACAAATACACATGCATGCGTATATGGCTGGGTGCTAATTTCAACTGAATAAATGTATGGTAAAGGGTTAACTGACTGAAAAGGCTTAACTGCTACAGAGGAGTAAATGTCTGTTACTAGAATTAGGCTAATGTCTCTTTTCAACATTAGCCTAACCACTCTGAAATGCCTTTCTACCGGCAACAATAGAAGTTGCCTGCAGGAGGAAACAACACATGACTTTGGAAAGCTGAAGGGATGCGTAGGCCCAACTCCTATTGTCACCGGTGGAAAGGTATTTCGGAGTGGATAGTCGCCCCTGAAATCCCAATTGTGTCAGTTGGATCAAATTGTAATTAGTAACTAACCATTTTAAATTAGGTTAGGTATGTTCAAAAATTAGAAAAAATTAACTCTTAGCTAAACCACTTACTCATTTTCTTATTCCTTAAGTGGAAAATGTCTTTCATCATCTCTTGTCCTTTCAGCTTGCAAAATGCTTCCTTCATCTGACTCCCTCTTTTACTTGAATGGTGATTTCCTGTTCTTTTTAAGGTCTCACCATTTCCTTCTTGAACTTTACCCTCTTCATTCAAGCATGCCTTTGTTAATTGTCAGAAAGGCTACACTTGACCTTTCTTGTCTTTCTGACTACTACAGACTCCCTCTTCCCATTGGATATAAAATGTCTGGAGTGTGTGCACATTTTACAGTTTCTTAACTTTGTAAATTATTATTAATAATATATATATATATATATATATATGTGTGTGTGAAAATATATTTTTTTTTGATAATTATCCATTCACTGGCTATACATGATTAAGCAGCTCTGTGGTTCAGGCACAAATCATGTCATCATGTCAAACACCATTGCGTCTGTCCGGCCTTGATAGGCACAGCAGACTTGGGCCAAAGAAATCAAATTCCTATGTCATTTTAATGCCATAAGTCGGTGACGCAATACCCACTTTGTAAATGTAAGCAGAAACTTGCATCTGATTTGATGTCATACGTACACACATTTTTGTTCATTTTTAAGGGTGTACCACCACAATAAATTTGGAATTATGGGAAAAATGCTACAATTTGAGCAACGTTTCATTTGGTCTTCATTTTTTAAAATAGTTTTTGAATTATTTACTGCCGTCTTCTGCCACTTTCCGGCTTTAAAATGGGGGTCACTGACCCCAGGTGCCAAAAACCTACTGCTCTGTGAGGCTACAATTTTATTCTTACTCTTGCTTTTTATTATTTACCATTCAATCCAGGCCTCTCCTATTCATATTCTAGTCTGTCATTCAAATCAGTGCCTGGTTGCTAGGCTAATTTGGACACTAGCAACCAGATAACTGCTGTAATTCCAAACTGGAGAGCTGCTAAATAGAAAGATAAATAATTTTAAAAAACAGAAATAATAAAAAAAACAAAGACTAATTGCAAATTGCCTTGGACTGTCACTCTCTACCTCTCTGCTAAAAGTTAATTTAAAAAATGTAAAATTGCTTGGGGTGCATTCACCCCTAAGGAAACATCTTTTACTAAACATAACACATTATTGAGGTAAAAATACAATACCTAATGCAAATTTATGTTATTTGAATTTTATGGCAATGGCCTGGAATCCCAAGTGCAATTGTTTGTGGTCAGTGGTCAGTGTACCCCTGATTCCACCCAACTGCTGTTTTAATAAATATCTAGTGATTCAAACCTTTTATACCCTGCCCATGGATCTGTTATTCCCATAGGTGACAAATACATAGAATTGTTGTGGGTGCCATTGCCCCAAGACTTTGGAAGGCAATGGATTTGTTTACAGGAAAAATGTAATCCCTGTGCTATTATCCAGTATGCACTTATTATTCCACTCTTAAATAGTAGTACAGGTATGGGACCCATTATCCAGAATGTTTGGGACCTGGGGTTTTCCAGGTAAGGTTTTTTTTCCGTAATTCAGATCTCCTACCTTAAGTCTGTGAAAAAAATTATTTAAACAGTAATTAAACCCAATAGGATTATTTTGGCTCCAATAAGGATTAATTATATCTTAGTTGGGGTTAAGTACAAAGTACTGTTATTTTATTACAGAGAAAAAGGAAACCATTTTTAAAAAATAATTCAGAACTTTGTGGATAATGGGCTTCCAGATAAGGGGTCCAATACCTGTATTAGGATTTTAGGGATATCCAGAGTTGCAAACATTGTACAAATATTAATGTAGCAGTAACACACCCCACCACATAGGTGAAATACATAAATAAAAGTATATCATAAAACAGTTCATTTGTATCTTTTTAGATTTTCAGCATTACCGCAATCATTGTCTGCTGCTACATTTCCTTCATTTTTTAACGTCCCCTCTTCAAGCCTTGCTGGATCATTTTAAGCGGAAACAATAGGAAAGTCTTCTCATTTGTCCTTTAAGTTGGCTGGCCATGTAACCATGCAACCGTGTAATATAATCCTTCAGCCTGTTTGTGAACATCCTGCAAGGAGCCAGTACAAAAGCCAGTTTGGGAGAACAGGATATCTATTCCGACATACGGAAACGCAGTAGTGGAAAAAAGAAGATGCACACTGCAGCAAATGAAAATCAGTTTTTTTGGCAGAGAGTACATGCTTCATATTAACAGAATTATATATAATATAGGGATTTCTTTTCCTGTAAATGTTCAAAAAAATATATGGACATTGCTTATTATAGCCAGGGAGCCTTAATTATGTTCATATATGCATTTATTCATGTCAAGCGAGAGCAGCCGTACATTTTCTGGTGAGGGAACCTTAGTCATAGGCTCTTTTTTTAGAAATTCCAGTGAACAAGCAATATACCTTTTGAATTTTTCTTAGGCTTGTAAGTGCTGTTATTTTACTCAAGATAAAACATGCAAAAAAAATGAAATATACCCAACCTGATCACTTAGGAGTGATCCTTTAGGAGGAGGATGGAGAGCCACAGGCTGAGTATCCCTTAACTAAAATTAAAAGTCATCGTGATTTTGCCATTTACAGTTTTCTGGCTGACCACTGAGACTGTGGATCTAGGGCAAATCTCTGCACCCTGCCCTTAAAATGTCCCTGGTGACGGTTTAATCTGGCTGTATGACGTTTGGATTAAAGATGTGTTTGGAAGGTTAAGGGTTTTATGCTGTCAAATCCATCTAATTTCCAAAAAAGTAGTGCAATGGGTGATTAAAAAGCAAGCTGTATACTAAGACTCCCTCTAGTGGTGACTTTTTAATAATACGCTACATACATGGACTTTAAATCCCATTTGGCAGACATCCCACATAACCAAGAAAGTGCCAAGCAGTCTCCAAAGCAAAGTGTGGATCCATTACGATAACATTGTGGAGTGTTTTGTAAAGGTTGTGGTATCAGTACACTCATAGCTTCAGCAACCTTTAATTATTTGCTGTAAAATAACTTTTTTTTTTTACAGGATTATAGGTGTATTAATTCTAAACATCATGGTAAAAAAAAATTCATGAAACAATCTTCTAAATATCCTTCCTGACTCCACTTGCATCTGTTGTGCAGCTGTTAGTGTGGCCGCCTGACCATCATAGAGCAAACAGGGTTATGTGTAGAACTGCTTGCCGCAGCTGTGGAAAATCTATTTGTTCTTCATTTTTCTTTTAAAAAAATAAAAAAAGCCCAACTTTTTTCCCCATTAAATTCTGAGGTAAAACTAATTCAGTTTTAAAATCAATTTGCTTGCACAAACCTATCTGGCCTGGCCCACAAAGCATGCTGGGTAATTAAAGCAATTGTAGAATTTTCATTTGTTTGCTCTCTTTTCTCCCTTCTTCCTAGATATTTTTACAGCCAAATAAAAACAACAGTTACTTAGTTTTGTGAGGAACACAGCCAAAGCATCAAGTGGATTACCCAAGCTCAGTCTGTCATGTTTATTCAGTAATCCAGTTAAGCTTCCATAGCAACCAGTAAAGGATCAGCTTTAGGTGCAGTATTTGTACCCAAAATTTAGAGCAGTTCAAATTGTATACTTATGTCTCTGGCCTGAATGTATTACTTCATTTTGCTTCATTAAATCTGTTGCCCTGAAGTGCAGTTTTTCCCAGGCCAGGCTAATTCGTTGGAACCTGATGACTGCAGAAAGGCATTCTGCCAAATGAGAGAAGTGCTGATTAACCCTGTGTATTTTTATCTCACTGGTATATTTCTGTTTTGGGAAACAAGGGCAAGAAGCCCTTTCAGAAAATCCCTGTAAAAATCCCTGTAATAAATCCATTTAAGGCTGCCAGTGCTTACTTTAACCATGGACCCTCATTGCAATAATTAATGCATGTATGAAGTGGGAAGTTTACCCCTATTCTAAGCAACCTTTCAAATGGTCTTTTTTTAAAATTTTGTATGGTTTTCTTCCTATTCCTATTTATGGGCTGCAACTAAGAAGGCTGTCTGGTTGTTGGGTTGGTCATGGCCCACGGTAATCAAACAAATGACTGATGGTAAGATTATTCTTAATCTCTTTTGATAATTATGCCTCTGTTCTACCCACTGTGGATACCTTCATTGATAACTGCAGACCTGGGGCAGAAAGCAAAAACAAAAATATGCAAAAGCATTAATGAGTGCTTATGTACAGGCCCACTCTTCCCCTCATGAATACAGTGCTGCCGTGGCAGATGGGGAGATTAGTTGCCGCACAACAAATCTCTTTTGTCGCGGGGGACTAATCTCCCCGATTTGCCATCCCACCGGCTAGAATGTAAATCGCTGGTGAGATGGCATAAGCGTTGCTGAAATCACCTAAGTTTCATCTCAAGGCAACTTCGTCGCTTTCGGCAAATCGCTGCGCCGTGTATGCCATCCCACTGGCAATTTATATTCTAGCCAGTGGGATGGCATTTCGGGGATATTAGTCACCCGTGAGAAGGGAGATTTGTCACGGGCGACTAATCTCCCCGTCTGTCACGGCCCTAACACTGTGTATATCATAGTGGCGAAAGAGACTTGTGGCAATTCTTTTTAATAGGAAGGAAGTGAACAAACTGCAAAAAAGACAGATTGTGCCTGTTTATGCATACTGTCTTCCTGCTTGTTAATGACTCCTTTTGGTTTTATCACCTCCAATAAAATTATTTGGGGGTTATGTAATAAAACGCATTACGTTTGCCTAGCAGCAGTAACCCATAGCAACCAATCAGCAGATAGAATTTACTGGCCACCTGTTTTAAAGCACACATATATAGATTGTAAGCTCTACGGGGCAGGGACCTCCTTCCTCTTGTGTCTTCGACTCTTTACTTATTGCAGCTGTATTTATCTTGTATCTATCTGTATTTATTGTTGTACTTTGTATTTATCTATTATTATCTTATTAACACCCTGTTTGTATTAATGTATTCTACTGTACAGCGCTACGTACATAAGTAGCGCTTTATAAATAAAGATATACATACATACTTACACATCTTATTGTTGTACCTGCAGCTGGCAGAAAAAAAACTGACCACTGATTGGTTGCTATGGGTAACTGCCCAGGTTCAAATTAGTCTAGTGTATAAATGAACTCTGGCCGTTTAGTTAGGAAAGATGCCCAAGTGTGAATCTGAGTATGGCCCTTTTATATCTGGGGGCCAAGAAGGTATAGGGGGCCCAATGGGAAAGCATAAATCATAAATATAAATCAGATTCTACAATCAACAACACACACATGAACACACAGGTGGATCTTAACAAGTATTGTTATGTGATATTCTCTCTTGCGACCAATCCTTCCATAATTTCAACACAATAAAATCACTGGAGTGGGTAAATAAAAGTTGTAACAGGAACACAGGAACCATGAAAATCTGAGCTGGTGGTAACTTAGAGAAGAAGAATGGCACAATTTGGATTGTTTTGTTGGAGCAGTTCCCTATGTCCCAGCTGTTGGAATGCTAAAAAGATGCTGTATCTGAAATATGCAGGTGGAATATGCAGGTGTTAGCAGAGACTGCTGCAGTCCACACTGGAGCAGGTAGTGCCATGACCAGTTTGTAGATAATCACTACAGTAAAAGGTGGATGGAATCTTGGATCCCTGATGAACTACACGCAAGCAATATCAGAGGCTGTATTATAGGCGTCATGGCATAGGGATTTTCAGTCATGTTGGAATCCCCTGAAATTTTCTGTATTTCATGTTCAGCGGCTTTGACCTGTTAGGCAGATTTTCATGATCATCTACTTTCCCCATAGCTAGGGCCAGCTACTGAATGACTGACTGGGCTGGAGTGAAGATCAGCAGAATGGATGCAGACAGAAATATAAAGTATTAGGTCAGATCTTTGTTAAAACCTAGGTCAGGTGTTTGTCAGGCATCCTTCTGCAGAAGGCTATGAGGGTGTAGACACGAGTCAGCAATGCATACATTAGTATTAGATATAGATTTAGTAAAGGACCTCCGACTTCTGTATGTTTTAAGTTCACTGCTTTCCCATTGTTTTTACCAATCCCCTTGGTAACTTTAGACCCATATTTAAAGAGCTTTAAAAAAAAGTATGGTATACATCCCTTTTTCTTTGATAAATAACTCAAACTCTGCATGTAAATGTGTACTCTTAAAATATTTCAAATGCACAAGCTGGATACAAATCAGTAGAAGAATGTGAGTCAGTAGAAGTAAGTGTGGTTTTGATTTATTTGTTCACATTTCTTGCTATTGTGCAAGTTCGTGTCCTTTTGTCGAGTAAACAGCCAACATCTGGAAGGAACTATGGAGTTGCTTAATAAACCCAATCGCTGCTGGAAGAACCTGCAATATAAGGTAGTGAAATAGCTTCTAGAAATCAGCAAAAAGTCAAGTAATTTACTTTTAAAATTATGGTTTATCAGGCCACAGGGAGCCATAAGAAGCTTACTGGTAAGGACTTTTAACATTATATAATACATTATATAATAACATTATATTATACATAATGCCAGTTACTTATATACACACATAATCTTGCTTTTAGGATTTAGACAAGTATAAATAAATACAAGTTTTGATATAATTAGTTCATAGTATAGACAGACTGGAGCTGGTAGATGGTATAATCTGCTGAAGTGGCAAGGAATTATATCCACTTATGGTACTGTTATGTGATGAAGAGACAGAGCCCAGTAATGAGACATATGTTAGGGCAGGCAGCATACAGTGCAATAATAAGACCAAATTCAAAATACTAAACAGAATAACACAAGAACAAGGCCTGGCTTTAGGAAATGTCAGGCAGGCTGGATGACAGCTAGATAGTAGTGATGGGCAAAATTTTTCGCCAGGCATGGATTCGCGGCAACTTTCCGCGTTTCGCCATTGGCAGATTTTTCTGCAGTGGGAAAATTGACAAACAATCCTTAACAATACACAATGCTTCAGAACTATAGTGAACAAGACAATTAAAACACAACACACTTAGCTTCATAAGGGAGCTTCATTAGGTGAAAGTGGTACCTAGGCAAGCTACAGCAGTCCCTAGGTCTGTACATTTGGTCCCTAATCTGGAATAGTGCACACAGGAACCTAATCATTACTAAATCTCCTTGGTGGAGCTCAGAATGCTCACTAGATACCCTAATCCTATCTATCACATCTAGGGGCAGTTCATACGAACACTCTGAGTGTATTCTCGGCGATTTTTTCGCGCTTGCGTGACTTTTTCAAGCGCCTGCACGATTTTTTCGCACGCCCACGTGAAAAATTTGGAAAGACTCTGCCGCTGTTTACAATGGTTCGGTACGATAATTTCGTGACTTTCGGATCGCCAATATGATATTATCGTAACTAATACGATTTTTTCGTAAGCAGTTTCGGGATATTTGCGATCTTCAGAAATTTTCATTTCCAATCCGAATTTTTTCCATTCGGGATTTGAATTCATGGATTAGTAAATCTGCCCCCTAGTGTGATCTCTGACAGGTGGTATCCTATCTCTGGCACCCCAATTAGGCCTAGTATCCTATCTTGTCACATCTGTCTGTACAGATGGGTTTCACAAAGGGAACAGCACGGAGCACATGTTTGTTTTAGCTAATATACTTAAAGGAGAATGCAAGTCAAAATTTAAAAAGCATACTGCCCAATAGTCCTCCTATTGTTTAGTAAAAACGCCACACATTTGGCTCACCTAATCAAATATTTACTCAGTCACACTTACTTTACATTTTCTAGAACAGGCAGCCATCTCTAAAAAGGTATTCTCCCTTCCTTTCCCTCCTTGCTTCATACTGCACATGTGTTTCAATCCCTCCCCCCCCCCCGCCAGATCCGCTTCTGATTGGCTGGTGGGTATGTGTAGCTCAGAACAGGAGACAGGATCAAGTTACACACATGCTCAGAGAATAGGAAGGCTACTGCCGCTGGCACCTACAGGAAGGGGAGAGAGATTTCAGTGATGTCACTGTAGCCTTCACACTGCTGTAGGCTGCCAGCACCATATCTCAGAGAAGCAAGCAGGGATCTGGGAATTTAGATATGCAGTAAGTACTTCAAAAGAATGCCTTTAGACTTACTTTTAATTTATATGAACCTTTCATTGTCCTTTAACAGCGATGCCTTCTGGCCAATTCCAGAACTGCCAGGGCATATTTTAACCTAGGAACAAGAAATTATTACATTAACTTCCTTTTTTTATTTGTTAGTAATATGTACGGGGGCTCACAATCCCTCCCGGTGCAGCCGCAAAAGAGGAGCAAGTATATATCTTTATTATTTAAGACAATTTGCGAGCTCACTTTGCTTATTAATTTCTCACTCCTTATTTAAGAGAAATATATCCATACACTGTTACACAATACAGGATGTTTCACTCACCGCTTCATTCGGGTGGCCCGGTTGCCATGCCCCAGACCCGCAGCAAAGGGAGATGTGATTTCAAAGGCCAAAAGCAAAACAGCATGCCAATGAAGCGGATAAAAAATTAAAAAACTTTATTGGTGGTCAGGGCCTAACGCGTTTCGTGTGTCTGCACACGTATTCATAGGCACACAATAATAAGGCAATTCCAGGTTTAAAAAGAATATGCAAGTAACGTCATCAGTGATGTCATTTCCATATAAAATTAAAATTAAAACCAATATAAATATATCAGCAATAAAGTAATACTAGAATGCAAACATCCATTATATACATCAAATCTTAGATTTATCAAGTTCAAATCAATAAATAATTCATTTAGGTTAAAGTTACACCAGTGGGCAATCAAATGGAAGAATACGATATGTCCTAAAAGAGAGATGTGAATTTGTTAGTAGGAGAGCACCCACATTAGGTAACATGCTATCACCAATGAATTTAAACGTGATAGAGTAAATGGCAATTGGCTACAAGTGAAAGGGATGTATCGATGTGGCTCCTCACGCTGTATCACTTGTTCTAAAGTATTTGTATCAAAATGTTTCACTTGTACAAGCACAGGAAAAAACTATAAGATACATAGCTACATTAATTTTAACACAACAGCTTCAGTGTATCTACTAACTTGTATGAACTGTAACATCCAATATGTAAGATGTACAGCTCGGCCTTTAAAAAATCGCACAAGAGAACCAGATTGCCTCTCAAAGTGAATTAACAACAGTGGGAAGACACTTTAAATTTTGTAATGGACGAAACGTATTTATATTACGAGTTCAAGGCATTGATAAGGTCATTACAAATAATAGAGGAGGCGACATTGTATAGAAATTACTAAAACTCGAAGCTAAGTGGATTTTGTTACTTAATACACGGGAACCACAAGGACTTAATGTTAGATGGTACTTGAGCTGTCATATATAACTTGTAATTTTTTTTTTTTTCCCCTCCCTTCCTCCTTCTCTCTCTTTTCTTCCATTTGATCGCCCGCTGGTATAACTTTAACCTAACAGAATTATTTATTGATTTGAACTTGACAAATCTAACATTTGATGTATATAATGGATGTTTGTATTCTTGTATACTTTATTGCTGGTATATTTATATTGGTTTAATTCTAATTTTATATGGAAATGACATCACTGATGACGTTACTTGCATATTCTTTTTAAACCTGGAATTGCCTTATTATTGTGTGCTTGTGAATACGTGTGTAGACACACGAATCGCGTTAGGCCCTGACCACAAATAAAGTTTTTACATTTTTTTATCCACTACATTGGAGTCCAACAAGTGCATGCTGTTTGACTTTTGGTCTTATTTTTTTAGTAAATACCCTCTTAGCTGTCTGAACTTTAGAGGACTGCCTGATCAAAAGGGTAACTATTTTATTAGTCCACTACGTGGTCATGTGAGGAAATCTACCCAGCATGCCATGCTATCACAAGGTCTGTTACATGCCAGCTTAGCATGTGTACAAGGAACAGCTGGGAAGCCCCTGGGGTGGCAGCCCCCCACACCCCAGTCCGATGCTGTTACTTTGAAAATACCAAAGATGACAATAATGAAGACAATACAATTTCTTAAATCTTTATAAGTTTTGGGTAAATGAAAATTAAGCATGTAACAGTTTCTACTAGAGCAACACTTTTAAATAAAGAATTTCTTAACTACTGCTTAGAGGGTAAGTAAACCTTAAAAAATAATGTACTCAGGATGCTTTTCTAAGCACTTTTGCAATTTCCATTCACTTTTGTTTTTAGTTTCAAAGCTATTTTTGAAACTATGCACTGGCTATACAATTATAGATGGTGAGGAGGGAGGGGGGATGAGGGGAGTGCAGGAAGCACAGAGCGGAAAGTGAAAGTAACTGCCTACCCCACCTCTATGCCTGATGCATATAAGTGGGAAAGGCAAAATGTGATTGAAGGCTAAGATTTCTAAATGAGTTTCTAACAGGTTTGGATGTTTTAATTAAAAAAGAGTTTGGGTTTTATGTTTAATTTGAAAAGTTCTATAATTATACAGTTTTTTATGTCTGGCTAACAGGTCCTCTCCAAGGGAGTGCTATGTGTATAGCAAGAATCATGTGAATACCTTCTGCTTTCTGAAGACTCTTTCTTACAATTTAAAAAGAGTACAATTCATAATCTTGATTTATTTGACCTTTATCATTTCCAGTGTGGGGGCAGGTTCTCTAACATAAAGTGTCAACATTCTAAAGTTCTGCAAATGTTATAAAATTGACTACCAGCTAATCCTGGCACTGCTCACTTCAAGGTTAAAAGACAGAAGGAAAAAAACTATAAAAGGTCCCCACCCAGTGAACACACCTAACATGTTTGTAAAACTGATTTGAAGGTGAGCAACATTTCCTCCTAGCAACTCTGGGATCAAAGGAGAAAATTATTTTTCATGCAGCAAATAAGTTCAGTTTCCTGATTCTATTTTTATTTGACCTTTGTTAAATTATTGCAAAAGTACTATGTAACTTGCTCATGAGATATAAATAAATGATGATTTACAATGCATTTTAGGGCATTTGATTTGTTGTTTCATTTTAACACCCTGTTAGTTTTCCACTATCCACCAGGTTAAACGTGATCACATTTTTTACAGCTTACCTTTGTGTCATTTTCTCTGGATAATACAGTACGAGTTTCAGAGAAAAAGACAAACTGTGAAGTCTGCAAGAAATGATTCTGCACATAATCCCCATCTGTTTCTGTTTGTAGCCAAACTGTATCATCTCAGCCTTTCCAGCAGACAGTCTCTGATTAACAGAAAACAGAACCAGTCAATGGAAGGCCTAGAAGAAAAGAGAGAAACATTAGAAAGCGGCACAACATTTATGATATTTCGAAATTTAATTTTTTCTTCCATATTGAATTTTTATATTATGTTGTTAATCAAAATGCATAAGAATAGAAATTAACATTTTAGAGGGAAGCATAGCATAAATAGTGTAGTTGCTTGGTGAAATATTCTGGATCCTTTAGCAGTATCTGTGCCTTGTGTTTTAACTGGGTCACAATCTGTTGTAGAAGTGTTGGACCTTCGCTTACCATGCAGCTGCCACTGATTATACTGCAGCTCCAGACACATTGAAATACATAGTTTAACATGTTTCATGAGCCAAAGTTTCACAAATAAAGGGCTTACATGCATCAGGCACCATCATTTGCCCTTGATGACATGAATTTTGTGTTGAGGTAGACTAATGTGAATGTTTATGATTGTAAATTATGACAGTAATAAATATGTGTTTTTTTTTAATAACAAAGAACCCAGGGTACCTGTTATTTTGCCACTATGTTTAATTTTTGTGAATGGACAATTTCAACAGGTTTTATTGTGCTTCCCACTATTATTATTATGCACTGAATATGTAACTATGCTACCAGGTATTGGTGTATAACAATATAATAAATGCATGGGGTCCAGTACTGGAATTGGGGGGATAAATTACCTGGCAAAATCTTCTGTTTCACTCTGCTTATGTAAAAAATCTCCCTACCTCCAGCTCCTCTGCTTATTTTATTTCATTGTTCCAGGACAGGTAGAGGGTAGCAGGTAACACTGTTATGGCACAGGAGCAGGCAGAGAGACTGAACAGATAAAAAAAGAGGTTTACAAATCCTAGGTGTGGGTTGCAGGTCTAGCAAACCAGACAGGTGTCTACTTAATTATAAAAAAAGGTGAAAAAGACACACTCAGTGGTTATTGCATATTTTAAAAAGGGTACATTTTAATGAGAAAAAAAAATGAACCAGTAAGATATAGGGTAGATCCAGTATAGAGGATCTAAATTGTTTACACTGAATATAATTTATCTAAAACTTAACGGAAAGGGTGTACAAGTTGTGACTATTTTATACCATCCTGAGGTCAACTATCAGCTAGCATGGAGGTAAAAAATAAGATTTTTCATCCCCACTCAGAACTATCCTAGGTCCTGCCTTGACCTCTCTAACAATACCCCTGTCTCCTACTAAGACCTGTTGCAATAAGGTAGTCTATTTCCTACTTATTTATTGGGTTGATTGCAACCAGCACCAGTTTTTGTTCTATTTTTCTCTGTATATATCTATATATAACCCCTTTTTGGCTGAAATAAGACAAAGACCAGCTGGATAGGTTATAGAGCATGGGGCACACTGGACTGTAGCACATAGGGTGGGCTTTCGTTACATGAAAAAATCAAGGGGTAGGTAGTATTCTACAACTCAGGCTGTGTGCAAAACAAGTAAATAAAAGGATGCCAGAAGGTTCCTGCAGCAAACTCAAACAGAACTGGTTTTATTGTTCAAGACAAATAATCCACAGGGTTATGCAATAATACTCACAATATTGATGTAGAGCAATGGATTGGCAGATTCCATGCAGAGCAATCAATGTACAGGGCCACCACTGTGGAGTGTTGTCTGGGTAGTAACAAAGTCCTTAAGATTTCTACCTCTAGTGGTCCGGATCCCATACAACAGACCTGGATCAGGGAGAACAAGCTATACCTGATACCCTTGTCACTACTGTGGTCCCTTCACTGAGGCAGCAGAGCCTTAGGAGGAGGTAGAATACTCCCAACTATCTCTCCTGTTTGGAGCCAGAAGCTGTTCTTTGTAAATAAAGCTGACTACCTCACTTTACTAGAAGT
The DNA here is from genome assembly GCF_000004195.4 of Xenopus tropicalis. Taxonomy (NCBI): domain Eukaryota; kingdom Metazoa; phylum Chordata; class Amphibia; order Anura; family Pipidae; genus Xenopus; species Xenopus tropicalis. The sequence goes on from NC_030679.2 coordinate 111,717,092, forward strand.
TGCTATTACATATATCTACCCTGCACTAGCTAATCCTCGTTCACGGGGTCCCTGTTTCCTGACTTCGCCAAAGGCAATGTTCCCTCTGGGGTAAGATGGCTTTACTGCGGCCTTGTTGATCCCAAACTCAGTGGGAAATCCACCTGGTTCAACAGATGCAGGCAAAAGAGGAAGATCCACTCCTTTGCAAATGCTATGTTAGAGTGTGGTCTACCAATGAGCCAATAATGTACAACATGTAAATAGGAAAATCTGTTATATGGGTCTCTGCCCAGTAACAGAGCAATAAGGAGGGTTTAAATTTATAAGAATTGTTAATCCTATAGGTCCCTACATATATATATATATTTGCAAGCTCCATTCAAAGGGGCCAACAATCATTACATGTTGCATGTATGACACTATTTAATGTATATGTTGAATTAAAGTTACTGTGTGAGTCATGACATTTCAATCCCCCCCTCCAATTCTTCTTCTATCTATTCTTTCCGTTTAGCAGGGAAGAGGAATGGAACTAGTGGGCTCAATAGATGAATTATTATTTTAATAATAGATGACGTATTTTTTTAAGTGCCGGTCACATTTGGGATAGCAGACTCATTCCAAATTGTCCTGGCTCAAATCTTGCCACATTTCTCAGTTCTTCAGGGCACAGGCATTTGAGAAAGTTTTCATTCTTGTCCAGAAGGACATTTAATATTACATCCAATGTTCTTTTGTTGCAGCCAAAATCAACAATAACTTGACTGAGCATTTGTCATGGCTCAGTCCTTTCCTTTTCTATGTGCAAACAGTGCTGGACTCTTTCACATTGCAAAGCTTAGCACATCTACAAAGAAATGCATTCCACAGTTATCAACATGAATTCTGAAGAATGTATCTATATTCACAGAATAATAAACAATGAATAATTAGGAGCAAAAATATTTGACCTTTTTTTACCTTGTCTTGGCAAAAAATTGTCACGTGACAAAAACTGAAGAAATATTTCCACACAACTAAACTTTTCATAAATGGAAACAATATAAAAAATGTACCTCAACCTTGCCCCTTTGCCTCCATAATAATAATTCCAATTGTGGAAAGGAATGGCACCAGCAACATACTTTTAAAACACTCCTAAATGCCACTGCAGTAAACAAATAAGCACGGTTTAAAGACAAAAGCATTGTTCTTGGCACTTTTTTTTAAATGCATTTGGTAGAAATATCTGCCCATTGAAAAAGCTTTCTTCTTTAAAAAATATTTTTAAATTTTTTAACTCAAAGTACCAAATGTAAATAACCATAACCTTGGTTTCCTAGTTTAATCCAAAAAGCCTTCTAGATTGGCTTTAACCATTTTAGTCCCACCACACAGAACATAGAATCTATAGCCTCTACCTAAAAAACACAGAATAGTATCTACGTTCCTGTTGGCTTTTTGATCTATGTTTAGATTATGTATCAAGGATGGCATGGAAAGGGTTCATATAGTATGGTTTCTTGTGGTTAAATGACAAACATCAATAGGCAGGCACTCCGGGATTTCATTCCCGGAGTGCCTGCCTATTGATGTTTGTGATGTATCCATGATGGCTCCCTCTAGCTGAAGGTCTGGGGCATGAGCACCTGGGCCCAACTATACTACGGGTGAGATCTGATGAAACCTTTCTCTCTTATGAGCATATGTAACCCTTTATTTGTGTTATTCTTGTGGTTAAATCCTAGTGATTTTTCTATCTAAAATGTGTCCTGCACCAATAAGGCATTGTGTGCAGGTAACTATTTTTAATGGTGCGTGGCAGGACCTTCTTGTAGACCCTCTTACAGCTCCTTTTCAGTTCTCCATTCAGAGCTTCCTGTGCCCTTACAGCTCACTGCACTTCTCCACTATTCTGAACACCAATACACCTTACCACACTAAGTACAAATGCTTCTCGTTATAGTCTCCCAGCACCAGCAGAAAACTCTTGTTCCTAGTTGTAAAGCCTTGTTCATGGGGCCACCCTTATTCTCTCTTACGGTTGTTGTTTTTTAGTTTAGGTCTTTTTGTGGCAATTTTCTTAAATTGAGCAAAATACACCCCCCCCCAAAGATTAAATATAAAGAGTAAATAATGGGGGGGGGGGGAGTAGCAGGAAAAAACCCAGAGGGCCTCGGCAGCCCAGACCCAATCCCCGCAGGTCCTCCACTGATCCACCGGTCTCCCTCCCCCATCTCGCTGCAGGTAAATTTACAGGAAAACTATACCCCAGAATGAATACTTAACCAACAGATAGTTTATATTATGTTAAGTGACATATTAAAGAATCTCACCAAACTGGAATTTTTATATATCAGTAAATATTGCCCTTTTCAGGCCCGGATTTGTGGCAAGGCCACAAAGGCCACTTGTCACTAGTGCTTTGTAAAGCTTTAAAGAAAAACTTATACAGCGGGGCAGTACTTCTAAATTTTTTTCTCTGGTTTTTACTGGATATTTCCAGGTGTTATGCTTACAGTGAGCACAAACTAATGATTTACTCGGTGTGCCACTCCCAAACATACTTTTCATGTATTTTGTAAATCTTAGACACAAAAAGCATTAAACCATGTTTTGTGTATTGTACAGCATATTCAGAAAAAATACTATAAAAAAATAACTTGAAAGTAACATGTAGCTTTGCATGATAACTGATACTTTTCCATCTTGTTCTCTAAACAAGCTGGGGCAGCCAACAAACTTTGGTTAATCCTTTAAATAATAGTATGCAATCTGGCTATACATTTGTGTGTGAAAAATATCACATAGGTTATCTTGTTCCCCATCTGTTTAAAGGTCTTATTATTAATTAAATGCTAATTGTACAATTTCTAGCAGCCATTCCTACTTCTTTGAGAGGTAATTAACAATTCACATTATTGGGATTCTGTGAAACTTTAAGACAAATTACACATACACTGATTTATTTTTGTGACTAATAATAGGTGGCATTGATTACTGAAATGGAAACTGGAGCCTGGTAAAATATTAACTATATCTGAATGGGCCATATATATCTGTATAAAAGTGTTATTAACAGTATGCCACTAATCCTGTGATGCACTTTTACTTCAAGAAAATTATATTCATATTTAACAAGGTGTTGTAGAAAATATATTCCATTTTTAATAATTGTGCAGCTTTGGGATCATGAGTTTTTCATTATACCAAGCTATGCTGCCACCTAATGGACAAGAGTCTCCAGCCTTCATTTCTGCATTACAGTCTGATGATATGCCTGTTTACATTGTCATATACATATTTACTGAATGCATAAAACAAAAGAATGATGTCTTTATTTACAAGCTCTCAGAAATGGCTGCGGCAGAATGAAATACCAATGTTTTAGCAAAGGCTTATAACAAAAATGAATTAAATATTTCTATTAGATTTGATTCGATTTTTGGATAGGAATATTCCAGAAAAGCAGTTAACAATCCCAGAATCTTGCTTTTTATACAACACTAAAATTTCTGTAGTGAGGCAGTAAGACAATTATGAGACCAAAGAAGAGGCCACAAAAACTGGAGGTGTGGAGGTGTTGGAAGGGCAAGGTTGATGAAGACATGAAGAAAGGCAAGTAAGAACTGAAAATACGAGAGTTATGATTTCTAAGCTAGGGCATTTCATAAGTAACCAGATAAAATGGTGGCTTAATGATGAAGTCTATCACTTCTAAATGAAGTACATCAACTAAGAATATAAGGGAGCAAGTGACAAAAGAAATCAAACCAAGTGAGCACTCATAGAATGTTCTTCAGAGTAGTGATGAGCAAATTTTTTCATCAGGCATGGATTTGCTACAAAATTCAGCATTTTGGCATTCACAAATTTTTCCACTAAACTGCAACAAAAATTTGCCATGACAAAAATCCGGCAAACGTGGGAAACGTCACGGTTGCCTAAAAAAATCTTAGCCCCGTAAAAAAGCGAAATTGGACAGATTTGCTCTTTACTACTTCCGAGCAATAACTGGGAAACCTAAAGAAAGGACAAAATCGGCATCAATAAAAACTTTTTCATCTCCTGAATCATTAAGTTTTCTCTTGCCAGGAAATAGTTTTAGACACCAGAAATCAATCAGTTTTAGAAGCCTGAAGGAAACTTATATTTTTTATAATAATATGTATACTTATGTATTTATAATACCATAGATGTAACCATCTTTTTAACAGCGCAGGTCACAAGGTTATTCGACCACTGGGACTATGCCATCCTCCTTTAAAAAAAAAATGTAAGGAAGGTGATTGATTTTGTTCTCTTTGAAACCCTTCACAATTAAAATTGTAGATGTGTTTTAGAGCTGAGGCTAGTAAACCCAAACTGTCTATTATCAACAATCAGTCAACAGTGTGGTACCCATGCACATTGGTTTCATCCACAATAAACCACAGTTGCTTGAATAATTTACATGAGACAGAACTAGAAGTGTAAAAAATGTATAGCTACCTTTTGACACTTTGCCTTTAACATCTGAAATATCCTGTAGTTGAAATCAATAAGCTTTAAATAATGCATTAGCAGAAAGCCTAAATATGCATCTGCAGCTCAAACAGACAAATTTGATAAATGATTCAAGTTTGTTTTTTTCTATAATGGCCCTCCTCCCTACATTTTGTGATAGAATACTATTTACTTGTATATACTACACTGTTCTTGCTTTGTCACCCATGTCTGAAACACATGTTCAGGATAAATATGGATTGATGAATACATGACTCTCTGTGTTTTGAGCAGCACTGTATTCAAGAGGGGTGGGGGGAGGCACCTAGAACCCCCATCTCCCCTACCTGTTCCCTGACATACACACCATTCCATTTGCCCCAGGGCTGCCTTATTCCAGCTTGTAGAGTTGCTGCCTTTTTGCTATCTGCTTTTGCAGTGCCAAGTTTGTCTCTGTGCATGCATATAATATCATCTTCAAAAAGCTGTACAAATGCAGCTACATACATTGTGGCACAAAGGTATTCTGACTTTTAAAAGACATGGTAGACCTGGAGACTTGGTTTCTATGGTTCTGGTACTTCTACTTGTGTTGTCTTGTTTTAAACTTGGTGTTATTTTTGTTAGATTTTGCTGCCTGCTTATTGCCTACTGTCAGTTTCTTTGTATCTGATTCTGTGGTGCCTGCTCTGACCCACAACCTTTAACTGACATTGCATGGACTTTGCCTGCCCTGACTGTGTTTATTAACTGGCTACGCCTCACCCTCCTGTTCTTCTCCACTTCGCCAAACTCTATCATACCATTGGGTGCTGCACAGTTGTGGTTTGGTGCATGAGGCAATACCCTCCTCCACTGAGTTCAGGATAAGGTTAAGGGGGATGAAAACCCCAAAATTTTGTGTAATAAAAGAAAATGTAATTCTTTCCCTTTGAAGAGGATCACATTGATGTCTTTTTCAAATGTTCAAAACTGAAAAAAAAAATATCTGGCTGAGGCAGACCATCATGTGGCACCATACATGGGACTAGTTTGGCAGCTTTTATTGGTCTGTGAATAGGCAGCGCTAGAGGAATTCATAAGAAAAGTTCATCCCAATTATATATATACCCATTATATTCTTAAGCTGTATATGTGCCAAGAGAGAGCACAAACTCTGTATGACCAGTAGCATCTGTTTATTAATAGACCACTATGTGAAAATATTTCTATGTGCATTTAATGTTTGTGTCTGTCATCCACCAAATTCAAATAAACTATTCTGTGGCAGCAAAAACCCCTGTTTGAGGGAATTGGGATATGAGTCGATTGCCAGTGTTTTGTACCCCTCTCCCCCCAAGCTCAATATTCAGGCAGCAAAATGTTTAAAACTGCCCCTCCATTAATGGGAATGGTAATCGCCTGGACCCTACTGGTGCACTTACAGGTCAGATAATTACAGGTTGGGAATTTTCAATGCTATAGAGACCTCTGTGCTCTATTGTAATGAAATTGTTGCCCCCATGGCTACACAGAAGCTTATATAAACAAAAAGTAGCAGTTGTTCTAAAGGAAACACACAATTGTTACCAGTGAAGGGGGTGGGTATATTATATTTAAAGGCATACAGAAACCTTTTCGTTACTGGTTGTTTAATATCTATCTACGTGTACCTACAGTATGTATGTATGTATGTATGTATGTATGTATCTATCTATCTATGTATCTATCATCTATCTATCTATCTATCTATCTATCTATCATTTCTTTAACATCAAGCGTATATGACTTTTAGGGTGAGAAAAGGTGAATAAGGTTTTGTTATTTTGTTTCAGCAACACCACATTTTGCTCTTATGTATTTCTTTTCTGGCTGTTCTTCTCAGCTCATTTGCTCTCCCTTACTGCTTGCTTTCATCTGTCGAGTTCTTTCTCTCTCACTGTGGAGGCGGTGATGGTATGGGCTGACATATGGCCCTGCTCTGTATCCACTGGGCTTCCCTCTGGTGCATCATTAGCATGCTCGGCTAGGCTAGCAGACTTGCATCACTGGCACGGGAGATCCCAAAGCAAAACACCCCAGTCTGCCAGAGCTGAGCACATTTTCAGAGAACACAACTTCAGGTCACAGGTAGGACTGGCGTCTTTATGCATTGCTCTATAAAGAATGTTATTAGTCTTTCAGGGAACCTACACAGAGGCAGCTCTGATATTACCTTGTCTTGCTAACGTGAGCAGAATTTTTCTTTCCTTGTTTCTGGGGCTGTTCCTGTGCTTTGGGAGACAAATTGCGTATTCTAGAAAATTACTAACGATGGCACCAAGGGTATTCATGCATTTACAAATCATTTTATTGATTGTATATGGCAGAGGCTCTGCAGTTTCTGTACCTTGCGTTTCACACAGCAAATACTTTTAAGGTGACCTTGTGATCATATGAATACTAAGACACTGTTCTCTTGGCTGGAGAGCAGGCACTATGGCTTAAATAAGGCTGCATTTATGGCAATGACATGATATATATAGTTTAGATTTATTTTAAAAAATTATTATATTATGGGAACTCATTAGCTAATCCCTTGTGTTTTGAAGTTTAGGCGGGTGGTGATTTATGCAGGGAGCAGAAATGATTGACTGAATAACATTACATTTGTGCCATGAGGAAAGGTGAGACTTTGGCTTCAGGTAAAGTACAATGTTGTTCTTGGGCATCATACTCTTAGGCAGACACAATAGCTGATCCCCAGTAGAGTGCTCATTATAGTGGGGCCTAATAATTTATTTGAATGAGCCCCAAGATTTCTGATGTCCCAGCTGCTGTTCTTTTATAAAGGTGCTCTGCTAAAGGGTAACATTGTTCTGGTGAAATGGGAAAACTGTGTTGCCAGGTGCACAGGCATGTTGATTTGACAACTTTGCATTTAATATCAAACATACGGTTTCAATATGCACCCCACTTATTTCAGGGTCCCTTATGATTGATCAATCCAAAAACAATTGCTGTCAGAAGCAACCGCATAAGGCTGAAACTTGACCACTCAAGCTTTTGCTGAACTACAATTACTCCTACAAGTGATTTCTGGGAGTTACAACCCTGCCTGTTATATAATACTGTACTATAATTTAAGATAGATTGTAAGATTAATATGGGTTTGCATGGCCTGTTAACTGCTAAGGCAACTGCGCTATTTCTTAATTAATTAGTGATAGAAATAGATTGCACATCAATTACTGTCAAATCAGTGCATTTATTTGATTGAAGAGATTGCTGTGTTCCATAGTATTCTTGTTAAGTATAAACCAAAGGTAAGCAAAGGAAGCCAAAAATTAAGGTGGAAATATATAAATATATATACAGTGCTACTTATGTATGCAGCACTGTACACCAAAATAATAAAACAACAAACAGGGCTCAATACAATCATAAATACAAATAAATAAAAAGTACAGTTGCATTAAGGAAAGGATTAAATTAAGTGTCAAAGAGACAAGAGGAAGGGCCCTGTAGGGAAGTGGGTATAATGATCAAAGCAGGAAATGCTTAGTAGTTATATATACACGCAATCATGAATAAGGAACAAGGTTGAAAAAAATACCACTAATCCATGGGAAGCAATGAGTCTATAGTGGCAAGTGCCCCCTTGTGCCATTTCATGGCTGAAATTGCTGCCTAATGGCATAAAAAGCAATGGCATCAGAGTTTGTCTCAATTCACACCTTTTGTTCTGTGGGTCACTGTGAACCCCCACTTTGCTGATTGCTTTTCTCCTAAGCCCAAACAGTTTAGACAAAAACATACAGTATGTGTAAACCCTCATTGTTGGTATGTTGAGAACTCTGCTTCTGTAATTTCTATATTTATTTTTTGGGACCATTAAGAAAATATATATTTTTTGCCCTTATTAATAATTTTACTTTACAAATCCATGTCTCTGATCCATGTCTTATCACTGTGTATGGGGCGGGGGCTAAACTCTTCCGGCAAAGAACTATTACACATTAAGGGATTATAGGTTCATCAAGGTCTACTACTTTCAGTAATTATATTCTGAGTAAAGGACACTGGTCCATTTTTGTTGAAACATTTATTTACAAGTTTAAGAGACATGCATTAGCTACTTAATGTCCCTAGTCCATAATGTCCTTGTCCCAAAATTAAAGCAGGTATTTGGTTCTAGTCATGTTGAACTGCACTGGGCAAGTTTGAATGCTGTTAGGTTCCACTTTGTTCAAAGGGCAAAACCAAGTTGGTGACACGTTGAACCTTCTGACTGCAAATAGGAAACATGGCTGGTGTGTAGCCTTAGGGATCTGGATAAAAACAAATAAGAAGCAGTCTATATTTAGTTGATGGCTGTGCTCCCGAGGTATAATCCTCTTTCACTGAATTATCTAGCCTACAGATTACAATGTTCGAACTCCTCCCATCTCTGGAACAAGAGCTAGTTGTATGCCAGCTGTTCAAATAGAAGATAGGAGAAATAAAGCAAATCTAAAAGACCAGTTCAACCGCTACCTGCGGCTATTTGCTCTGTTGGTTAAACAGGTTAGCTTGAGGGAAGGCAATTCAGATCCTTTATGAGGACTGAGAGCAGAATATAATGCTTCTTTGGCACTAGTACTTGCATTTCAGATAGCAAAGTGCAATTAAAGTATGTGAGTACTTTGGGACTGGAAAATTGTGTTGGTGTGCGAGAAGAAGGGATTGCTGGGCAGAGATTAGAATTTATGAAGTCAGATGGGTGTATGTCAGATTAAGAATGCCTCAGCTCACTGCTAAAGCTGCACTTACGTGCTGGTGGTTTGATATCTTGCTGATAAGATAAAACAACATGCAGTTGTGTGTGTGAAGACAAAACTTGACTGACATAGTAAATCACTGGCTGGTTCAGCAGGCCGGTGACATCATCAGGATTTATAACGCATCATATGTGGAAAATGTTGTCACAGACAGTATTAACCAGACCTTGCTTATATGTATGCAAACATACCGGGCCAGGGATGAAACAGGCGTGCATTTATGCTAGATTATCATAGATTACACTTAACAAATGTCATACACATGAATATTGCTTACTGTATGTTTACTGTGTGCACTTGGTATGGACAGACGGCTAAACAGATTTAGGTCAGAGGTGGTGACGTACATCTACCCAGAGTTCTCTGCCCAGGTACTGTAGTTTAGTTTTTGTGAACAATGAGCAGACCCTTTGTGGTCCCTATATTTCTAAACAAAACAATACTATATTGTATGGCTCATGCTCCACTAACCAAGATTTGGTGGCTGTGCTGGATGGTAATATTACCTTAAAAAAAAGTAACCTACGTCACATGGATGTGTTGCAAGCTCCTTTAACAAAATATTTAAGGGCTCATTTACATGGGCAGAGGCAGTGAGCAAAGTGTGATTTTGAGCGCAATAGCCATGTTTTTTCTAACAATGCAACCTTTTTTCCCAGAATGCAAACCTCATTGCAGCCACAATCTGGCATTGCACCTGAAGCAGTTGCACTGCATCTGGCCCAGTTTGGTAACTGTGCATGCATTCCATCACAAATCAGACACAATTGTGTTAAAGTCTGTCTGGCATCATTTCTGGTGTTCAGCTTGCGAGTAAAGTCTGTGCCTGATTCTTTAGGTGCAAGTGTACAGTACCTATTAACGTGGGGTGCGAAGGGATCCCTGGAGCTACTGCCTTTCAGGAGGTGGCAGTAGCTCTAGGGTTCCCCTGCAAAAGCACTAGCACGCATAAGTGCATAATTCAGAATAGAAGGTAAGAAGGACTGAATGGCAAAAGTACCTAAATAAAAGTGGTTTTATGTGCAACTCAATGGGGGGAAAAGCTCAAGCTGGCCACTCTGTCTATGGATGTAAATGAGCCCTTAAAATTCTGTTTTATACATACACATTGAAACTTCTACTGTAACAGCCACTGGGGCTGATGACATTGTGCCCCTGCACACACATGGCTGACCTTGTTAAGTGTATAGAATTTGGGTTTAATGGCTGGCAGAGTATCTCAAACAGATTTTACCTCAAGCATCTATCTATCTATCTATCTATCTATCTATCATCTATCATCTATCATCTATCTATCTATCATCTATCTATCATCTATCATCATCTCTAACAGCAATTGGAGAATGAAATATTGACAGGTTATGTCACTACATATTATTTGATCTTCTTTTTCTAAAAAGAGTCCAATCTTTTGTAAAGATGTATTCCATGAGGTTAGCTCAGACTTTACCTGTTGGATAAAATACATTAGAAAATCAATTACACATTCATTTTCATTGCTGATGCTTCTGTTGACCTAAAATTTTCATTTTAAAGCAAAATCCCAAGTCCTTCACCTCTTGTATTGGTTGCTTTGTATGTAATTTTAATGTATAAACTCATTATATGTACAGTGCTTTGGAATACGTTGGTGCTTTATAGATACATGTTAATAATAAAATGCAGATACAGAGCCTTTTCTAGATAATGTGGATATTAAACTGCCCCCTACATACTGGCATAAAAGACAATGTTATATTCTCTCTGGTGAGACTTTTTTGAACTTGCTATCACAGGAAAAGAATGACAGATGGGTTTCAGAAATCCATTTGTGCTGTTACTGTAAATGTTCAGATAATTGAATATATGCTGTAATTTGCTACATGTTGGGAGGAAGCGGCTGCATGATACACTTGAATAATACACTTAAAAAAGGACATTTGTCCCCCATGTGAAAGATGTTCTATACCTCATAATGCATTCAATAAATGAGCATTACCAGCCTTGGCCTGGTGAGTTTTTCAAGGGTTTGCTAACACAGTGTGTTTAAACTTCTTCCTGTAGGAATGGCACTCAATCTATAGACATGCTGTGGATTTTAACGAAACAGAGTTGTGATTATTCATAAAAATAGGTCTTCAGGCTAGGTGGGGCAGGGCCATTGGGGCATCACTAATCACTTCCCAGGAAAACCCTCTAGAGATTGGTCAAAACAATGCGCTCAACAGCTAAATCACTTATCTACACATTTGCCCTGCAGGCTGTGGGGCAGCCAAGAGGATGCATAGATGACTGATATTTGTTATTGAGGCAGGATGCAAATTTCGGCAGCTTCCCTCTGGAGATTTACTTATTGGCTGTCTTTCAATCAGTCTGTGAAATATTGATGTAGCGATTAATAACATGGAAATTGGTGCACTTTGTAATTATAAGTAAGGTGCTAACACATGTATATGTATTAATACAACTATGAGTATAATAGAATAATATGGCATTAAATGCTGGAATATTATAACAACACAACCCTGACTGTCATATTCTATACCCATGGCATTCATTCAATGGTATAACTACAAATTACTGGATCACTCAGAAAGATGTTTTATACACATATACTGAAGCTTCTCAGCAGTCTGAAGCCCAAAATTTACACCATACCACCATTGTGCCATTCTATGCACAGCTATAGTCATTGTAAAACATTACTATATTACTATTTATATTATTGTAAATACTGATGCAATTATTTTTTGGCCCATACAATTAATATTAATTCATATGCTTTTTTGATACTCCTGGCACAGTTGTTTTGTTACTTGCACATAAGATTTGCCTCCAGGAAAAATCAGTAAAAAATTACAAAGCTTTTAAAACTACATTTTAATTGTTCTTTCCACAGATGATTCTCCCAGAAAAAGAGGTTCAATATATAAATCACTTGAAAGAGCTTGCAATAGAAATGTAATCTGTAGAGTCAGTGGATTCTATTTTTGAGACAAAAGCTAACAAAGAATTGTTATATCATTTATATACACAGGCTTATGTTTCTATATTGATCCCATCAGCAGCAGGAAGTCACATCCATACATGGTTCTTTTCTGGGCATTTCAGGATTGTGATCAGTGTTTCAGCTTGAGATCAGTAGGATCTATAAGTGGGTTCGATTTGGTGTTTAATCCAGATGTAAAGAGTCACTAAAATTACTGGGCAAAGAACTGTTTTGTAGTGCAGAGACCTGCGGACTGCTCTTTGAATCTAGAGAGGCCTGTCTTAGGCCATTCTAGATTCCAAAGGGATGGGTGGGGGAAGCATTTAAGCGTCCTCTCCTCTTGCCCCTACCGCCCATACTCCGCACATCATTGTGACTCACAAGGTAGGAGCAGCTACAGTGAGCACTGCATTATTGATCTGGTGCAGAGAGCTCCAAACCCAAGTGCTAGTAAATAAGGGCTAAGCAGGGCTGCCATCAGGGGGGCACAGGGGGGCCACTCGTCCCGGGCCCGGGCATTTTTAACTTTAAAGGGGGCCCGGCTGTGCTAGAGTTTTCTTAGCTCGGGCCCCTTTAATCAGGCACGGGCCCTGTCATTGCTGGCATCCTCCACTATCTCCCGCGGCTCCCCACTACATCTGCCCAGAAAATGTTGTTGTGAGGGGCCCCATGATTTCTGATGGCGGCCCTGGGGCTAAGGGTGTGCTCTTGTGCCCCTTAGCACCCTCGCACTTGTGCCCATGGGGTTGTAAATGACCCCTTTCGTGTCTTGACTGGATGAAAGATGCATTGTTTCATGGGTCAGAAACTGAAGTGCAGAAAAGGATGGACAAATGCTGCTTTCATTTGCAATTACAATTTAAAACCACTGAATAATTGCAGTGCATGTGTTAGGCAAAAATGAATTTAGGGGTTTACTTTACATCCAAATGATACAGGTTGTTGCTATGTGTGGTTCTATGCTCACACTTATTATATACAGCTGGGTTTGATGCTATAGCTAATTCATTTTGTGTTGGCACCCCTGTGTATAGTGATTGCAAAACTTATGTTGCCTTGACCATGCTATTGCTTATAGCACTTTTGCTCATGATCTTTGGGCCAAATGTGTGATACACAAGAGCAGCACATACCCCTGTGGATTTTGTTCCACTTCATGAACCCAATGTCCATACAGTATAATGCAGATGTTGCTATACTGTTGTTATTGTAGTGTACAGATCAGTAGGTATGAGTGCTCACAATTTATTTAACAAAGTAAAAAATAAAATTTTTCCAGTTTCTTTGATTTCTCTAGTAACATGATTATTTCACAGGCTATTAAGCACTATGTGACTTTATCCTTTTTTTTGCACAAGGCACAAGTTTTGAGATTGCACAGACCTCCATTCACATTCATGTCTGTGCACTGGGAGAAACTGTAACAATGGTTATTGTATAGTGGGAAACATTGGTTTATTATGCCAAAAGGGCACTATCTTCTGTACAAAGTTTAGCCCTGTGCCACTGCTATAAGTGAGAGTGCCTCAGGCTGCACAAGAAATCAAAGACATAGAAAATTCTCTCTGTTTACAAGCTTGAACAATGGCATTTATTATTAAAAATGCACCTTTATATCAACTCCCTACCCTTCTCTGTGTGTTGTGCATCATCAATTTTATCTGTAACTTAAAAAGTCATCACATCTGTCATGTTAGCAATCCTCCTCCCCCTCCTTCCATCTGCTCCTCTAGTCCCTGCCTCCCCTGAGTCCCACTGCTTGTTATGTGTGTGTTATATTGCCGGATGGACTCTTCCATTTCTCGCATCTTGCTGCTGGCTGGATATACTATTACAGTGGGATGATCGGCTTGGATCTTGGAGCTTGCACGCTTAATCTTTTGCTTGCGATTGCCCTGGGCACACCACCCACTGGAGGAGCTTTCTCAATGGAACCTGAAAAATAAAAGGTGGACGTCTTGTAAGTGTGGAATTCCTCTTTTCTAGATGTGGTAGGAGATGCTTCTCCCTTTCTCTCACTCTCAAGCTGTCTTTACTTCAGGTATGGGCATGGCACATGCACTGTTTGGCTAAAGGAATGGCATATGCAGAATTCTGCTCAGCACTTTAGAATCATTCCATAGGCAGCATTGTTCATGGGGACAAATACTCTATATTATGCCTTTGTTACGTCGTGACTTCATTCACTTGCCTGATACCTTTCAGAAAGTGTACTGGATTCTATGCATGTTAGCTATTTCTGCAGCAGTAAATGATTTCAGAACCTTGATCTTAGTGCTGTGTGGAAGAGAATGCCTATATATACACACTATAGCTCTATTCCTGCAGTCACAATTACATCAATTATACAGCACAAACAGCACCTGCAAAAGTTGAGTTCTTTTTTTTAAATAGAAAGTATATTTATCCTTCTAAGTGTGAATCTATTTGATATTCAGGCAAAAAACACATGATGCTGTTTTTAATTAGGTCAAAGGCATGAAATATTAATCACATTTTGCAATCTTGGTGCGTGGGTTGGCTGAAGGATTTAGCAGGGACTTGTAATGCACATAGTCTGCTATATATATGTATATAAATACTGAATGCAGTGTTTTAAAACAATTGTAAACAAGTAGGATAGCCATGTACTAAATAATGCGTTGGATTACAATTAAATAGCCAGTGCATTCAGTAAGTATTTGCCTTGCCCTTAATGCAAAGGATGAAGACTGGAACATATTTTTCCCACAAAGTGCATAGGCATATATTACATAACATTTATTGAATGCCTTTATAACTACTAATAGGAAAAATTGCTTTGGAAAGGTGCATTCACTCATTCACACACAGTCACTTATAGAATATTCTAATGTACACTTACTGTGGCTGTGTTACCTGCACACCCTCAATTTGTATGTACAGTCCAGGTAAAAAAGCCTTAAACTTTATTCCTATATAGATTGTGCTCAGGAGAGTAATGTTTATTTATTTACTTTACTATTTCCTGGTGTTTCATGACCTTACACGTGCTATCAGTTCAATTACCACAAATTCAGTTATCCTCATTTTCAAAGTCCAGTACATATGCTATTTACAATGGCCTTTGTGCTGGTTAATAAACTGAATTGATTTTGTGCAACCAGCTGCCTAAGGTTTCTGAGAGTTGCAGCTCAGAACCAGGGGGTTGGTCCTTCATGGGGTTATATTAAAATGGTCTGGTGTAGGGTGACCACATCACTTGCAAATTCAGGGACACATGTAAAAAATACATGCTGCAGGGCAGCACTGACTGCCTTTAAACTGCAATCAGTTTAGCCCTGCAGGCTGGATTCACCCTAGGTGGTTACTAATAATGAAGTAAAAGATTTTTCTCTGTGTGAGCAAAAGACAAAACATTTAGAGGTGCAAGATTATTCTGAAAAGTGCCAATTACAATCTCTACAGTGTACTGACTAAACAGACAGTTCTTCAATGTATAACCTAGAAAAAAATCTATGTTAATGGCAAAACAGTATTTTTTTACTTTTTAAAGAATCTTCATTTCTTTTTAATTATTATTAGTATATATTTATAAAGTGCCAACATATTCCACAGCACCATACAATAAATGACATAGATTTACCAGCAAAGCAACCACTAACTGATACAAGAGGTAAAGAGGGCTTTGCCCAAACAAGCTTACAATCTAAAGTATCAAGCACTTGTATTATATTTTTCCAAGAGCCATCACTTTTCTATGTATCCCATTAAATGTTCTATACCTCCCATCTGCATTATTGGCAACACAATACCAGATTTGTAAACCCAGTTAAAAAGAAGTGCCTTTTAAAGATTAGGGTGGGCAAATTATATTAAAATAGATATCACCCATATGTCTGTGGAATCACTGGGCAGACTGTGGACCATAAAAAGCACTGAAGGGCTGCATTTAGCTAGCCTGGGTTTACTGACTGAACCTTTCGTTTTCAACATAATAATGATATAATACAGAAGAGCCATGAATGTCTTGTAAATGATACACTTACAGATGGTGCTTAGTGATGTCATCAGCTGTAATTGTGCTTAGTGATGTAAATTCTGTCAAATGACTCACTGAAACTTGTCTATTATAATAAATAATGTACCCCCTGTCACCTCGGAGTTCAATGAACTGTATAAAAGCCCTCCACCTTCAGGTCATAGATATACTTGGTGACTTTCTCCTATTTTACAACAGTGGGCACATATAATACTGTATATGGGACAAGAAGCCCTACAATGTTAGAAAAGAATCTATGTATGATACATGCTGTAGGAGTTTTGGTAGGAGTATATGCCAGTAGGAGAATATAAAATATATTTTTTTCTGCTGTGTGGATGTGAATAAATATTTTCTTTTATCTATATTTATGATTGAACACTGATTGGTATAAGATTATCCAGGGGTTAAGTCTTAAGTCCTTTTAGTGTAAATGCATGTCTATTTTAGTAAGAACCCTACAGAAGATTCTGGAGAGAGTGCAAGTGAAAAAAAATAATTGGGTGCAGGAAACTCTGCTCCACAGAACTTACTAGTTTAGCAATCACAATAAATAAGGGCTCTTAACAAGCAGTAGACTAAAGAGCAAGGTTAAATGTCATGGACTATGTAGATATTCTTCAACTGAAACTCAAGAAGTAACACCTGCTTAAGGGTTTTTTTAATTTATTGGTGAAGAAAATTGACAACAGCATTGTTACAATTGGACATAAACATGTCTAAAGTTCAGTAGGGATGGTACAGCATAAGAATGAAAAAATCATGCATCGTGACTTTTGCAAAAGTTTTAAATCGGTTGTGACTTCACCAGTTTTATAACTATCGAATAACCAATAATGGTAACAAAGAGATAGAAAATGCAAACAAAACATATGAAAAAGAAAGGAAAAAAAGGAAGAAGAAAAGAGAAAAGGGTGAGCACTACTGGCTCCGTAATTGTATGTAGACCAGGATATAAAAGGCTTAGGTTAAATTAAAATTAAAAGGCCCTATGACAAGTTGTGGGTTGTCTAATGCCCTAATAAGTCGTGGAATTTAAGCTTAAATCTTATCTGCGTATTTGCTGGCATTCCATGGGTCCCATTTAGCATGATATTTGCGCAAAAGATGATTATTCCTAGCATTGTAGTATTCCATGGTGTTGTTATTGTTAATTAAGGCCGAAATCTCCTCTGATGTTGGGATGAATGTTGATTTCCAGTTTCTTGCTAATAATCTCAAGGGTTTTTTTTAATTTGAGGGCACCCTGGCCTCTGTGTGTCCAGTACTTTTGCTTCTTGTACCTCCAGGAGAAGATATCTATGCCCTGTACTCTTCAATAGTTATAAGTAAAGTATAATAAGTCATTTTTAGGATATGTTTTTAGGTATGTTTTGCCTTCATCATGTATTCCATTCCAAGAACATGTGATAATGCCTTTGGTAAAACAGACCTAATAATCTTTGTGTGAGTCTAAATTGATTGAATGTAATGGAAAGGTAAAACTTTAAGCAGAGGCTAATACTCCTTGGATTTTCATTTCATTTTTTTCCTTCAGCAGTGGAAGCCATAAATAGTATTATGATATTCTTAAAGCAAATCCAAAGTATTTTAAGGTATTCGTAAGAACAGAATAATGTTGCATAACTGTTTTCCTTGCCTTTTTCCAGCCTTAAATGATGCTTCCCAGTGTGGTGAAGAATACCATTTTAATCTATAATTGGTATCAATACAGCCTGATTAACACTTGGCTGTAGAGTGCACCTGGCAACTCTTTGGCTTCTGAGCAAGGCATCAGTGTAATGTAATAGTGTTCTTAAGCTTTGCATTTGCAGAAGAGCAATCAATCTCTCCCTAAACACTGACATCATCATGCAGCTCTGCATTGTGAATTATTCATTGCACACAAACTGAAGTACTTTCTCCCCTACTTGCATTGAGCTAGTACAATTATGCCAGGTAACAACAAAGATGCACCCTGAATTATGTCTCAGTTTCTATTAGAGTCAGTTTCCTCCATGTTAGTGTATATATATTTATACACATTTTATAGGTAATTGTTATTCAATATTGTCACACTCTTGTAAAAAAGAAGGAATTACTGCAGTACAATAGTCTGTAGGTACAGTATGAAACTGTAGCATCTTTGGCCAAAGCTTGGTAATGAGAGCATGTCTTTTAATTTGTCAATAAATGAGACAGATAAAGGCGATGTAAGCATTTGTATTTCATTAAATATGAGTTGTGCCAAAGGCTTCAATCACCTGGCATGATTCATATTCCAAACACCTGTCTGTATATTCTTAAATGAGGCTTCACCCACACCTATTATCTGAACGTGGGGAATGGTGTAGCTGTTGAAAAATGACACATCTAAACAAAAGTAACACTTTATACAAATTGCCATATTGTTCCTGCTAGTGTTAAAAAAAAAAAACAAGATCAAGAGTGGTTGCACTATAACTATACAACTATAATTATAAACCAACAATACATGGAAGAAAATGTGATAATAAACTCTCAATAGGCAACATCAAGGTATTCTAAAAATATATTGGTATCTTTAATGGAAATGTTTTTCTTTTAGTGCCCCCCTCCCCTTTTTGTTATAACAGTTTATCCTTTCCCATGGTTTCTTGCTCATGTCTACATTACTAAGTTTTTGGTTTACTTTCTTTATTGACTGCCTTTTACCTGCTTGAGGGTAATGCTATTACAAATTTCTGGTATCTTATAGGTGCCCCTCACACAATATAGGGATAGATTAATACTAAATGCACTGTATGTAAGTATGCAATATGGGGAGAGTCTAATTATTTGATGGGAACTGGGAGGAAAAACGGTGAAATGAATAATTAAAGATGAACTGGGAGAGTGATGGAACATGTATTGATCTGGAAAAGGCTGGAAGAGCGGTGAGGGGGGAAATGTATTAACTTGAAGACCAAATATGAACATAACATTAGTTTGAGTAGGATATGAATACATAAATTACAGCGGTAAGTATTTGGAAAAATCAATGGCTTTAAATCAAAATTTTGGTCAGTCATATGCCATGAAGTATAATGAGATGCCATGTGTAAGAGGTAGGATGAACAACTAATGGCCAGCTATGGCTGAACATAAAATTAAAACTAAAAATATACCAAGATGAGTTAATGTTTAATAAAAAAATGGTTATTATTTTAATATTCTAGGGTAGTGGGTTTTGTAAGCATAAAATGTCAGTTAAAAGAGAAGGAAAGACTAAGACATTGGGAGTGCAAAATGTTAGGAACCCCCAGTGACTGGCTTAAGTGGCTTACCTTTTACCCCGTTTTGGTGCTCCTGTTAGAAGAGAATTGCACTAGCCTGGGGTAGCTGCAAGCGAGTGTCTTTCTTCTTCTTTCTTCGTGCCGAATTTTAACAAAACTACTGCGTATGCGCTGGCCCCAGGATTCAGAAGACAGAAGAAGGAGGAGACACTCGCTGCAGGTACTCAGGGCTGGTGCGGTTTTCTACTAACAGGGGCACCAGCCCGGGGTAAAAGGTAAGTGTTAAACTCACTGGGAAGTGCCTAACATTTGGCACCCCCATTGATTTTTACCTTTCCCTCTCCTTTAAGGTGCCTTTCAGTATGGGAGAATTTTTTGAGCAGAGAGAGGGTAAACTCAGATTTTTGCCTTTTGTTCTAAATTTTTCCAAAAATAAAAAAGTATGTTGCCCTACTCATAGAAGTTGTTCATGAAGAGGGCAACCTCACAAACAATGCATTCTGCAGTTCTGCTTCTACCTCTCCACACTTTGAGCATTGACTTTAAATTGCAGATTGCATTTAATTTAGCTTCCTAACCCCATAGTAATTGCCCACTGGTAGGTGTGGCTTTATAGTCAGTATTCTACAAATAATGGGATATTGTATTTTTTTTGGGGGGTGTGCTTGTTATTGGTTATTCGTTATACCTGTTTTTAATAGAGGAATGCTGTATGTTTCTACTTGTGTTTGACTGGGTTGATAACAGTTGAAATGTCTCTCTTTACTAATAGGAAATTTTTTATTTTTCTCATCTGGCATGAGATGCACAATGAAGCCTGCATGAAAACTATATGGTCTTGCACTTATGCATGGGGGGAAATGTAAATTACCACTTATATGTATATAATGCACGAGGTTTGGGAAATGCTCTCTATTCTACCTTGGCTTGCATTTTAGTCCTAGCTGCATCATTGCTGATTTATTTATGTTTATTATGTACCCATGTGCTCCCTAATACAATTCATTTAAAAGAGAAGACATGTGGTAGGTCCTTCCTAGGATTAGTGATTTATAACAGCAATTCATCAGCAAATTCTTTTAATTTAGCCCTGTGTTCCCAACCTCATCATCTCACTGAATTCCTAAAGATCTTCTAGAATCCTTTAATGAAATCTGATTCCTCAGTAATGATGACAGTGGGCACCTCCGACTTGTTCTTCTTTTGTTTAATCAACCATTAAAAAGGTTATCACCCTTTTTTAGTATCAGATCTATTCTTTTTAATGATTAACTGAATGAATAGATTCTTTCAAGACATTTGTTTTTGCTGAGCAGGATTCCTTTTGAAAATTGTTCCAGAATATATTTTAGAGTCAATACTGTGAAAGATATTTTTCTGGCAGGGTCAATGATCAGTAGTGACCGTTGTTGTCTAGTTTGGTTGTTTCACCCATCCCAGCATGTGCGCTTTTCCCCATTATGTAACTGAAGTACTAGTTGATTTTGAAAAAGCACATGCAATTATAAACCATAAGGTCAATATAGTAGAACCTGTACCCATTACACAAGTGCTCTTCAGTTCATTTTCCTTCTGCTTGAGCTAACAAGCATAGCAGATAAGGAAAGAGGAGACTGCTATATTTCTTATGTTTTTTTAAGTTATTTAATCCTGGTAGGTTGAACATCTATATTGATTATACAGTATAGGCTTCTGGAATTTTTTATCCAATAATTTTGTATTGTATATTTGCTCTGTTGTTTCTTTCATGGAAATTATACAGTGAGCACTAGCCATCAGCTGTGTTTTGTACAAAGCTTGCTTGGCATAGAGATTCATTTGGCTATACCCCAAAATGTAACTGTGGCTAGAATGTCCCTGTTTTCTCTGCTAGGTAGTACAGGAATTATACTTCAATGTGCTATCAACATGAAAAATTGTAAATCTCTAGTCTTATACTAGCCAAGGCAGTTTGGAGCATCAAAAAGAATAATTAATGGGTTATGCTCATCAGTTAGCAGAGCATGAACATGTGTCTACTAAACTTTGTACTAAAAAATTATAATTGGCATACCAGATGCCAGCTGTTCTCATTACTGACAGTGCGCCAGTTTTACAC
This sequence comes from Xenopus tropicalis, assembly GCF_000004195.4. Taxonomy (NCBI): domain Eukaryota; kingdom Metazoa; phylum Chordata; class Amphibia; order Anura; family Pipidae; genus Xenopus; species Xenopus tropicalis. The sequence goes on from NC_030679.2 coordinate 111,738,615, forward strand.
TGGAAATCAGCCTTCAGCATCAGAGGCAAGTATTGGGAGACAGACAGAGCTTTGTATAAATTAGAAAGAAGGTGTCAAGAGTGTCATGCAGCAAATGCAACTGGGGCACATCATTGCTTATTTTCATTTCAAAAAAGCTTTCCTCGTTTATTAAACAATCGTTTAATTTTAATATTGTTGCTATTAAAGATAATTTCAGTGCAAATTTTAGGAAAGCACAAGTGCATATAGTATATGCAGTATCTGTACTAAGTTTTGTTTTCAAGATAATAAGCTGGATAACTCTTTACCTTCATTTGCTGTGGCTGTGATCCTAAAGCATATGCTGAGCCTGGTTAATGCTGAGGCTACTGGGAACAACAAGAAGTATCTCTGTCCAGCATTCAGTAGGGTGGTCAAATCAGCTCTTTTAACCTCTGACAAGGTATTTGGAAAAAAATAATATTAATAATATACAGAGCCTAGGGGTTCAGAAGCAACATGAGTTTAACCATAAATGCCTATAAGTAATTCTCCCCAGTAATTCCAACAGTCTTGCACATGCTTTGTGTCCCTTGGATGATTATTGGTTTGGGACTGTAGAAAAGTATTCATCTGAGTGGCTTATTGTGCTGAATATTTCTCACCTCCCATACATGCTGTATACTATAAAGCACTGCAGAATTTAAACATTTTACTTGATGGGCATAAGGTTGCCTGATTATCCGATTAAACGTGGCTGCTGTAATATACATAATGCTTTAGTAAATAGTTCAACATTATACCCATTGTTGCAAAACCATAATACAATAAAAGCTAATTAGCAATCCAGCATTGAAATTGTTTATGTATGGTCTAGGATGCCAGGCAAAGTTTCAGTCTTGCTGGCAAATTGGGAGTGAAGCGTCAATCCCATCCTAACCAATTAGCCCACTGGATAACTGAATACTGTCTGAGGCGCCATAGATGGCATGGTGGCCTATATATTGTTCCAACAGGCTGAACATTTGGAACAGAAAACAGGGCAGAGCAACTGTAGCTTCTCTTAACTTCCTAATCTGTGGATGCGCAATGCACTGTGTAACATAGGGCATCAGCCAATCTTCAAACCTTTATTGTAGGGTCAGTTGCATTACCTCTCTTTTCAATATCTCATATTTTCCCTGGTTTAGTGGACGAAATCAGTGTCTTAAATGCTCCATGCACATATCTAGTATCAAAGTATTCTTTGCCCATTCAGCACCAACCATTTTATAACCAAACAACACATGGTGCACACTATAGAGGGCAATTGTTATATCATAGTAACTGTAACCTAAGGTGAACTAAATAGGTCAATTTGAGCTATCGAAATAGTTATATTATACTTAATGTGGCAACATTTTGTCATGTTGTATTACACCCAAACATACAGTAAAATGATCATGCACTGTGACATAAACATCCATTTAAAATGATTGGTCAAAGCATTAGCTGGATGTATTTAAGGAGAAATGGCTGCAGGGGCTAAGTGAAAGAAGCCAACTGTTCTTCACATGGCAGCCCCCTTGGCAATCATCTTGTCCAAATCCCTTTAAAATTTAAATGTTTTGGATAAATAAAGTGATAGCAAAGGTTTCTATACCAAAGCACTACCCTTTTTGTTCTGGTCTTGGGAGATATAATTCAAATATTTGAAACAGGGGAATGAGCTTTTTGTAGTCTGAGCACATATATTGCTCTCCTGCAAACATGTTAGATCTTTTAAATAATTCCCTCATGTACCAAAATGTATGCGTACAGAGTTAGAGCCTGCCAACTCTCTATATAATTGCCTACAATAAGATATGATTTTATGTTCCCCTTCAACTTATTTGCAGCCCGGGTAATCTGTAAATTACTACCTTGCCTCCTGAAACATCGATCAATATGATGAGGTCTGTAAAGAAAACCTAAAATGCAATATCTTTCTTCTTTATTTACTCAAAACCATGTCACACTGATATTATGGATGACATCTGCAAGCAAAATCAAATCACTTAATTCAAAGGTGTGCTAGAAATCACAAATACAGCCGTCTGGGTAGATTTCATATTTCTCCCAGTGTTTAAAAAATTGTCTCTTTGACTAGAAAAATAAAAGCCCAGTAGAGAAGTTCGGCATAGGCATCACTTTGTAAAGCAAAACAGCAGAAATCCTGGAAACAAAATCTAGTTTTGTTGTGAAAAATCAGTCTATAGTTGGGATCTAATCAGCAGCTTCAATTAAACCCAGTGATTGAACTAAAGTGTTAGCTTTCCATCACACATGGGCAAAATGGACACAAGTTTACACAATTCATTAAAGGTACTTGCATTAAAGGAGGCCCCTTGCACCTCCCCATGTATGTGCTTGGTTCCGGTTGTGCTTTGTGCAGGTACTTCAATTCTATCTGTTCCAAATCAGTCATAAATAACCTGGCACTACCACTAGCTTGAAATGTGTTTTGATACACTGGACACAATTATGCCAAGCACAACTCCCCCGTGACTGTGGAGGTCATTTATGAACACTGGGCAAATTTGCATCAGGGCAGTTAACAGATGGCTGCTTTCATTGTTCTACCTGCAGCTGTTTGAGAAAAGCTAATCCCTGATTGGTTGCCAATCCCTGATTGGGTAAATGCCTGGGCGCAAATGTGCCCAGAGTTTATAAATGAGCCCCAGTGAATCGTCAGAAATACCATTGCATTCTGGGAAAGAAACATGGATAGGTACTGTATTTTTTAAGCAATGGCTTTTATAAAGCCAGGTTAGGGGAGAGTCTGGTTTATAGTTGCCCAATAGATTGTTTCTCTATCTTAGTAAATCTCACCAGCTTTTTCATAGCCTCTTGGTTTCTTCTTAGCCTAACGCCCTTCTTACCTGTTCACTGGGCTATAACAGTGGAATGTTCAAGGTGTGGGGTGAAATTTTATAACCCAACCTTTCATCAGAAATTTATTCTCTTGATTTTATAGCTCCTTCCTCATGCTGTTTGCATACAAATGTTCTCTAATAAATTCCAGGGGCCTTCCAGAAACCTATTTTAAGATTATGGGATATTTTAATTTCAAGCAAGTACACTCTATTCACCAAATGATGTGACCTCTTAAGGCAATAGGATGCACCATAGAGAAGGTGGGATGGAAACTTATGCAACCACAATGTTACTTTGAATATTTTTTACTATGTTGCTATTTAGACTAACGTGTAGATCAGTGACATAAAATCTTAATTATGGTCATTTTAATCCTTTTTTTAACATAACAAAATTTGAAAACTTAATGGAGTGGGGTACTACATATGCAAGGCAATGTAGACCACTTACCTTCTTAACTGTTAAAAATTGATACATGAGTTGACTGGTAGTGCTAGATAAATACCAGGCAGTGATATTTCCTTGTGGTTTATTGCTGACAGCGATATCATTGGACAAAGTTTTGATATAATGTTTTGCAAGGAGTCATTAAGTTGCAGCACCCCTACATAATTAACCCGTCCTAAGCATATTCTAATCTAGGCTACATACAAAGGGGAAGCAGCAGTGAGATATGCTAGCTATTTATTGCTGTATCATGCCAGTTATGTATCGTCAGTTGATGGTAGTCAGCATATGGATCTCATGTGGTTTTCAGCAGCTTGTGATAGGGTTGGCAGTTTATGGTTGAAGTTTTTAGATAGCCTTTTTTTCCCTAAAAACCACTAACACTTAAACTTGATAAAAGCAAACTTCAGATAAACCTTTATATACCTCAGAGAGCATGCTCAGTAGAAGTGATGCACAGGCTGGCTAAATCCCACAAGACCAGACTGTAATCTACACATCCTTATTTGTTTATGGTTGGGTGCAGCTCAGACTGCATTAGTACAGTGACCACAAAGAACATTTTATGCCTCAGATGGTCACAAATATCTCTTGGTCATCATTCCATGTAAATTGCTGGGAGGTATTAGTGGGATGATGTCAATGTGGGATAGTCCTATCCTGACCCAGCCACTAAATCTAGATATTCATTTTGATTTGGAAATACTTGCCCTCTCTACCCAGCCCCACTCACTGAGCTGCTGAACCTTCTAGAATCAGCTGCTGTTACTGCTAAAGCCTATATCTGAGGGTGCATTCAGAAGCAAAGTAACAAGCTAAGCAAAGAAAGGAAAGAGAGAGAGGCAGAGAGAGACAAAGAGACAGAAAGAGAGAGAGAGAACGAAGGCAGCTACACTTCACATAGAAGCTGGTCTGTACTGGATCCAAATAAAAACTGCTCCAACCTGTATGTAGTAAAAGCTCATCAGATGGGTCTCTTCTAACTATCATTTTGCTCAATTCTGTGCTCATATAAATAGTGCATAGACTTAGTAAACCATGGTCGAACATGATGACTGTGTTATCTGTAACATGGCTTTTTTGACTGGTGCTTGTCATAAAATGGGAAATATTTTGTAGGTTATTGTTGGTTAAAGGAGGAGGAAAGGTAAAAACTAAGTAATCTTTATCAGAAAGGTATATGTAAATACAGCAATAAGCACTCACAGAAACGCCACACTGAATTCTCTGTCAAAAGATTTCTTGTGTCTGTAATTCATGTGCCAGAGACACACAGCTCTCTGCTTTCTCCCCTCTCCTGCTCCCCCCTCCCTCAAGAATGCTAAGAACTCACTCCCCACCTTAGGAATGTGGATCTAAGCCAATCAGCAGGAAGATGACTCATAGTCTTACAAACTGAGCATGTACACTTGATCTCGGTCTCGGTGCAGGAGTGAGGCATTATGGGAACTTTTTTTACACAACTCAGCATTTTTTCTTCCTGTTTGGCTTCTGATCATCTGAACAGGAGAAATATGGGGAGACTTAAAGGCACTATTGAGACAACTGAAGGTATGCCTGCAGCTTGAGATTAACTCTTTATTAGCCTTTACTTCTCCTTTAAAGAACAAGTAAACCTTTTTTTTCTATCAGTACAATTACTCTTAACAGCCTCCAGAATTACCTATGTTTAGTCTGACCTGGCTGAAGTTGAAATCTGCTGCTCGTTTCTTTTGCTTCCTTGTGTAGAGTAAAGCCCCACCCCCACTTCCTGTTCAGTTCCCTCATCAAAAAAAAAAAAAAAACACCTGCTCATGCACAGACTGGCTCCTGCTGCCTCCAGGCATGCGCAGAAGGTTCTCCACTTCGACTACAGTAGTCAAATTAATGAGGGAACTGAACAGAAAGTGGGGGCAGGGCTTCACTCTGCACAAGGAAGCAAAGGAAACGAGCAGTAGATTTCAACCAATCAAACTATAACAACAGGCAGTGATCTGGATTGATGTGCTGCTACCGGGAAACTTTAGAATGAAGAACGAAATGTATTTTTAAAAATAACATTTTAGAATGACAGTAAAAAAAATGAAACAAAGTATGCTGCTCCAAGTGCTACTCTACGTTTGTTTTATCGTCACCTGTATCCTGAAGTCCGTGAAATTGTTACTGTCTAAGCTGTCAGTTTCAGACTTGTATAAACCTCCACTGTTTACAGCTTGTCTTGTCACACAACCTTATCATCTCCTGTAGCTGCTGACAGATAGTCCTAATAGCAAGAGGGCATGGCTAGATGTCCCTGGAGATGCTTGGAAGCACAAAAATCATCTTTAATTGCTTGTCAGTGTAATAACAAGTGCTCATTTAGCAGCACTTGCACCCCGGGGCTTGCCTGATGTGGCTTATGTCTCCTACTGCTCATACCTTGCGCATAGGGGGTTGCAGATAGGGGGTGGTAAGGGGAAGCCTATGTTCTTCCTCCTATCCACCTCATTTCAATGGAGCACTGCATTAAGCAAGCTGCACTTGAACAGTCCGCAGATCTCTGCTGTCCAAAACAGAGCACAGAGGCCCACAGCTATTCGCACAATAGCTTATGCAGTGAAAACGTGTGCTATTTGCACACCGCATGGGGCATTGAGATTGAAACCTCTTGTGTATCAGGGGACTTAGTGCTTATACTCAGAGAAACCATGGAATGATGCCAGTGTAGGTTTGTCCTTATACAGAGCGGAACATGTAAGAAAAATTATACAGTATCTGTGGGGAATATACATCTCTTTATCTAGACACATCTGATTTATAACTACAGTAACATTTTCCTTAGGGAAACAAAAGCAACAAAAAACTTTGCTTATAATTATTATTCAAGTTCAAAGGCAACCTTTCACTAAGGGTGTGCAGCTTTCTCAGCTCATACAGGAAGAGCGATGATATGCACATTTTCCAAAGATTAATTATGAAATTCTCCCTCCAGTGAATATGAGATAGTTCCATTGTGCAATATAAAATCAAGCTGCCTGCTATTTCTGCTAATGTGTCTTGTTTCCATTTTAAGATCCACGCTGAAATATTTATATCTACTTTCATAGGATGTCAGCATGTTATCTTTTCAGCACTCTAAAACACACCACATGCATTTTTTACACATTACATAATTCATGGCACCAAATTCAGAGGCGCTGCATATTATAAAGGAAGAGTTGCATCTACTGCAGTTGTGAATCTCTTGGAGTTGTTTCCTGTAGCTCACACAGCACTCTAATGTAACAGGGCCCTCAAACACTATACAGATTCCTGGTTGCTTTCATTTTCAATTCATTGTCAGGTTATACTGTACCCCATTTGATACAGGGTCAGTATTTTTGCAGGGGGGCAAATGACATAGTTCAGTGCATTTTGCTAACATGGACATCTTACATTCTATTTCACCTAACAAATCAATATTCTCATTCTTTACAAATCCATGTTGACTCTCTGTAATCAATTTATTGCAAGTACTGCATCCCTGAATGGCATCTCTTACTGCCATATAAAATAATTCCTTTTTACTAATGCAGGCCTTAAGGGTTTTTAAACCACTGCTCTTGATTGTTTTTCCATTTATAAATATGGTTACAGAAATAATGTTACTAACACCCCTCTTTTATTTTATCTCAAAAATATTTTATTTTCCTTATTTGGCCTTGATCAAGGTTTTTTCTACTATGCAATTTTTCTGTGATTGCATTTTTTTCAAGAAATTAAAATCTTAGTAGGTTTTTTTTTTTTTTTCAAATAACTTTTTATTAATTTTCAGGTTTTTGGGGGTACAGAAAGAAAAGGAGGGTTAGGGTAAAGGTAAGTATTACAGTTTAAAGACATATAGATAACATGACATAACACAGTGATTTTGCATTCTCATGATATTACTGTTATTGCAATTGGATTTAGAGACAATTTTTCACAGTAAATAGTATATTACTCAGACATAAAAAAGATGTTTCTTATATAACACTGTATATCTCTACTATATTTTGATTTTCTTTGGAGTTGCAACTCATAGATTGGAATAACATACGTTCTTTAACTGTTTTCTATGTATTCAGTCCATAATCTCCAATTTTGAAAATGTTTCAGTGTATTTGAAAAAACATGATCAGGGCAAAAAAAAAAAATGCAATCACAAATATAATATTTTCAATCCAACATAATACTTAATACTGTAATCAGTCACATTTGGTTTGCTTTACTTGCTTGCATTTTTTTTGGATCATCTTTCTGGATCAATCAGAACAAATGCATATAAATAGTGTATATGTGTTAAGATGAAATATGCACTAACCAAAATGAAATAGCACTTTTTTCGTTTTTTCCTTCACTTTAGTTAAAATTGAAATCTATATGTTTTTATTTTAAATAGCAATGTGTCCAGTTTTACCAGTCTATCCGAAGAGAAAATGAAACTCTTGCAAACTGCCTCTATGTAAATAATAGAGGGCACTGACTGGCTACATAACATTAATCCAGCAAATCACTCTTCTCTGGGTTCTAAACAAGCAGATATGAGCATGTAATGAACGGCCACACAATAAATAATACAAGGAATGGTCAAGGAATAAACTGGAATTATTAGAGTTGCAGATTATAAATATTCTAGAAAAACAAACAACTAAAGATATTAACAGAACACTTATTATGATTGGTGATGCCCTTTGCAGTACCAGCTGTTCAATATATTCCACCCTAATCCCTCTAACCCCCCACACAAACACAAAGAATTATTTAGTGAACAAATGTAAAATATCATGCAGTTAAGTCATTCTATTTGTGTTTCTCTGGTGTTCAACCTAAGGTAAAAAAAAAAAATATTGGTACCACAAAATTCATATAAACAGAAGACGAGGTCCTCTGCACTCACCCATTATCAATATATATATATAGGATATTAAGATATTATGTGCATGAAGCTACCAAGAAATACCCTCCCCTTTAAACAAAACAGGGATTGTTTGTCCGTATATTGCAATATTCTTCAAGCTGGCCAACTACGTCAATGTCATCCCCAGTGTGGCCAGTCCTACACTCACTTTCATCTGATTTGTTAAGAATTGTACTGCTTCGTTATACATTTTACACAGGGACGGAGTTTTACCTGCAACTTGCTTGCTTTCAGTGCAAGAATGTCTTAATGTCTTACATATATTAATAACGGATGAGTGCAGGATTTAGTGTGCCTTGACAAAAGCTTGGTTTAATTGTGGTTGTTATGATTCATATTTGTAAAAAAAAGTCATTATTCATTCGCTATTTAATTATTTCAAAACCATTATATTATATTTGTGCTTCTGAATGTATTATGCAGATTCCAATATTTCTGCTTTCTTTTTGTATTCCCAGAACAAAACTTGTTTCAACATGGTGCATCAGAAAAGCTCTTCTGCTTTGGTCTGCTAAAGCATTTTATGGATCTTTTTCATTAATAGGATATAAGGCACAAGAAAAAAACAACCTCGGTTTTTATATTTCAGCTAATTGACATCTCATACTACATACTATAAGTGAAAAAGATGGATGATGGATACAGAAATAACTCACATATTTACCAAGGTGCAAGAGACATAGCCCGAGAGGTAAAGAGGCAAACGAGTAACCGAGCCATGGATGATTATAGGTATCAAGACAATACATATGGAGGTTACTCACCAAATGATGATTATTATAGTGGAGATCATGCTAATCAAGATGAAGATGCTCAGAGTGATGCCACAGAAGGCCATGATGAAGATGATGAAATATATGAAGGAGAATACCAGGGTATTCCACACCCTGATGACTTGAGACAACATAAAGCCTCATCCATAAGAGATGAATTTAAAGACCCTGCTGACATAATTGCCGAACGAATTGAGGATGAGGAACAGCTGGCTTATCAGTATGAGAACATTATTCAGGAATGTGGACATGGAAGGTTCCAGTGGACACTCTTCGTAGTTTTGGGGCTTGCATTGATGGCTGATGGGGTGGAAGTATTTGTTGTGGGATTTGTTCTTCCCAGCGCTGAGAAGGACATGTGTTTATCACGCTCAAATAAGGGAATGTTGGGTATGTATGGACACAGGAATGCAGGGTACTTTTTTGCTTATTTGATGTGTGCATACATAGTTTAAACTAGTTGTTTCATTATAGTATAAATGCTGCTATTAGGTGCTGGAAATTCCAGTATGGCAGTACTGTTACTACTATTGAGTTTATAATTTTGTGTGATTTAGAGACAGATTGACTAGTCATATCTCCTCTAACTAAAATTATATTTTTTCTAATATAGGTTTGTGTGTGCTGGGTTTAATTGGAAGGGTTGAACTGATGGTCTTTTTTCAACCCAATGTAACTATGTAACTATGTAATATACTGAACACTACATAAGGTTATTTGACTCACAAGGTTGCTACATATGTGGATAGATAGACTGCTATGATTTTATTGGGAGAGTCTGTCATAATCACTTGGTGCGTAGGTGTGTGACCATCCAGTTTCAGGACATCTTATAGATGGCTCATTGTTTCAGTCCAAATTGCAGACATAGAACACACTGCATATTTCTTGCTGTTAATGGATTCTGACTATTTTAAAAGGCAACTATCATTAATATAAGCATGCAGTCAAAGTCTACTAGATGTGTAATGATACTTTTTCATAAATAGGTTTCATACTTTTTCCAATAGTTTTTTTAGCTATAAATGTGCTTTCTCAACCCATATCTAAAGGATCTCACTGTCTATGGGGGTAAATCATATCTTCTAGAATGGCTAACAGATGGCCTCTTTGGATTTAATAGCCCTTATAATCTGCCTCCTCCTCTCTCTGACACAAATATCTAAAATGCATGAAAGGCGGAAGGGTCCATATGTTTTTTTAACAACTAAAGAGAAAACTTTCTGGTTTGAGGTCAGTGAAAGAGATCCATGTAATGAAAGGCTGCCTTAAACTAGCAAAGGGCATGCCAGGAGATGCCATATCTTGCTCATGTGTTGTACCTCTTGTATCCAGCACCAACAGGCAATGCCAGCCTGTATATTAATTATAATGTAATGAACCTGTGGAAATATATTTTCCAAATGTAAATGTTTAGGGTATATTTTTAGGTCTGGCTATATGCTGCTCATTCTGTAAGACAGCTTTAGTTTCACCTAATGAAACTGTCAATGCTTCTTATAGATTGCTTGTCAGACCTGTTCTGCAGATAGCAATGTACTTTCATTTATTGTACAATTCTCACAATGATTAATTATGTCTATATATATTCTGTTTATAGACAAGGAAAAGGAGAACATTGTAGAAATATACATAATTGAGAAATGTTTGTCCCTGCAGCTCCTGTTGTTGGTCTATTTAACAGTAATTATTCATAGTACCATAAGAGATCATGTGCGAGTGAAACACTGAATGGCAGATCCTCCAGAACTGTAACCCTTCTGTCTATAGGATATTACAAGGGAGTTGTCAAACTGAACACAAATACAATTGCTGTCCATTGCTGGAAGCAAAATATTAAGCTGAAAAGATCTGATTTGTTGTTAGTGATGTTCAATAACCTTAATATATTTAATTCATGGAAAATGTACTGCAAAATGAACTGTTGCTCTAAGCAATAAATTGCTGAAATCCTCAATTCCCACTAAAAAGTAAATAAAATAAGCAGAAATTAATATAATTTATAAGTGGAAATTAATAACATAAAGCATAATATTATATGCATATAAATATAATATTAGTATGTTTACTGGACCTGTATGTATGTTCTGCATGGCTCAATTCTGGGTATAATTCCCAGCTGAAGTTTAGTTCAAACTTTTTTTCCTTCACTGGAGGTCACATTCTCATTGGAATGAATGGATGAGGTTTCATATCCATTTTCTGGAGCAGTCAATATGATTCCTTATAAGAATAAATATAAATATCTAGATAAATAAGCATCCTTGCCTCCAGCCATGGCACTACCTGCAAGGAGTTTATCTTCTCCCTGTACCTTTGTGGGCTTCATCCAGGCACCCCTTTTTCCTCTCACACTCCTGATAAAATTGACCCTACCTTAGACTGAAGCTTTATTGAATCAGGAATGGTGAATAAATGTGGCAGAGTTGTATATATAAATATATATATAAATATATATAAATATAAGACAAATAAAAATAACAATTAATAAAAATATAATATGTATGCAAACCCCTACTATAAATTAGGAGACATAGTCCAATTAACACTGGCAGGCACATAAAAACAAAATGGTTCTCACAACAAAGTGATTGTGTGGGGCAGATTTACTAAAACTCTAACTAAAACTCTAACATATACTAAAAAGTCTGAACTGAAAAAGTCCATGCGGGAAAAGTTGAATTGTCTCATGAAAACTGCAACTTTTTCGAATTGTCACACAAAAAAACTGTGTCAAAAATCTGAAACCTCAAAAGTTTTAAAGCATAATAAGGATCCTCCAGGGAAGGGACATCTACCATTGACTTTTACATGATCTCAGCAAGTTTTGGTGAATTATCAGATTCGGATTTTTAGCTATTTCGATGCATAGTAAATGTTGGAAAAGTCTCAACTTTTTTTGTGTGAATCAGAATCGGAAGAAAAAGTCCAACGATTAGTAAATGTCCCCCTAAGTGGCCATTGTTGTCTTTGGCACAGTTGTCCCATCCAGTCAGTGTCAGCAGTATTGGTTACCTCTTCTGCCAAGAAACAAATGCTCATTTATCAGTTTCCATCTGGTAATTACATCCATTTTTCTCTAGCCAGATATACCCTGTTATATGGCTGAAATGTAAGTTCCATACAGGAAGCTCTCAGCTCAATAAGTCACAATGCTGACTGCTCTACAGGCAAACACCGTGCTGCATGAGTCACGGCTCTCTCGAGAGGTTTTCTTATGCTTCCAACCACCCCCTTGTGTTCATGTGCTTAACAGCCCCCCATTCTAATGAGCATGGCTATATATAGTCTTAGTTCACAAATTAAACACTTTGCCCTATATACACAGTCAGCTTGCTTGCATATAGAATAAATATAAATGATTTTCTTCAGTGCAACACAGTATTGCAAGGTTAGTGCAAATGTGGAAAGGGAAAAGGAAGCAGTTCCCATCAAGTCAGCAAAAGGAGAGACCAGGAAAATGACTGCAATTTGTTTCTGTTTTGGGTATAAGTCTAAATTAACTTAGGGGCATACCTAGAGGTGCCCCAGAAATAAGTAATGGCAACTTTACCTATAACTAATTGGAACTTGATGTGCAAATGACAGCTCCTCAGATGTTTTTAAACTGCAAATTCCAGCACCCCCAACAGCCTTATGCAGTATTATATGTTAAAGGTAACATCTCATGTTAAAAAAGAGGGATTTGCACTTTTATGCTCAGATTCCAGTTTTAGCCTTCTCTTAGCTGCAACTGCCTTCTGGGCTTGTTGGCAACAAGCCTCATTATTTTAACCCATCGCCTCCTATAATTTTATCATTCCCTAAATGGAAGTTATAAAGTACAGGGATCCTTTGCATTCATATGGAGCGCATCGCATCTTGTAGCTGGATCCTAATCCACCTAGGTGCTAGAATATTGACAATATATTGCTCATATAGCCCAGATAGAAGCACGGTTTCTATCTGAATTGGTGGCCATAACTAATAATAAGTACAGTTAAAGTCCTGCCTCATCATGAATTTGCTTTTTAGCTATTGTTGTCCCCTTGCAACGAGATGGCATTATATAGGGACAGAAAAGCAAATAATTAAAAACAAAATCCACAGAAATAAAAGCTGGCCAGGTGAAGATATCTATGTCCATACTATACTTGCCCTTAGTTAAAATTTCCTATTCCTTTGACTTGCAGTGTATAAGATTACAGTCATACAATTTTCCTGGAATGGTGTTGGCAAGCCAAAGTAGCAGTAATGCAAATCAATGCCCTTTGCTCATTAAATATCAAAACAGACATGTTTGATTTCCCTTATAACCACTTACTGTCCTTAGCGAGTGTTTACTGCTCACCAGTTGCAGTTGAATTACATAGTGTCTGTTTTTTGAGTGCAATTTATTGACAACAGCACATGATAAATGTTAGGACAGTCCATTAAGATGCTGTAAGCTCTGAATTAAATCTCTGGCTGTTTTGTACTATAATGAATAATGGCTCCATATGTAATACAGATGGTTTTTGATTGTTTCGTAAGATATCTCCTTTATACACAGACTTCCCTTATTAATATCTGTTAAACTGTCATGCTGCTCAGTCAATTACTAACTGGATGTTCGTAAACTGGATAGCAGTTAGAGAAAATTTTGTCTATGGTTTTATTGGCTTTATTATGTCTTGCACTAAACAGGGCAAAACGAGAAACTGAAAGTAAAGCCACATTCTACTTCCTTATCCCTCACACATAATCAAAACAAAGCAGCAGTCCACTGAGAAACCTTCTGTAGAATGAGCTGTTCTTTACTAGAAGCCTAACAGGGTGCAGGAAGTAGTATACAACGTTTGCCCTTTTTAATGGAAAAAAAAACACAGAAACTGTAAATATTTTCCAATTAAAGCAATAGGCAAAAAGAGTGTTCAGCACAAGCCCTGTTGGTTGAACTCACATTTAAAAATGGGTTGTACTGACCTTTTATATTTAAACAAGGGTGTCTTTTTTTTCAGATTTTGCATACATTTGTGAGAAAGGCTTAATCATTAATTCATTTCTGTTTGTGAATGAATCAATATTAGCAATATGTTATGATATGTAACATTTAATTCATCTTTATTTCTTATTATGCTTGCAGGGTTAATAGTGTACCTGGGTATGATGCTTGGTGCTTTCGTTTGGGGAGGACTGGCAGATAAAGTGGGAAGGAAGAAGTGTCTCATTATTTCACTCACAATCAACGCGGCCTTTTCATTCGTATCCTCCTTTGTACAGGGATATGGCTTGTTCCTTTTTTGCCGCCTTATATCGGGGTTTGGGTGAGTGTTTAAAAAGATATGTACAGTCCATGAATGCTCATGTTTTCTACACAGTTCTACAAAGATATTGAGGATTTTTAAGTGAACAGCGACCATATACTTTTAATTTATCACAGCCCAGAAGACAAAATGCTCATCTGAAGGCAATTTTTATTCAGTACCATGGACAGCACTCAGCTTTAATTGACTCGAGGCAGTTGACTACACACAATGCTACAGAGAAACTAGCAAACCCATGGGCTTTAAATATAGGGGACTTGTGAAATGCAAAAATTGCTACAGTTTGGCAAAAGAATCCTGGATTCTGTGCATCCTTAAAATAAATAAGCCAAGTTTTAGCTAAGTTGACTGATTAGTTGACTGAGGCCACTACAGGTATGGGAATTGTTATCCAGAAGCTTGGGACCTGGTCTTTTCTGGATTAGAGGTCCTTCCATAATTTGGCTCTCCATACGTTAGGTCTACTAAAAAATCATTTAAACAAATAAACTCAATACGATTGTTTTGCTTCTAATAAGGATTAATTATATCTTAGTTGGGATCAAGTACAAGGTACTGTTTTATTATTATAGGGAAAAGGAATCATTTTTAAAAACGTGAATTATTTGCTTAAAATTAAGTCTATGGGAGATGGTCTTTCTGAAATTTGGAACTTTCTGGATTGTGGGTTTCCAGATAATGGATTCTATACCCCTACTAGATAATAATGACCTGGATAAATAAAAACATGTATTGGCATACATTTCACATCAGAATCAAGTACTATAGGATTAACCCTTATATTTATATGCTCATTTTTTTATACAGAACACTCATAACCATTCCTAAATGCTTATTAAGAGGAAGTAATGTACACCAAGCAAAAGTTACTTGATGAGAAGTAAATTCCCTTTTATGGATTAGTTTATGCTGCAAATGTCTGTTCTGCAATGATTAAATCTGTAATTTATGCTGTGCTGCTGAAATTCTATATGTGATAGGATTTAATTATTGTAAGACTGCAATGTATTGATCATTATCTGTGTTTTTTTAAATTTAGCATCGGCGGATCACTCCCCATTGTGTTTGCCTATTTCTCTGAATTTTTAGCTCGGGAAAAGAGAGGAGAGCATTTAAGTTGGCTCTGCATGTTCTGGATGATTGGGGCTGTCTATGCAGCAGCAATGGCTTGGAGTATAATTCCGCACTATGGTAACTTCTTTTGTATTATGTATGTGATACAATCTAATAAATGCTGTAGCAGTATGATGTGCTGTGGGTAATAAAAATATAGTAGTTTATTTCCAATGTGCTATAACAGAACTGAGAACTCACTGCAACATTGTATGTTTAAGTGTTATTCCCTAAAATGGATGCAAAATTAATTATTTATTGACTATTCACAAAGCTATTTGAGCCTATACATACTCTTCGCTGTTTGTGGCTAGGACATGAGAATTTAGGGAGGCCTAATTGTACTCCTTAGGGCCCATGGCCTTCACAGTTATGTCTGGGGCAATGATCAATAGCCTGATTAGCACACAATGTCAGGGGTTTTCTAGAGACACCTTTGTGCTGCTGCCCACTGCATTCTCAGCAAAATTCAGCATTTTCTAAACCATTCTAGGAGCAAAAAAGTTCCCTAAGGCACAACAAACTGGACAGCGTGCAAAGTGCATTGTGCTTGTTTTTTGTGCTTTCCATATTACCCATATATAAGAATTTCATAAGTGTGATATTTTGTGAATGTTGCCTTTCTTTGTGAGAATAATCACTTACTTTTTGTACATCTTTTGTTGTTTGAAATAGCTTTTCTGTGGTTTGGTCAAGCCAAGAAATTGTCTTTAAAGGAAAACTATACCCACTTAACCAGCAGTTTATATCATATTAAGTGGCCTAGAGTATCTTACCAAACTGGAATACATATATCTGAAAATATTGCTATTTTACATCATTTCCCCTGAGCCACCATTTAGTGATGGGCTGTGTGCTCCCTCAGAATCACATGACAGGAAATAATGCAGCTCTAACTGTAACAGGAAGTAGTGTGGGAGCAAAAGACAGAACTTTGCCCATTTATTGGCTGATGTGCCCTAACATGTATGTGTGCCCTTGGTTTGTTTGTGTGCACTGTAAATCATATGATTAGTCCTTAAAATGGCAAATCTCTATTTAGGATTATAAATACTAAAAATTATAATACTAAAAAAATATTTTTAAGAAAATGGTTTATTTAGATGAAGCAGGGTTTTACATATGAGTTGCTTTATGTGATTCAGTATCTATAAAATGATGCCACTAATGCAACTTTCACAGTTTTTACTTACTTACTTTGTAATTAAACAGAATGAATTAACTTGAGTTAAATATTACTTTTATAATTTATGTACTAACAGGTCAGCCTAATTTGTACTCTTTTCAGGATGGGGTTTCAGTATGGGGACACACTATCATTTCCACAGTTGGAGAGTATTCGTGGTCATTTGTGTTCTGCCATGCATTGCCTCTATCATTGCTCTAAAATTTATGCCAGAGAGTCCTCGCTTCTTATTGGAGGTAAGAAAATATTTATCTTGTATTGTTGGACTAGAACTGTATAAACAATGGTTCCAATATAAAAGTCTTATAAATATTTGATTCCAGCAATTTTGCCCACTATGTATAGCTCAAGATAGTTAGTCTACAGGCTAAACTTGTGAGGCAACTTTGGGTGATTTTGGAAAGCTGAAGCAATGCATAGATTTTCCCACCAGTGATTTACATTATAGCTAGTGGGATGGCATTTGGAGGAGATTAGTTGCCTGCGAGGAAATTTGACGCCGGCAACTAATCTTCTCATGTGCCAGAAAAAAATGCCTTGTTATAGAGTAAAAAAATGTTTTATGTTTTTTTTGTGCAGACAGGCAAACACGATGAAGCTTGGATGATACTGAAGAACATTCATGACACAAACATGAGAGCTAAGGGAGAACCAGAAAAAGTCTTCACAGTAGGTTTTTCCTTTTCCTCATTGAAGTGATGGTTCCTGTGGAGTTATATTCCACAAAGCAATTTAAAAGATATACATTTTGAATATTAACTTGTCTCCTTTACCCAGGTCTCCCACATTAAGACGCCCAAACAACCTGATGAATTCATTGAAATTCAGAGTTCTACCGGAACATGGTTTCAGCGTTGGTTTGTCAGGATTATGACTGTCATTAAACAGGTAGATACTCAAATGCACAACATATATGCCTGGATTTGTGGTGAGGCCATGGCAGCAGGACTTAAGAGGCAGCATTCTGCCCAGCTGCCTGTAAATTGGGTCTGAAGTGCAAGTGACCTGTGCACCAATCTCCAGTGTTCCGTACCCGGAAAAATAAATTTGGGCATGTGAGTGCAATAAGGGGAGGGGACGGGGCAATGCACTGAGACGGAGGCCTAGGGGCGCCCAACATGCAAATTCGAGCCTGACAACAAATCTTGCTAATATAGACTATGTATGTGCTAGGAAGCACCTCTAAAGTCTTGTCTGTAGTAGGATATTTCAGATTTCTTAAGAAACATGTTTTCAAGATACTGCAGAACTCAATACATGCAAACAATACATGCAATTACCATGTTTCTGCCTATTATGTGTTGAAAATAAACTATTGCAGGGATAGCACAGCACCCTCTATATTGGTACCAGATACCAAATTGGTAAAGATACAGATAAATTTACTACATAATGCACTTTGTTCCTACCTGTTGTGCCATATCACTGATGCTATTGGAGTGCCCACTCTACATTGCATTACCCTGCACAGAGTAGACATCTTATATAGTTCTATAGTTCATAAAGACAGATGGTGGGCACACTTCTATGCCCTATACTGACAATTCATATTGCAGTCTGCTTTGGTCACCAGTGTTATAAAAATATAATGCAACTGGTAGTTGTGATAAAAAAATAACAATCAAGTGCAGTTTATTCATATTTCTGTAAGTATTCAGTGTATTTGTACAAAACGATTAGCCTATGAATTCTAAATCTGCCGTAAAAATTTTTTTTTTTTTTAAGTTTTACTTAAAATATTTTTCTTCTCCATTATTCTAATGAACTCATTTTATTATAGATATGGGAGAACATGTTACATTGCTTTTCTGGACAGTTCCGAAAGAACACTATATTTTTGGCTGTCGTCTGGTTTACAATGTCATTAAGGTAATGTTCTTGCTTCCAACTGGAAATTATGTACATGTCTTAATGGTTGTTCTTATGAGTTTTCTGCTTCTCCACAGTTACTATGGCCTCACAGTTTGGTTTCCTGACACAATACGATATCTTCAAGACGAAGATTACGCCAGCAAAGTCAAAAGGTTTACAGATGAAAACGTAAAGAATTTCAATTTCAACTTCACCCTTGAAAATCAAATACATGAAGATGGAGAATACTATAATGATAGGTAAGTTTGCTTCTAATTAGCCTAGCATCTTCATTCATAAAATAAGCAAAAAACAACAATCTAAAAGTTGCTGTGCACAATGTAATAGTGTTTATGAGACGGCTTATTTTTAAGACCTGTGTTACCATTGGTATGTTTTGGTGCAAAATAGCTGCGATTGCAGTAATGTTTTATTTTGCATGTAAGCAGGCGAAATATAATTTATTTCATATGTAAATAGTTGGTGATATTTAGTCCAGCCAGCAGGTGGCACCAACCCTTAGGGTTGACCTGTATGGGGATTCCTGTGCAGGAGCCTAAATAAGGAAGTGCAGGAACCAGAGACTTCCTTTTTGGCCTATTTAGGCTAACTCAATCCTTTTTCTTTGCTTTTAAAAATCTCCTCAGCACCCCCAACAAAATAAAGCTGTGAAGTTATTTCATATGTCATCACTAGGGTTGCACCTCCCGGGCAGGGTGGCAGGGAGTGATGTCACATGGGGCGGGGCTTTATTGCGGTTGCCTGGTTTTCTAAATTAGGAAAACTGGTTAGGTAGTTTAGACCCTAGTAGTTAGGTAGTTTAGACAGCCCTACCAAAAACTGAGCAGTCAAAACCGGACAGGGGGCAACCCTAATTGACACATCAGACTTTTCCTTGTGGGACCAGAGGCATTGTGGAATACATTGAATGCACTGCAAAGCATATTTCAAAGGATATATTTTATAATGTGGCAGTTGAGATTGAAACGTATTTTATGTAGCTTCTATACTATATTCCTTTACAGCAAGAAAATGATTAGCAGTTAAAATTGAATATACCTATACATAAAACTTATGTCTTTTTAGTAGGAATAGTGGAATAACATCTTCAGTACAAACAATATGTATGACTAAACACCCTTGACTCAGTTTTATTGTTCATTGTTAAAAAAACATCTAATAGATAAGGTTTAGCAATAACCCATAAGTAGATTTCCTGCTGAATAATAATTTAAATACCCTTTAAAGTAGCTTGGATTATAATAAAAATAATTTTTTTAGTATTACTGGTGAGAATAATATTGAATTCTTCTTTATTTCTTAAACTCTTCTGACCCCTGCAGGAAATAAGAAAAATATATGCTAGAAATACATGGCACATTTACTAATCCACGAACGTCCGAAAAGCGTTCGAATGCGTTTTTTTCGTAATGATTGGTATTTTATGATTTTTTTGTAAATTGTCGTGACTTTTTCTTAGCCGTTACGACTTTTTCGCAAATTGTCAGGACTTTTTCATAGCGTTGCGACTTGCGCGAATTGTCGTGACTTTTTTGTAGCCGTCGCGCCGAGTACGAAAGTTTCGGATTTATTCAAGCTTCAGTTTTGTGACTTTCCTTGGGCCAGGTTGGAGCTGCAGAGTGCCATTGAGCCCTATGGGAGACTTTCCTTGGGCCGGGTTGGAGCTGCAGAGTGCCATTTAGCCCTATGGGAGACTTTCCTTGGGCCAGGTTGGAGCTGCAGAGTGCCATTGAGCCCTATGGGAGACTTTCCTTGGGCCAGGTTGGAGCTGCAGAGTGCCATTGAGCCCTATGGGAGACTTTCCTTGGGCCAGGTTGGAGCTGCAGAGTGCCATTGAGTCCTATGGGAGGCTTCCAAAATAATGCAGAGTCTGAAAGTTTTGCCCGCCGTTTACGAGCGCTCAATACGAAAAAGTCGTGACAATATACAAGCAAATCGTAACGGCTACGAAAAAGTTGCGACAATTCGCGCAAGTCGCAAAGGCTACGAAAAAGTCGCGACGGCGACGAAAAAATTGCAAAAAGTATGAAAAAGTCGCAAAATGTTAATTTCCAATCCGAATTTTTCCCATTCGGATTCAGATTCGTGGATTAGTAAATCAGCCCCATAGTGTAGGGTAGTGGTTCCCAATAGGGTTGGCCCTGTGTGGGGTGGGGGGATGAATCAACCCAAAGGCCAGTTAAGGTGAGATTTTTCTCTTTAAGGTGCCAGAAAGCCCTGCATGAGGGAAAAATAATGGTGACATTTGGGGTGTAAACATATGAGGGCTCATGGATGTCGATAAGTGAGAGTCACACAGATCACTTCTGACAATTGCAAATCTGCTTTTTTTTTTAGGTTTTACAAGATGAAACTAAAGTATGTCACTTTTAAAGACTCATTATTTGATGAATGCTACTTTGAAGATGTGACTTCCACTGGCTCCATCTTTGAAAATTGTACTATACAAAATACAGTTTTCTATAATACAGGTAATAGTCCTTTTTTATTGCTGCTTAAAAAAATACCTTCTTCCCCACATAGAATGCAGAATATTCAGCCACCATGTGTATAGTTTTTCATCTTGCTAAGGGCTGTAGGGGTCACTGACTACATGCAGGTGCAAAAAACAGGCACAATCTGTCATCCATTTTTATTTTTTTTCCACACTTTGAGACCTGCCCTGCACGAAGGAGAGCAGAGACCTGTGTTTATCCCATGAATACAGTGCTGCCTGCATTCAGCAGCACTGTGTATATATAAATTGCAGGCAGGGATAGGCATGTAGGTGTCCCCCCTAACACCAAGTTAGGGAGAGCAAGCAGACGCAGGCCTTCGGCCACTCCAGTCTCAAGTGTTTTTTTTTATATAAGCACTAAGGGCACACTTTTGCACCTCTCTAACACTTGAGTGAAGGACCCTAGTAAATGACCCCTAGTATGCTTTCTACGTATGGAAAGAAATGGTCTAATTGCTAATTTGTGCTTAGCATCAGAGCCATAGTAATATAATCTTCAAAAAATGGCTTAAAACTGCATTCAAGCTTACTGCTTTGTAATAATATGACTTTAAGTTAGAAATATTATGTGTTTTTTCTACTGAACTGGCAGCCTATTTCAACAAAAGAGACGATAGCAGAAAATCAGGAAAATCAAGAACAAGAAGTGTGAGACAAACTATGAATTCACAGACCAAAGGATGTTTTAAAAATTGTTCTTTTTTTGTTTAGTGCTATTGCTTAGCAGTTAAAGCCTTTTTTAATGATTCATTTATTGGTATATGAATAAACAAACAGAAATATCAAGGTATCACAGGCTGATGGTGGCTGGAGAACAGAAAGGCTTAGAAGGCCAGGAAGGCTTAGAAGACCAGATTAGTAGTTCTCTTACTGGAGCAGACAATGAATTGTTGGGAACCATCTGTTGTAGATACATACACCCTAAGGCTATTCTATTGTAAGCTGCATGCTTGTAACAGTAAAACCTGTATTTCACTTCAAACAACAATAAACCCTTACTGTATGATATTTAACATGGGGGCATCTCAGCTGGCAAATCAGTAAATGAATTATGAATGCTCCATCTTGTTTGTCATTTCTCATGCAGACCTTTACCAGCACAAATTCATAGACTGCAATTTTATAAACGTCACATTCTCTCAGCCAAAGGAGGGATGCCATATTGACTTTGAAGAAGATAACGACTTCTTAATTTACCTGGTCAGTTTTCTGGGAAGTTTGTCGGTGTTGCCTGGCAATATCATCTCAGCTCTTCTAATGGACAAAATTGGAAGGATACGGATGATTGGTAAATATTCCGTTTTATTTGATGTGTCCCGTTAACACAAAGTTAAAATATGAATATGAAAGATACTGCCAAATGCATATTTTAATTTTTTATTTGGGTTTTATTTGGGAAACTTTTTTCTGCTTATTTACTGTAATTGTTCTTTGGCTTCGCAAGCAGTTAAACAAATGGCCAATATATACAATAAAATGTGGATTGCAGTGGTTTGGTGGAAATTTGTAAGGGGTAAAATACGGCTCTTGTCTAAGGGGGGCACGGCATGGGCAAATTTAAGCTGTCAACTCCAGTCCTTCAGACCGATTTGCCCATGTATGTGGACCCCCAATGGGCCTACCTGACTGATATCTGGCCGAAAATTGTCTAGGTGTCGATCAGGCAGGTTTTATTTTCCTCGTCAGATCAGGGACTGCATCAGCTCACAAATGTAGTCCTCTCTCTGACAGCTCTTATTCCCATCAGTGTACTTAGATGTTGCCTACCTTAGGTTGGCAAATCAGGAAAAAAAAGATCCACTCAGTGGTGGCCTTGCCAAACTAGCAGATCTTATAGTATTTGGCCATCATTATTCCCTGGTGTAGACAGATATTTGTTCGATATATGTACAGTAGAACTGAGCAAATTCTTGACTATGAGATCAAAGAACCATACTTGTTATTTGCAGGTATTGAATGGTCTGTAATTTATGCTGCTGAGCCTGTTCTAATATCCCTTCCATAATACCTAGATAAGGATAGAAATCTATAATTTCCTGTTGTAACAAGAGAAACTGTCCAGCAGACAGAAACTGGAAAACTGTCCAGCAGACAGAATCTGTGAATAATTAAAGGGAATATAGTCTGCAAATTGACACAAAGAGAACAGAACATAAACCACAAAACATTAAAAAAAAATGTAGTGTGATAGAGTAAGAGCACAATACCATATCATAGCATGGAGACATGAGAGTAAACAGAATTAAGCCATTTTGGACATGTTCTTTTTAAATGAAGAAAACCACAATGATTAAAGAAACATAAAATTAATTTGTCAACCTTTCAACAATTTGCTATGTGTGTGTGTATTGACTGTGCTTGTTTCTCTCTGTATCTTTCTTGTAGCCGGATCCATGCTGATTTCAGCAGTCTGCTGTTTCTTCCTGTTTTTCGGGAATAGTGAGTCTGCAATGATTGGTTGGCAGTGCCTTTTCTGTGGCACCAGCATTGCTGCCTGGAATGCACTGGATGTTGTAACTGTTGAACTCTATCCTACAAACAAAAGGTATCATTAGTAGTCGGGTGTTTGGGGTCTTTAAATTGGATGTATAATAATGAGAAAAATCATTTACTACAGTTGCATAGTATATGATATATTAGTAGCTTATTTACAAAATGTAATGGTTTGTTAAACAGAGCCCCATTGTATTAAAACAATCTATTTGCAATTTATTGCAAATAACTGCAAACTGCAGTCTGCCAATAATATTTATCTTGATATTTTTATTACCAGGCATTATAGATAATACCAGTTCTGTTTTATTACTACAGAATATGTTTGGATATGTTAGACCATTACTAATTGTGAAGAATCAATTGTATTGTGATGTGATGAATCATTTGTTTATTAGAATGAATACCTTCATTTAAATCACATGCTTAAAGGAACAGTAACACCAAAAAATGTATATGCTTTAAAGAAATTAAACTATAATGTACTGCTGCCCTGCACAGGTAAAAGTTGTGTGTTTGCTTCAGAAACATTACTAGAGTTTGTATAAACCCTGCTGTGTAGCCATGGGGGCAGCCATTCAAAAGAAGAAAAGGCACAGGTTATATAGCAGCTAACAGATAAACCCTGTAGAATACAATGGTGTCTTATCTGTTATCTGCTATGTAACCTGTGCCTTTTCTCCTTTTTTCCAGCTTGAATGGCTGCCCCCATGACTACACAGCAGCTCATTTATATAAACTATAGTAGTGTTACTGTAGCAAACACGCCAGTTTTACCAGTGCAGGGCAACAGTACATTATATTTCAATTACTTTAGAACACTTTCATTTTTTGGTGTTACTGTTCCTTTAACTGTTTATCCAGCGATCTCCCAGCTTGCTTACTATGCGCATGTGCCTGGCGTAGGAGTAGTGAATGTAAATCACGCTCCTACTTCACACGCATGCACATAATCTGCATAATATACACTTCTCACTACGCTTACATTATGCTAACATTGCTAATTACCTTGTGTTCACCATAAGTCCACATGTCTTATCCAGACCTTTAGTCAAGAATTTAATAGAGATTTAACTCTAATTGACTGTATTTTAACAGTATGGGTCTTCCTAGTGCCTTTGTTGGAGATAAAGTGCTTTGTCTGTTGCTTATATATTATGCAGACATACAACACAATACAAACTAAAAAAACAAGCCTATTTGGAAGGACATGTTCAAGTTAGTTTATTCAAAAAAGAAGTGTTTGTGAATCCTATTTTTCTCAATAAAAACATTCATCTTACTTTATTTTACAGGGCAACTGCTTTTGGAATCTTAAATGGTCTCTGCAAGCTGGCTGCTATCTTTGGAAACTCAATATTTGCTTCTTTTGTTGGGATAACAAAGGTTATTCCAATTCTTCTCGCTTCCACTGCCCTTGTTGGTGGAGGCCTCATATCTCTTCGACTGCCTGAGACCAGAGAACTGGTCCTTATGTGAGCCAAGAGGAATTAGGGAGACACTCTTGATACCTCTCATGGTTGAATTGGATCCAGTATTTTAGGGCACCGTGAACTTTTCAAAGCGCCAAAAGACCCCTTGCAGACAAACAAGATCATCATTCATTATCTACAGCACAAAGTGGACTTTGAGAGTACTCTTCTGAAACCATGATATTTCCTACACGAGTCAATGGACTTTTTGTGTCATATCAAATGCTATTAGAAAACTAATGCTTAGGAGGAGATATAGTGCATAGATTTTCCATATAGATGGATATAAATAATAAGGGTTCGTTTCTAGCACAATTTTCTTGTTAAGGGAATAAGCTGAAAGCCATCTATATTTAGAAAATAATAATAAGTCTCTGCCTTGTGCTCAAACACTTATAACGTTCTCAGTGCTTTTATTTTGATAACTCAATTATGTCAGGACAATCATTGCTGTTTTATAGATGTGTTTTGGGATGTTATATGTATGGCAAATAACATAATACGTAAGAATATTAGTTATTAATAATGGGCACATGGAGATGAAGATGCAACCCAACCCATTATTCTAGTATCTGTAAACATCGTTCTAGGTACTCCTGCACAATTGGAACAGATCTTAGCACATCCTTTTTGGTGTTATCTCCGGCTTATTATGATCCTTGAGATATTAGCTAAGTAAATTTCCCTTCTATTGAGCAGACCCAAGCCTTAATGCAAGGGTACAGATGTTTGTTTAAACCTGTAAGTATAAGAAGACATGTCTCTTTTTAACATAACTAATCCAATATCACTAAATCAGGTCTCTTCAGAGACTTAAACAGGAAGTGTGATCAATCAGTGGCATCTGTTGGCTGATCTCTGTCAGTTCTCAAGCCAACAGCCAATATTTTATTGATCGCTAACCACTCAAAAGAGTAAAGCACAAAATAACCTCACACCCACTAACACTGCCAAATATAATATATTCTTTGTTTAGACTGCCACAGGGCCTGCAACAAAAAGAAGGTCCAGTATATCTGAGCTTAACTTACAGGAAATGTTTCTTTTTAAAAATGATTATTGTCTAATGTGTTATACAAAAGCTGACACTGGGGAACCTCTACAAAATACAATAAAACTGCCAGTATAGAGTAATGGTTTTATACATGTATCCTTATAATACCAACATTTGGAGTTCATATGTATTACAGTGGCGTCATTAGTCTTCTCTAACTACTCTAACATAGGGATCCATAAACATTTAAGAAAAAAATAATTACATGTAAGGACCATGCTTACCCCAATATGTAGTAAATAGTGCAAAAATGTTACCTCTATGCACTAGTGATGTGCGGGTTGACCCCCAACCCATGGGTTTAGCATTAGGTCAGGCAGGTGAGAGTTTAAAATTTGGGCAACCATTGTGGGTTTGGATTGGCTGCAGGTTAGACTGAAAAGTACACTCTTCCTCTGCTCCTTAAAGGGGTAGTTCACCTTTACATTAACATTTAATGCCATAGACATTGATATTCTGAGACAATTGGCAATTGGTCTTCGTTTTTAGTTTTTGTATTGGTTTTTAGTTACTTTTGTTCATTGTCCATTTGGTATTTTAGCAGCTATCTGGTTGCTAAGGTCTTTTTTACCTTAGCAACCAGGCAGTGGTACAAATGAGAGCTGGGAACATGAATAGTAGAGAGCCTGCACAGAAAGATAAGTAATAAAAATTTAGCCTTACAGAGTAATAGTTTTTGTCTGCTGGCGTCAGGGACCCCCATTTGAAAGTTGGCAGAAGACAATGGCAAATAATTCAAAAACTATAAAAAAAATCTAATTTAAAGAAAATCAATTGCAAATTTGCTAGGAATAGGGCATTCTATAACATACTAAAAGTTAATGTAAAGGTTACCACTCCTTTAAGTTTCCCTGCCTTGGGACCTAAGGCGTGCACAGAAGTAGCGTACAAAGCGTATAGGAATGGGTATGGGTGTGGGTCCTACAATGGCAACATTTTGCGGGTTAGGGTTGGTAATGGGTTAATGTTTTGTGGATCAGGGTCGGGTGCAGGTTAAGTTTATCCTGACCAGCACATCACTACTATGCACAATTAAGGTATGCTTTGCCGACTCAACTGCTAACAGAAAGAAATACAAGTTTTGTTGTGTACACTAGTGTGCAGAGACTATCATAAAACATTACTGGAAAAAAAAAACATATTTTGCCCCCCAAAATTACAAATATGCAATGCTCAATTAAAATCTGCATTGCAATAAACAATGTAACATTATTACACTGTGAAAAGTGAATTTTTATTATTTTTTGTGATTTTTGAACTACACTTCCACCTTTTATAACATATCTCCATTTATATTAAACTTTATCATATTGCACAATTCATTGTGAGGGTCGGTGGGTTCTTGCACAGTAGATCAGCTTTTATTTTTACTGAAATATGCTATGGTCTTCATTACAGCAATGCTTTCTTAAATTATGTTGTCATCAATGTAGGAATAGGATCTCCCACTTTTTATATGCTTTAGTAACTCCATGTGACTCCAAAACCCTCGACAATCAAACCCTCAACATATAATATGTTGGCATAAAATATAGGTTCTGTATACAAATAGAAAATAGGTTCAGAAAAAAAGAGTTAAACGGAGAAGGTGATTTCATGTATAGAACAAAAGTAGCATTGCTGAATATCAGGTAGTAAAGATTGCAGGAAGCAGAACTATTTGTTCCAAAAGGTGTAACACACTAGTGAAATAAATGGATGGACTCTTAACTGAGTGTTTAAAGTCTACCAGCATTACAGCCATATTACAAATATACAATACCTTTAGAGTAGAGGTAAGTTTCAGTTCTGAGTTCTGCACTGTAACTAGCACACACTCTTGTCTTTGGCAATTAATGGTTATTAATTGTTATTATATGGAAGGAATGCAATATGTGATCATTCAGCTGTATACTGTATATAACTTGAGGCTCATTAATATCTAGCACAAGTAATTCTGTCAAACATCATGGTTATTGCAATAAAATGAACATACAATGCCATGGCAGAAAAGACAAACCAAGTCTACTTTCTTGTGTCATATTAAGATGGTGTATCAGCCTCTGTGTACTTTCATAATCAAGGTATGTTTGCTTCAAAACATCAATTTAACTTGATCTCACTTTAACATTTTTCCCATCTGTATTTGTCTAATGAAAATTTTAAGCCCAACGTGCCATTGTGGCTGGCTACCACTAACCTTATTGGTCTGATCTGATGCCTTCGGGTTTTAACCGTTGAACAGGGCCTTACATGAAATACTCTATACTCATACTTATCATATGATATAGATGTCATAAAACATCTTTCCATAGTTTGGATCACCATACCTTAAGCCTACTTAAAATCATTTACACATGAAATAAACCCAATAGGATTGTTTTGCCTCCAGTAAGGATTACTTATATCTTAGTTGGTTATTATTACAGAGAAAAAGGAAATTTCTTAATGGATTCTTTGGGATATAGCCTTACTGTAATTGGGAGCTTTCTGGATAATGGGTTTGCAGGTAAGGGATCCCAGACGTATTACATCCCAATTCACCACAAATTTTTGGGGTGTTGAGGTTCTTCAATTAAAATAATATGTTGAATTGATTTTTCTGGTAAGATCTTTTTTTCACATTTATGAAACATTCAATTTCTGGTATTCTGAAACGTTTTTAATGATCTGGCTCATCTCCTAACATATTGCCCCTGTCCCTCCATTTTTTCTGTTTTCTCTAGAAAGTGTCCTCCTTTTTTGAGCTGAGGAAAACCTTTTTTGTTCTATGTGTCAAAAATATCCAAGTCTGCTTCCAATTCAAACTGAGGCAAAAAGTCAGGAAAACTGTGGGAAAAAATTGTGCAACTCAAATCCGTGTAAAAGGGATTGCTGGCTCCTCTTGGGTCACTTTACATTTTCCCAGGTTCATTGGCTTTCTCTTAGGCTCCCCCCTTCCCACAGAGGCCATTCAGCTTTGTGGTTCTCTTGCATACACTTAAGAAGCACTGTCTAGATTAGACATCAGAGGAAGGAGCCCATAGGTGTGGGAGCACCCCCGTTTCACCTACAGTAGTAGCTCCGGTCTCAGATGCCACCTAATTACCTGGTTGGGATGGAAAAGTAACCCTTTTTCTCCTAGACCTCCCTAGGCACAATTATCTGTACATTGTTAGGCTGTCCTGCTACACAGTGTGTATCTTTTACACACCTTTCTGATTCCACCATCTTTATTTTTCTTAGGGACTACTGCCATATTTATCTATGGGCAGAAAATCTACTTCTGGCAAAGAGTTGTCAATAGGAAGCCTTCCCAAAGCTAAAAGCAAACAACAGAGGCTACATTTTTAACCAATCATGTACAGAAAATCCCAGCAATAGCTTCTAAACTACCATTCACATTGACCATTTCTTAAACTTGGGAGTATATTAATGCCATACAAAAGCAATACATAAAATCCAGAATTGGTTAATAAAATGTCCTCTTGCAATAATGTTATTCATCATATGTTTCATCTGCAGCGTAATTGACCCTACAGACATTTGCAAACTGGAAAGAGATGAATAATTCTCATTCAAGCATCTATACTAAACGGAGTCCTGCTTTAACTTCTTTGACTGATGACAACCCCATAGATGTGTGATGGATGTGCTGCAGTGACTTGCATTATGGATCAAACGGCCGACCGTGGAACTAGACCTCAGCCAGAAGCGACACAGAGAAGCTCTGGCCTGAGTTATAGTACATCGGAAAAAACATCCCTGATAGATTAACAGCAGATAAAGGGTAATAATTATAGATATAAAATGTGCATCACTTACAGACATCCTTATGCTTCCCTTCACTGTTGCCTGGCTTCTTCCCAGAGTTCTGAGGCTGAGATGTGACACCCACATGGCACAAAGGACAAGACTTGACTATTAAGCTACATTTCCATAAAACCAGCAAAATGTGTCCGTACATAAACTGGTACCGCAGTAGCACAGTTTGCCCTTTAATAATGGCCATCAGTACAGAGGTTTTAAAGGAGGTTGGGAAACTCTCAAGAAACATGCACTTGGGACTCTACCTATCACTCTACTATAAATACATTATATGTATATATTATAAATATTAAAATAGAAATTTTAGGTTTTAGACATTTCAGGATGAAAGCAGTAAACAACCCATAGCAGAATGTAATACAAGCAATAAGGTTATTAGCATAAAATAAATTGTACCTTGCAATGTAATATTGTTCAATGGACAATTCAAATATGCAAAATAAAAATGGCCATATTGCATTTTTCCAGACCTGCTTGAAGGTGATACAGTGTGTGTATTCTGAAGCAAGACAGATACAATCTTTTTGTTCATTGGTAGATAAGATGCTACAGGTTTGACAAACTTAAATTAAATAAGCTCATATATCTTTGTCTTACACATACCTGTTTTGGGGCAGGCTGGACTGGCAATGTGTGGGTTCTGGCAAATGCCAGAGGGGCTGCTGTAAGATGCCATAGACAGTCACTATTTATTGGGCTGGTGGAAGGCTGTTTGGGCATATGTGTAAATGAAATGTCAGGGCCTATTCTTATCCCAGTCTGACAGCCCGAAGCCAAGCCAGCTAACTGCCCTAGGCAACCTGGCAGGCCTCCCCTTGTGCGTGTGTTTAAATGCACATGTGCGGACAGTGGGGGGACAAGGGTTTGGACTAGTGTTAGGTGAAAAAGGTACATGACTAGCACCCCACCACCACCACCATTGCACCCTAGGCACATGACTCTTTTGCCTTCACCTAGTTCTGGCCCTGCAGTCTGGGCCTGCCGAGAAGTGTATCCTTACCACCCCAGGCCTGTCAGAGTATCACAGAGATGGTGAATGCACCAGTAGTAAACTCACATAGTATAATAAACATATTATTGGGTGCTTTTATAATAAAAAACAGTATTTTGCCTCTTTCTGTAAGTAGTTCTTAGTGAGCTGCTGCAGCAATTATAGGTTCATTTGCTCAGTAGTGATATTAGTATTTTGCATTTATATTTTTGTTTGGCAATTCTTTATCAATTGAAAAAATCTTAAAAATTCGATACTTCAGCAACTAAAACCTGAGTCAACGGGATATCTATTTACAGTATTTAAGCAATTTTATTTTTTGAGTTAATGACTATGAATTGGTTCCTGAGCACCACCAGAGGGCAGCTGGAACTCACTTTATGAAACGGACTCCGAGATAGACATAGAACAGACTGATTTTAAGTATTAAGGGTCAGTCTGAAACACTGAGTATCATTCCTAACAGAATGAAATCTCATTCCTGATAGAGCTTTGAACATGTAAGGGGTCATTTAAAGGAACACTATACCCCCGGAATGAATACTAGATAATTTATATTATGTCAAGTGACTTATTAAATCTTGCCAAACTGGAATATAAATATCAGTATATAACCCTTTTATATCTTTTCCCTTGAATCACCA
Organism: Xenopus tropicalis; assembly: GCF_000004195.4. Taxonomy (NCBI): domain Eukaryota; kingdom Metazoa; phylum Chordata; class Amphibia; order Anura; family Pipidae; genus Xenopus; species Xenopus tropicalis. Next base: position 111,769,978 of record NC_030679.2, read on the forward strand.
TTTAATGATGGGCTGTGCGCTCCCTCAGAGATCACATGACCAGAAATAATGCAGCTCTAACTGTAACAGGAAGTAGTGTGGGAGCAAAAGGCAGAACTCTGTCCATTAATTGGCTGATGTGGCCTAGCATGTATGTGTGCCTTGGTTTGTTTGTGTGCACCGTGAATTGTATGATCCCAGGAGGCGGCCCTTAATTCTTAAATGGCAATTTTCTATTTAGGATTACCCAATAGCACATACTGCTAAAAACGTATATTTTTATAAAAATGCTTTATTTAGATGAAGCAGGGTTTTACATATGAGCTTGTTTAATGTAATACATTTTTATAGAGACCTACATTGGGAAGTAAGAACACACCCCTTAGTGCTCATTTGCTATGCACGTGTGACCCTTGAATGCAGTGCTGCCTAACACAAGCAGCGTTCTATTCAAGCCACAGTCTACAGGTCGATTGCACTTTTCACTCTACATCAACAAGTTTTGCTAGCTCGACAGTGTGGCCTGATACATAGGTATCAATACATAAGAAGAAGCACTGCCAAAATAGCACTAATTCAAGTCTCATTATACAGTTTTATATATATATATATATATATATATATATATATATATATATATATATATATATATATATATATATATATATATATATAATCAAGTATACCTGTTAACCCTTCATTATAGTAATAGAAAAGTATATATATATATATAGGAATTCATCATGTGGATCCATTTTGTTTCACAAACAGTATGATAGAGATTTAAAGTAAACTGCAATAAATTTTGGCTATTTGAACAAAGAATATTATAAAACATGGTTACATTTCTGTGGTCCTAAATCTTAGCACATTTGAAAAACAAACAGGGCAATAAATGTGTGTTTGTGTATGGGCTCTGTGGCGCAATGGATATCGCATTGGACTTCTAGAGGAAAGTAGGTATTCAAAGGTTGTGGGTTCAAATCCCACCAGAGTCATCCTTAATTGACATCTTTCAACTAATATAGCAGTCAAGTTTGAAAGAAAAAATACACATTAGTTGCCTCTATTAACTGAGCGTTGATGGTACAACAAATAATTAAAAAGTCTTTTATGGTGCAACATTCAACAGAAACTTCGTTTTTTTGTTTTTTGTTCCCAGCTGATTCATTTTTAACGTTTAATATTTGACAAATTTATTTTAATAAAGGGCAACAAGGCTTTTATTAAGCATGGGCTCTGTGGCACAATCGATAGCGCATTGGACTAGTTGTGTGTAGGCATTCAAACGTTGTGGGTTTGAATCCCTCCATGGTTGTCTTTGTATGACGTCTTTTGACTAAATTAAAAGTCAAGAATAACAGGAAATAAAATGTCTCTATAAAATGGCCTTGATGAAGCTGATAATCTTCAAAGAAGGTGATTTTAGTCCCAGAGGACAGTTCCCTTTCTGTCTTGAACAACAAATTCAACAACTTATGGGGAGTTATAGTGCAAAATTCTACTGAAAAGTGCCTCACCTTTATGTTAACTTTTAGTATGTTATAGAATGTCCTATTCATAGCAACTAGATGGTACAAAAGTCACATCTTTATTAAATAGCACCTTTTGCAGTAAGCAATTAATATCCCTGACAAGTTTTTCCATGTTGCATCTCACTGTATATAATTCTGGTTCTATTGTCTCAGCAGTGTTTGTTTTTTTTAAGAGTAGCACCTGGTGACCAATCATTCTTTGTCTTACTAACACACACATCATCAATCCTATACCACCCACGCAACACAAGCACAAGGTTGTCCCATATAAGGTAGGGAGTACATGTTGCCATTAGTCTAACACACAAGTTGAAAATACAATAGGAGAACAAATATGTGATTGAAAGTGTGCAGCACAAGGAAAATTCTGTGCTGCTCATGTATTCACTCTGTTGGAGTAGTGCGTGTGTGTATATTATTTATATGCAGGTTTATTGCAGATCTCAGATTAAAATATAGCATCATATTTCTTAGAAAGATATATTATCTAATTGTTAACCTAATAATTTTTTTTGTTTGGGAACTTAATGAGATGCATATATCATATAATTTATTGAGCTATTTTATTTATTATTCTTGCTTCAAGTTGCATTGCTCTGAGACAGAATACTTCTGAAAGGAAGCAAACAGTTTAATAAACTGTGTTCTCCCTTGAGTGCAAAAAGCTCAAGAACAATGGAAAGTAGCTCTATTCCTCTGAACCGGTGGGACAGAGCTGGAATAAAAAACTTCTAGAAGCAGCTCAAAGTGCCTAATACACTGTGGACATATAGAGAATAAATAGCAGTACAACATCATTAGCCTACAAAGGTATTACTGTTTAAAATTGCTTTGAAAGTGGGATAAAAATATGCACACTAGACTAAGCCAAATATTATTATGTAGGGACCCCAAAGAATTGGGCCCCTCCAGGATTAGTTCCCCTTTAGACAGGCACTATGAGGGTGGCCTTATGAGATTTGGACACCTAAAGATGGTCCTAGGTGTTTATGTGTGAAAAGGGAGTTTCCCTGTTATGCAGCAGCAACCACTAGGTGGCAGTGTGCTGCAATATAAAAAGGACTGACACCCATTTTGTGAAGGTCTTAGTCCTGGGACTGCTTCTTGTAAAGAAGCGTATAACAGGCTAGTGTTCTAGTACAGGTGGTACTGTAACAGGTCACTCTAGGAGTGACAGGCAGGCTAGAGAGAACGGGCAGCGATAGCCCCAACAGGAGAGAGAGGGGTTTAGACCTCCCAGCACTCATGGCTGGAGTTCAGGACCTGTAGTGTGTAGTAAGGGGAGCCAAGTCAGCACCTGGGAGTGTTCCCAGTGAAGGGGCCCTACGCGTGGACCGGGGTGAGTTCCTAGGTGGAAGCATCCGGCGGGAGTACCGGGGGTAGCCCAAAGAGAGAGTGTGTGACTTGAGCCGTCTGTGTGACATCCTCTGAAGTGTTCTGCCTGCATCAATAAACAAGTTCATCTGGTTCACCATTTTAACCAGTGTCTTGGCTGTTCATATACTGAGGATCCTCAACTGCCTGGTAAGCAGCTACCCCAAGGGAGGGGCAAGGTACCAGGAGTTGCTGGGAGTCCAGGTCCAAGGAGGACCTCATAGAGTTTTCCCAGGGAGGAGACATATAGTTCTACCTATACCTACCCTGGGTGGAGGCACGCCATTCATTTATGTCATACCTGTCCCCCATAATAAGCGGGGGCTCAGGGCTCCTGTAGCGCCACACGCAGGTGATTGCGTGTTAAAAGTACAACCGTAGCCAAAATAGGGTTACAATTATTATAAGATGTAAAAGCTCATAAAACAAATACCATGGGAATAAATCTCAGGGGCACACAATTAGGGATCATACAGGGAGTACTTTCCCCAATGGCATTGGTCAGTGCATAATGTAACCAGAGAGAGGCAGGAGGGAAGTACAGTGCACCCCATCACCTTAATCTCTGACTCTCCCTAGCTGGCTTGCCTAAATGATGACCACTCTATATGCAGCACCACCAACCATAGGCAGTACTGTAGCACAGAATGAGGCAAAAGGCTTTCTTTACACAGCAGATCGCAGTGTGAAAAATGCAAAAAGGCAGCAATCAACCATTTTTGCAGTTTGCTTACTGTCCTCTGGACTTTGTTAATTGCTACAAGTCTCTGTGTTTTGTTTGGCAGGTGATGGGAGTCATATAGATGTACCCCCTTCTGGCCACTACAAGTCCCCTAATTTGAAGCAGGAAGCAGCAGGAGGTTTAATCTGGAGCGAAGAGCAGAGCGCACTCTTTCACCTCTTAGCACTCTAGCACTTGTGTCTCAAGGAGTAGAAAAGGAACCGTTATACTTCCTTTACATCCTTTCATGATCTCATTTTATGTTTTCCAGTAAGTATTCCCTCATAGGAATTGCAGCCAGATGTAACCTGCCTTGTCGCACCAGCCCGCACAGCTACTGGATCCCCATATTCACTCAACATACAGACACACAGCTGCTGATGAAAGGACTTGAGGCACTATAACCTTTATAGTAAACAGTATACGGTAAAATACATGAAACATTAGTCATTTCAAATGTTGGGGTTGATGAGGTCAAAAGGAATATTGCTTTCCTAACCCCTGGGGTAGCTCATCACACATGTAAAGCAGGAACAGGAATGGTATGATGGGAGGAACTGACCTCACATATAAGGAAGGGGAATGGGAGGGTATACAGACTTAGAAAACTTGCAATATGACCTTGGTCACTAGGTGGCAGTGTAACAATGAAGATGCATATAAACCATTAACTTTATTATTATTATTAATAACATTTATTTATAAAGCACCGACATATTCCGCAGCGCTGTACAATAAGTGGGTTTCATACATTGGACATACAGAGTAACATATAAAGCAATCAATAACCGATACAAGAGGTGAAGAGAACCCTGCCCAAAAGAGCTTACAATCTACTTTAAACATAATACACAAATATTAACTGCTGGGGCAGCACAAAGATTTCACATACAGTAGCTATCTTTGGATGCAACATTTACCGTGCAAGGCTTCACTATAAACTTGAGCTGAAGTTGCAAACTCAGTAAAGTTGCTGCACAATATACAATTATAATAGTAGAGCACATGCAACATAATGCAGAGTAGAAATTAACTCTAACTCCCCTAATTTAGTCTGTGATGTGGATATATTGGTACAGCCTAAAGGTGTTCCTTCTATCATAGAGATATTTGGTGAAGATTCAAATGCTTTAATTCACTGTGATTCACAGAGTAGACTGTAGTAGTCACCCCATCCTTGTACCCAGTGTGTGATGGTGTATAAATTAATGAAGTAATGACAATTTTTATGGTCCCTACAGACCACACTCTATTATCTGACTGATTAAAAATGAGTAAATCTGTTAACAGTAAAAATCACGGTTTTGATACATGGAGTTTAAAGGAACAGTTTAGTGTAAAAATGAAACTGGGTCCAATAGACAGACTGTGCAAAGTAAAAAATATTTGTAATAGAGTTAGTTAGGTAAATGTAATTTATAAATGCTGGAGTGAGCAGATGTGTAACATAATAGCCAGAACACTACTTCCTCTCTAACCTCTTAGGTGACTTTAATGGGGTAGGGAAGCACATTGGACAAAACTGTTCAGTTAGTATGTGAGCATGCAGGTGAAGATTCAAAAACAGACATCCGTTCACTCCAGCCTTTATAGATTACATTATTCGATAACTATATTGATTTTTTTTTTATTTTGTGCAGTCGATCCATTTTACCTAGTTTAATTTTTACACTGAACTGTTCCTTTAAGATTAACAGTGTATTCCTTATGTCGAAATGTCATCAGCCACCATAACCAATAAGAAAAATTACAGAAATGAAGACACTGTTTCAACCATAGTTCATCTGTGTATTGACCCTAAATTTTAACGCAGATTTCCCTTCAAGCTGGGTTCCAGAAGTAACTAGTAGAGCAAATCTCACTGTAACCAGCCTTCACACTGGGCCCCCAGGCAATGCTTTACGTCCCCCAAGGATGGCAACACTACAATTTAGAAGCCACACAGCCAAAAATAACACAGGCAGCTCTCGTACATTTACAGACCTCCGTTCCAGTAGACTTCCCGATGCATCTTTATACACAATATGTTAGAAACTGACACACAGAAAGTGCATGGTGGATTGGCACCTGATTTACAGATGAACTCATGTGCAAAATGAGTTTTGTTGAATCAGCTGACAAGAATGACTTGATGTTTAAATAGTCACCTCTGTCAGATATGCCCACTTTGAATACTCAAAAAAGTAATAATTTCCATGCTGAAAGACACTAAAATAGACTTTCCATGACACAAGGCACCTAACAAAGCAGTTTTATTTATCAGAATGTATAAATCTATGCAGTGTTATTTACTGACTTTCATATTTCTGACAGATATGTTTTTGCAGACTCTTTGTGCTGAATATGCAATGGAAAGAGCTGAAGAATTTATGAATGCTCTCGCTAAGTGGGAAGTAAAGCAGATGCCTCTGCTCAGCAACTGTAGACTTTATCCATTTTAAAGAAAAAAATAAATTTAAGTGATGTTCTCAGGAGGACGCCACACACATTTGCCAATGGTGACTTATTGTGCCATTTTGCTACAATGTTGTACAATGTCTACTTACGTCAAACAGGGCATGTAACAGCAATATAACTAAAGAAACATTTCATTATAACCATGGCTTTTTTTTTACTTTTAGGTTTTTTTTTTTTATTTTAGTGGTGGACTGGTTACTAGAGAATCATTTTAATGCTTTATACATTATACAGTATGCACTTAACTTTGCCTAGATATGAAAGGAGTATTCTCTCCAAAATGACAGCCCAAAATGATGATGAGCATAGTGAAAGAGTTCTGCACTAGACTTTTGCCATAAAAATTTTAATATGGGAAATAAAAAAAATGAGAAAAAACGCCCATTAATTCAAATACGTTCAGCATGAGAAATAGTGTGAGAAAAAAAATACCTATTTACTCCAACACATTTGGCACAAGAAAGAACGCCACATTGACTCCATGACTTCATTCTCCATAAGAAAGATAGCAGATCTCTCAAACACTAAAAGCTAAAGCAGGGATGATACTTTTCCAAAGAAATGCAACTAAGCAGGAAGGTGTCAGCCAATGACGCATATGACTAGCTGTATATACTTAGGGATACCATATGGGGTTTACCTTAGTAACATAGTAAGTAAGGTTAAAAAAAGATGTGTCCATTAAATTCAACCTTTCATGTCATGAGAACAGCAAAAAAACCCCAAAAGATCTGAAGCCTTTCCAATTTGCCTCAGATGAGAAAAAACCCTTCCAGACCCCAAGATGGCAATATGGCAATTGGACGAGTCCCTGGATCACTTTGTTCTAAGAGCTATTTTCAATGACCCCGTATTTCCTCACTTGCTAAAAAGCCATCCCTGAAGCTATTTAATGTATCTGCCTGTTCAACTGATTCATGGACAGATGTCTACAACTTACCCCTTTCCAAATATTTAGATGGAACCTCCTTTCTTCTAAGTGGGATGGATGCCCTTGTGTCTGCTTGGTGAAACGTCTGGTAAATAAAGTATTACAGAGTTTATTATAAAATCTACTTATATATTTATACATAGTTATCATATACCAATTTAAGCACCTCTTCTCCAGCATAAACAGACCCAACTTGGCCAGTCTTTCTTCCTAACAGAATTTACATAACTTTTGCCAGCTTAGTTGCCCTTCTTTAAACTCTCTCTAATTCAGCAGTATCTAATTTAAGCACTGGAGACCAAAACTGAACACCATATTCTAGATGTGGCATTACCAACACTCTGTAAAGTGGAATAATGACCCCCACCTCTAGCAAATCTATGCCCCTTTTAATACTGCTCAAAACCTTGTTTGCCCTTGCAGCTGCTGCCTGGCATTGCTTGCTACAGCCAAATTTATTATCTACAAGAACTCAAATGTCCTTCTCCATTATGGATTTGCCTAGTGCAGTCCCATTAAGGGTATACAGTAAGTGGCTGCATATTTTTACATCCCAGGTGCATGACCTTACATTTATCCACATTTAATCTCATCTGCCACTTAGCCGCCCAGATTGCCAGTTGGTCAAGATCCTGCTGCAAGGATGCCACATCCTGGATGGAATTCATTGGGCTGCAGAGTTTTGTGTCATCTGCAAACACTGATACATTTCTTACATACCCTCCCCTAAATCATTAATGAACAGGTTAAATAAAATTGGACCCAATACAGAACCCTACAGGACAACACTTATAACTTTGATGGGTTATTGGGGCTTGGAATGTGCATGATCATAAACTTGTAACAGGATGAATTACCAATAGAACTTGAGGCAAGGGAATGTTCATTGATCAATCCTTTTTATGTATTTTTAAAGCAATGTAGCCAAGGTCAGTCACACTGCCATCATACTTTTCTTGTATTTTACTTATCCTTGGTTATCCACACCCCCCACTGTGTTTTTTAGATTATAAATGTTTCAGTAGGAGATATAAAATCACTCACTGTTTTCTTTTTAGATTACTGGAAGGCGTGCCTATATCATTTGCTTTCACCATCTGTCCAAATCATTGGTTTTTCTTTGCTGTTTTCTTTTTCTTTAGATTTTCAATGTGCATGCTTGATATGTTGCTAATGTTGCTACGTGTTTATTAAAACCAACACACAAATCAACATGAATTATGCATTGTTTGAACGATTTCCTCACTTTTTTGGAAAGTGCTTTTCTCATGGAACTACCCTTCTTGCCTGATTTATTGGAATGGTCACTATTTCTGCTAAATCTATTTTCTCAGTTCAGTGTTTCTTCTATTAAATGTTATTGCAGTTCAAATATATTACTGATATTCTGCAGCAGAACTTTGCATGGTTTCTGCTGTAGGAAAAACAACTGATGAATGAAATAGAGTATTGTTTTTGACAAAACATTTCCCAGAAAAATCAACTGTTTACTCTACCAAAGCATATACTGCTCCTTTTGCATCTTATATCCGGTACTATAATGAGAGGATTATTTTGCACTGGACTGCTCCTCTCTGCCATCTTGTCAACACACACATCTCTGTCTGACATCCTCTACAGAGCCAGATCCACATCATGATGGCCTCATCAGTAACGGGTCTGTCATAGTGACACCCCCTGCACCCACAATATATGTACCACTTCTTGCATTTGTTTTTAAATTTGGAAAACACTTTCAAACCTTCCTTATGTAGTTAATATATTAATTAGCTAAGCATTCCCCTCCTTGCACGTTTTTTTCAGTTTCTTTCCCTGTCGTAAAAGTTACTTTATTTAGATGCCAATGAAATGTATTGTTGCTCACTGAATACAAGACAATATATGCCAGACTTTTTCTTTATTTTTTTTAAATTTGAAATAAAAACAAATATAGAGTCATATGCAATTCCATCTCCTAACTGAACTCCAAATTTCCTCAAACTCTTCTGTTGAGTTTTCATGAGATAAACCACCTGATGTGGCCCATAATCTGATACCAGAGAATTACTGATGAATACATATGAGACACATGATGAGAGATTAGTAACACTCATAGATGTACAGTGTATAATAGGACTAATTTCTAGTGTTGGGGAAAGGCTTAAACACACTTGTGTTCATAAATAAGCATTGTAGCTTGGGTGCAACCTCATGATATACCAGTGGGTGCAAAGAGGCAGGTTTCATCTTTTGTTTGTGTCCACTAAAAAAACCGCACAACCACCATGGACTGGAAGGATTGTCAATTAGTTGTAACAAAGATGATTGCTGGTTCCTGTATTCACTTGGAATAATGCCTTTTAGACTGATTTGTATGGGGTCTAGGTATTAGTTCTAATATATGCTTCTGGATGTCTGAGAGATCTCTGCCATGACACATATATTGCCATTGCTGGCACTTCTCAGCATTCATTTGGGTACAATATTGGATCAACATCAAGATTACTGAGCAATATGAAAAGTGCCCCTGCGATTCTTTTGCTTGGCAAGAATAGAAACAAACTTATAATAGGACCTGGACCACTTTGTAAAGGAGCCTGAATGATTGTTTATTGACATCTTTGGCTCTGCCCATCATAATCTGACACCGTGTCCTGTTTGTTTTACAACTTTGATAAAACCCTCTGTCATTTCCCCACGCCACATATTGGCAGTGTGCAAGTTAAAGGCAGACGCATAAATCCTGAATGCGCTGCTGGATGTGCAGAGCTGATTAATCATAGAAATGGAATCACTGCTGAGGTAACTAATGTGGCTGACATGCTTTCTAAATTAATGATGTTTCAGGAATTACTATGAACACAATGTATGCGTTGTTACATGAATACGGATCCCTCCAGCAGATGCCATAATTTGTTTGAGCTTTCTTTTCATTCTAATGTCACCTTTCTGAGAATAAAATCCATTTCCGTGGTGTAAATTATGGACCAGTAAACAAAAACAAATCACAAAAGCCTTTGTTGTGTCTATAGTTTTGTTTTAATGGAACACAGCATGTAAAGTATAGGCTTTTCATTTATTCCCTTCTGTGGGCTTGAATATTACATGCTTCCAGCTCAAACTAAAACGATTTTAATTTTAAGACTGTAAAAGGATTCCAGTTGCTTGGCTATTCACATACCCATGTTTAACTCCCCACAATTGTTTGAAAATGAAAAACCTGGTACCTTTTGAGCAGAAGCTCATTGGTAATAACATTCTACTGACTGCTTGGTGCTACGCCTTGAATTAAAATTTGTTTATATCTAAGACCATTTAGCCAAGGTGAGCCTTCTGGTTTACTGCCCACCTTTTGTGTCCTTACATGTGTATAAATTGCCTGTATTGACCTTATGGTGAGCACAATACTGGATCATAAACTTACAATTACAAAACATATTTTGTTCTGATGTCAACATGAACACCGCCAAAAGGAAAATAGAAGCTAAGAATGGGGCAGAAAGAGTTAAAGCACAGTTATATGCTAAGTAACAGTTAAAGGCAGGCATTAAAAATGTTTTCTGGTTGAGACTTTTCAGACATATACCACAAGCCAGCTGATTATCATACCTGAGAATAAACATGCAATGAGTGGGAACCTTGGCTGGAGGATAGATCACCTTTGTCATAAATAGCAGTGCAGAAAGGGGCAAACACTGTTTTTGTTCATAAACAAATTTCCATATCAATGATTCCTCTGAATTTCAGTATACAAAAAATGTTTGCCAGGAGGAGCCCTTTGAAGCCAATTAAATAAGACACTCCACAGTATCAAGGGTGTTGTGATACCCTAACCAGCAACCCAAGTCCTTTGGGTGAGCAGGTGGTTCAAGGTATGAGCTATAACAGCTGAGGCCATTTTAGCGTGCATTTGAACCCATAACACAGGTGAGGCAAAAAGTTGATGGGCCTAGATAATAAAGGCATGTAAAACCAGCACAATTCAATTACCAGCAAAATTATTAGTATTTGTTCAGAATCCAGTAACAGAACTAGAACACTCATCATTTTTCACTATAACCGCAGAATGAATAATTAACCAACAAACGGTTTATATATCATATCAAGTGGCTTATTAAAGAATCTTTCCAATCTGGAATATATATCCATAATATAAATATTGGCAACAGTGTCTTCTGCCTGCCTGTGACTTCCCTCCTTGCTCACAATTAGGAGAGTGGTTGGGGAGGAGGAAGCTTGTTACTGCTTAAGAGAAAACAGACCCCGTGGTTGTAGGGGGCGCCTGGACCGTGGGGTCTGCTTCCTCTTAAACAGTAAAAAACTCTATAGTTACGCCGCTTTTCACTATTAACATAGAGATTTCTTTGGCTGCTTGTAATGGGGCTACCCATGATTGGCAGATAACCATTACTTTCAGATGCATGTGGACGGCCTTTACTGTAAAATCAGCCATCTTCATGAAGATATGATGACCAAAGGCACACTTTATTAATGAACAGCTTCTTGCAGGGAGGCAGGCTATAGACCAGGGCACTGGATGCTGACTCAAGGATACTAGTTGTATTATACACAATACTTCAAATTCTTCCTTCTGCTTCTTCTTCTTACACTCACACAGTGTTTCTCTCTCCTGAAGCCTCCAGGAACCCAGTCATGTAGGAATGCATAGACGAAGCGTTGTTAGCCATACAGGGGCCTCCTCTCCCTAATAAATGAACCCTACCTGGTGCAGAGTCTGGGGCTCTCCTCTGGGCCTCTACCTCAAGAAACTCACTCCTCGTCGGGACAACAGACTGTCCTTTCTTCCTAGCCTACCTATCTTTCATTCCTAGAGTGAACTCACACCCCACTGCTATCCACTACCTAGTCCTGAAGGAGTCAGTCTCCCAGTTGGTCTGGCCACATTGGTCTTCAATGCTACCTCAAAGATATTTCAGCCAAAGAGGAATTGCACAGCTAATGCACTCCCTTTTATACAAGAAAAATATGTTGATGGATGGAGCACGCCAGGACTGCTTTTCAATAAAAAGTATATTCTTTATTTCTTGTCTCCATTAAAAACATGTTACAAAACTACACCATTTGCTTAACGCGTTTCGTGGCCTGCTGCCACTTCTTCAGAAGTTATGTTATAGCTTCTGAAGAAGTGGCAGCAGGCCACGAAACGCGTTAAGCAAATGGTGTAGTTTTGTAACATGTTTTTAATGGAGACAAGAAATAAAGAATATACTTTTTATTGAAAAGCAGTCCTGGCGTGCTCCATCCATCAACATATTTTTCTTGTATTCCAACCACGCCTGGATCGGGGGCGTTACCGGATGTGTTAGCACGGGATTTCTGGAAAGTACTTGGTTCCTGGTGAGTGCTCCCCGTTTTTATTTTCTCACTCCCTTTTATAGGCTGCTGCAGTAGGCATGAGTATGTGTTAACCAAAAGATGATGGGGGGGGGGGGTCCAATAAGTGGTATTTTCACATGAGCTGAATGCTGCAGATAGCCACAGAAATACTCAAATGATAAATTAAATTGCTAATGTTAATTCTATTATTACCAGGTGACCAAACAAACTCTCTGCACTACCATAACACTGGCCCTTCGTTTATATATATATACCTTTTCTAACAGAAACATCCTTCACATGATGTAGAAAGCGCATAGCATGATTCCTCATCTTACTTCTGCTTGAGCTGTGCTGCTAATTCCCAGCTGGAGAGAAATCAATTACCTATGGCTTTCCAGACTGTTTCTGTTTTCCTTTACTTACTGAGGTATACTTGCATTTCCTCTGATTTGCACTCAGGGAGAACTAATACCATTACAGCAGTTTCAAAGTCTTTCAAGCTTTTCACATGGCTTAAGCTTTGCTAATGGGCAAATGTCTGTGAAATACTAAAAAATAAACATAAAATGTGTTTTCCTCCAAAATATAATCCTTGTTGCGCATTAAATTTAGCTTCTCTAGAAAGTACAGCTATTATACAAGAAACATTAAAAGATTAATATTAATTAATATAAATAACAGGCTAATTTGGTCCAAGTGGGGTGCAAGTATCCAAGCAAAAATCAAATTTAATGAAGAAAACCTGTTGGTCAGCCAGTTAGCACAACCCTACCCTCTGATGACAATGGAAAGCAACTTAATGCAAGTAGCCAACCTATGTTAGCTATGGCTCTGTGTGACATTGTCCTTGGTAAAAGGACCCAAAAAAACCTAAATAATAAACTTAAAGTGGTTAACTTTTAGTGTGTTATAAAATGGCCTGTTTCTACCTAGCAACTTTGCAATTGGTCTTGATTATTTCTTTCTTATAGATGTTATATATTTCTTATAGATTCATTATTTGCCTTCCTCTTCTGGCTCTTTTCAGCTTTCAAATGGGGTTCACTGACCCTGGCAGTCAAAAACTATTGCTCTGCGAGGCTACATTTTTATTGTTATTGTTACTTTTCATTACTCATCTTTCTTTCTATGCAGGTCCTCTTCTATTCATATTACCATCTCCTGTTTAAAAACTGCCTTGTTGCTAAGGTAAATAAAACCCAGCTCCTAACTGTAGAGTTGCTGAGCAAAAAGCCAAATAACTGGAAACCCATAAAAAAAGAAGACCAACTGCAAATTGTCTTAGAATGTCAATGTCTACATCATATTAAAGGTTAATTTAAAGGTAAACTACCCCTTTACCTGCGACATGCAATTCTAGTCTAGAGCAATTGCATTATAATCATGTATTAAAACTGTTACAGAGGGACCACAGAAAGGAAACTATGTGAAATGTCAAACATGGGTGTGGGTTATGAAAACAACCTGGCCAAGCTAGTTGTTCTACAGTAAATAAAAGGTGATTGATAATGTATATACATTCTTAAAAATGCACTTATATACTGCTGTACAGCGCTGTGTAAATAAGTAGTCCTTTATAAATAAAAATATACATATACAATGTATCCAATGCAGGGTAGTGGATTGGGGCTTTTGGCTGGGGGGGGGATTTAGTTCTCCTGGACATGAGGAGCTTTGGTCTGCTTCTCTCAGTCTGTATTTTTCTTCAGGTTGAGAGATCCGTTCCTTAACACAGCTCCATGTACCTGCAGTGAAAAGTATGGCTTCCTTCTGGGTGCAGGTACACGGAGCAGAGGTTGGCCTGAAAACACCTGCTTTTGCATTCTTCTGGCCAACATTTGGTCCGATTTGTGTTCACTTTCTGCACTTAGATGGAAGCTGTAATTTTTACTGCAGGTACTGTAGATGGAGCTGTATAAAGCAGTGGATCCGCTTCTCTTAACCTAAAGAAAAATGCATGAGAGAGAAGCAGAGCAAACGCTCCATGTGCCCATGCACAAGAACAAGGACAGGAGTCCAGATCAATGATTGTTTGCTAAACCAAACAGGTAGGGACTATATCATCCAGAAACCTAGTCCTACTGTAGAATATGGGAATGTTATTTTAAGCAAAGTAAATGTTATTAAGCAAACAAATCTTGTCATTTTTATATTATTCCCTATTCTCTAGTAATAGAACAGTACAGGTATAGGGCCTATTATTTGGAATGCTTGGGACCTGAGGTTTTCCAGGTAAGGGATCTTTCTGTAATTTGGATCACATACCTTAGGTTTACTAAAAATAATTTAAACATTAAATAAACCCAATAAGATTGATTTGCCTTCCAATATGGACTCATGCAGCCTAGTTAGGCTCAAGAAAAAGGCACTGTTTTATTATATAGAGAGTACTCTGTAGATTATATACACACACATGTACAGTATTTTGATACAGTATTGAAAAAAGGAGAGCACAATGGAAACAACCGTCTGTAGCTTTATTTTAAAGTAATTGTGCCACAGGACAATACAAAATGAATGCATGATAGATTTATAGAACTAAACCCTAAAAATGAATATGTATATTTTCTGTACTTTAATTACTGCAACAGTAATGCTAAAGTTTCAGCATCTTAATAGCAGCAATGATCCAGGCCTTCAAACTTGTCACTTGGAAAGTGTCAGTGACACTCATGTGCTCAGTGCGCTCTTAGCAGCTATTGAGGAGCTAAACTTAGGGGTCATAGAAGCCGATGCTGCAGGGCTGATTATTAAATTCTGATGCTAAATGCACTGTTTTCTGAATGGCCATGAAGTAATTATCTGTATTAATTACTAGCCAGACTTATATTGTGATATGTATATTCTATATAAACACTAAATTGTAAGTCGGTCTCTAGCCTACTTATTTAGTTAGGCTTTACTTCTCCTTTAATGTTTGTATTTTCTATTACTTTTGCTATAGTGCACATTATAGTGAACTGTTCTGTTCTAACAATGTTGCCTGCACAGTTATTTCTTTTGCCCAGGCAAGCTTTGAAGCAGGG
The DNA here is from genome assembly GCF_000004195.4 of Xenopus tropicalis. NCBI lineage: Eukaryota > Metazoa > Chordata > Amphibia > Anura > Pipidae > Xenopus > Xenopus tropicalis. The sequence goes on from NC_030679.2 coordinate 111,785,320, forward strand.
GTTAACATCTTTCTTGCTGAGAGTTTCCTATGACCAAACTGATTATTAGCTATACTAAGCTTAGAGCAGCTTATTATTAAACCAATAAATCTCCTGTAGGTGCAGCTCAGTTAAACCTAATTTCACACAATTTCACTGTGTGTATCGACCTAATATGAAATCCCACTTGGTAAGGTAAATGCATCTGCTATAAAATTCATACTATAGATCAGGAATTCTTAACCTATGGATTGGGACCCAAACAGAATAGCCATGATATTAAGAAATGGTCTCCATCATATCATTTAAGGGAGAACTAGAACTTAAAGAAGTAGGGAAGAAATAATGTACATATTTGGACTATTGCAGCGATATATATATATTTAAATTATTAAAATAAGGTGCGTAATTAATGTATTGGTCAGAAAGCTGAGTTAGAGTACCAAGATTAAGAAACTCTTGCTGTACTGACTGGCCTTCTAACTTCTGGTCACTAGTCAGCATTCGAGGAACAGAATAAATTGAGAACACAGCCCCTTGTATTCTTTCTAAGAAAATCAAGGTGCAACTTGAAAGGGCATGTAGAACTGAGGTGGATCGTATCTCACTGATTACAATAGATCTGATCTGATCCTTCCATGTAGTGAGTGAGCAAAGATCAGCACTGATTGATTTTTTGTTATAGTGACCAAAGACACATTTGCTTAAGACTGTTGTCTGGTAGTGATGAGCAAATTTTTTTGGCAGGCATGGATTTGCAGCGAATTTCTGCATTTCGCCATTGGTAAATTGTTTTGTGAAACATCTGTGAAAATTTGTAGTGGAAAAATTAGTCGCGCGTCAAAAAAAAGTTTCAGTTGTGGGCATGGCAAAATAGGCACGGATGCCTCAAAAAAAGTCTTGCCCAGGAGCAACCAGATGTTTGACCAGTAAATGCCACCTGCTGGTAGCTACTGCTATGGGTTACTGCTCCTGGGCAAACTTAGTGGCTTTTGTTACATAACCCCAAATGTGTATTTGGTTCCCGAGGCAAACAAATCAAATAAGAGTGGTATTAAAAACACATACAAAAGAAATAATAATGACCAAATGGAATGTTGCTTTGAATAGGCCCATCTATCATACTTACAGTTAACATCAAAGGGAACACCCCTTTTAAGATTCAGGAGTGGTAGAGTTCAGCTGCAGAGCTCTAACACCACATAAAATAAAATGGCATTTGACTGCTCAAAGCACACAGGAACTGATACATGGAGCTGCTTTAATATATGTGTCAAAGAAAAATGTTCCTGACAGCCAGGAAAGTTTTATGTTAATCCAGTGTTTATGAGAAAAAAATCAAACTTCTAGGAATCATCCTGGATTTCCAAGTTTGAATTATAATAAATCTATAATAAGAAATTATTCCAAATTTGTTTCTATTGTGTTTGTCAAGCAAAATAAACGTCACTTATCCTACATAAATAATATAAATATTGTTTCCTTCAGTCCTTCAATCACAGCAAGCAAGCAGATGCCATTTCGTGGAAACAAACTGGTTACACAATTAGATGGTGAGGAGGAAGGGGGAAAGTAAGTGCTGAATGAAAAGTAAAAGTAATTGTTTGCCCCACCTCTATGCCTAAGGCATACTGGCGGGGCAGGCAATATATGATGATGGGAATTTTAAATGCCTTTATAATGGGTTTGGATGTATTAATAAAAAAAAGAATTTGGGTTTCATGTTAAATTTGAAAAGGACTTTTATTATACAGCTTTTTATGTCTGAGTGACATGTCCCCTTTAACTAAAGAGACTGGAGTATCCAGGTATAATTAAAGTCTCCTAAAGTCTCTAGAGCTCAATCTATTTTTGTGGGTAGCCATGGACAGAAAATAAGTTTTATACTATGTCAAATATCACTGTAACCATACAACACATGCCTTGCTTCTACACTTGCTGCAGTTCATAAAAACCATATCTTTCATTTGGTTATGGAATTCAAAAACTGTACTTGGACTCATTTCCTCTGAGAAGAAATAAGTCCCACTTGCAGTTCATTTAGCCAAGCTTTTTGGTTCAGCGACTGTGTAATTCAATCCCGGCTTTCTGAAACACCTCGTTCTTGTTATTTCATAACGTGAAACCTTGGAAATGACTGTTTCACTGGCTGGATAGGCCTTTTATTGCTGCTAAACTCAATAGAAAATAGGAATACACATTTAAGAGGCCAATTTATCAAGTATCGGTAAATTTCTTGACAGTCAAGAAAGTTTTGATGAACAGGATTGCTGAGAATAATTCTGTATTCTTCAGTTGGATAACTTTCATAAATGTACTCCTTATATAAAAATAATCATGTCTAACATTAGAAGTTAAAACAGAAAATATATTTTTTTCATAGCATGGTATATAATTGACCCTTGTCAAGCTTTATGACTTTTTTGTTCCCATGGATAAAATGAAAGAACAGCAGATATAATCACTCTGTTTCCAACTTTATTTCAAGGTCGTCAAGTCTTTATGACATCAAGGAGGAAAGGATTTGTTTTAAAATTTCAAACAATGCAAACTGTTGTACAGAACCACCGTAGGTACACAGATATTAAACAGAGAGCTATATTACCCCAGAAATACCCAAAATATTTTTCCAAAATAAATGATACAACTTTGGTTTACTAAGCAGTATTTTTGGGTCATTCACAATGATTCCAGTGTGCAAAGTGAAAAAAAATGCTGGACGCTGCCCTTTGCAATTTTCCCACTGTGTGGGAATGATATTTCCTTATGCAAAAATAGTTTTTGGGATAGAGTTGCTCTTTAACATCTGAGAGTATAGCATTAGATTGGCAAGAGATCTTACATCAAACATCACAGCTCGTCTTTCAAAAAATCTGGGCAGCTCTCGCAATTGTAACAGAAGCATAAATATAATGTGCAATTGCTTTTTATCTCCAGGCCTCATTTACATTGTTATTAATTAAGAATACATAAAAAAAATGGTTCAAATGGCAGCTTATGCAATCTTTTTAATGATTATTTTCTGCATTAACATTTTATAGTCTAAGGTTTTTCTTATCTGAAAACCAGTGGGAGAGCAATTTTTTCTGCCCACTTTTGAGATCTGCTCATTTTTGCTTAGATTGATGGACTATGGAGCCACAACACCATACCTATTCCCTTTTAGCCAGTCAATATGTGAAAAAGTTACATTCAAGTAACCAAAATGGTGGTGATATGAATCCTTTAATGGCTAAGTATAACAGTAGTAAACCATGAATTTTGATGTAAAAAAAAGAGCTAGTTGTACCCACTAGAGTCCATGTACTTTGCCCATTAGATATTGCAGAAAACATTGCAGTTCCTTTTTCAAAATTTGTAAACTTCATAGCTGAAACTATGTTTTATTAGACACCCTGATTAAACTATAAAACTGTGATAGAATACTATAAGTTATTGGTATGTATAATTGGTTAATTTATTTCCTTAAGAAATTTCTAAAGAAAAATATTGCATAAACCTAAAACAAAAATATACATTTAAATGTATCTCTAACATATTACACTACTTACTGATTAAATTGTAAGAAAAGCTGGCCAAAGATATCACAAAAGAACTGTGTACATCAGTAGGGATGATTGACCCATTAAGAGGAAAACAGGGTAATTGCAGTCTCAGTCCCTGTCAAAAACTATTGTAAGGCTTTGCTAGAACCTGAATCAGGGATTAGCTGTTTCCTGGTTGCTCTAGAAAAAGAGGCAGGCAATTTCTGGGGAAACTAAAATTATCACATGCCTTTCCCAATGTGTCTACAGCCAATCAGAATTGTGTTTTTCCTTATTGAAACCCTTCTCCACCATCATTTCCTGCCTGAATATTCTTGTTGCTTGAACACTGAGGTTTGGGTCTAGCTCTTGCTTCTTTTGGTCCATGTCCTGCTTGGTTCTCACTTTAACAGTCTCCTCTTGCTTTGGCCTTATTTCTGTCCTATTTCTCCTCCATATACACTCTGACCTGTTTCTCCACTTTCTCACTTCAGTCTGTCCTGTCCAGTCCTGTTCAATATCTTTGGTCCCTCTGCCTTGCTTAGTACTTAGTTCTGAAAGTATAAAGTGACTACTTTGATGAAGCAGAAAAAATGGGATTTTTCTTAAATGCATATTTTTAAAATATGCAGAAAATGTATGTGGTTGACAGATTCTGCATCTATCAGCAATTCATTTGGGGTGGGAATAACATTTAAATCCCTGCAGATAAATTTCATGTTTCCACTCCTATAAATGTAGACAATTTCCTTACCCAGTTAACTTTTCTTTCTAAGAATGTAACAGATTGCAGACCATATTGGGAAGCAGAAAGATACAAACCCATTCACTGCTTAATTGCTATCACAGGAACAGTATTTCAGACAAATGTCTGTAATGTTTTCATAACTTGTGTTATCATGATACAGCTATACCATTGTACTTATAACTGTTTAATTTCCGATAAAGCAGATCTAATTCCCTGAAGGGTTTTGGTGCTTGAAGATGTTCAAAAAAGATAAAACCTAATCGAAGATGCTGACATCCTAAAGCTAAGATTTTGCCAGTTGCCAGGTGGTGTAAACCTGAGAGTGACTGAGAGTCTTTTACTGTCAGACTAATGTGCTACGAGTGAATAAATAAGTTGCCTAGTAAAATGTTTAGTTCTAATGTGCCCCCATGGTTGGAAATACTAATAACACAAGCGTGTGATAGCAAACATATTTTCTTCCAGTATTTAACAAGGTTACAGTGCCAGGTTATAGAGCTATTACATTTGCAAGGGTATGGCTGCAGATAACAGGTGTGATACAACTTTAACCAATCTAATTAAAAATGGGGTACTGCCTTAGGTCTGACCAGGGATAAAAGGAATATGTAGCAAATTCTTTATGTACTTATGCTTTGCACCTTATATACTTGACCTGAAATGCGTAGCGTACTTACACTGCTAAAATAAACCACATTGCAGTTAAAAGGTATTGCTTGGAGCTGTTTGATCATTTTCAATTTTTTTCAGTATTTAGCTTGTGATAGATTGCAGTTTATTGCCAGATGAAATGAACCGCAGATCCAGGTGCTTGCAGCATGTGGAGGAATGACAGTTTATATTATGTTTGTGATGCTATGTATATATCAGCATTCAATCATATAGTACTAATGAAATATATATCCTTGTTTTTACATTTGCACAGAAACCTAACTTGAATAGAATTTACACATTAGTCAATAAAAATGCAAAGCAGCACAACAGGCTTCCCCTGGTCTGTGGTTTGGGGGGTACTCCAGTGACCCCAAATTAATTAAAAAGCTTAAGGTAAATTCCAATAAACCCAAGCACTGTGAATACTCTCCTGTTTAAATTATAGCCAATGGGAAATTATTTTGGGAAGCTTTGTCTCCATTGGTAGCCCAGATTTTCCCATGTGTGACAAATTTCCCTGTGTGCTACTAGCCGAAGGGCCTGGGCACACGGAGCATTTGGTCGGCTTCTCTTAGCCTGCATTTTTTCTGCTGAGAGAAGCAGATCTGCTCCCTTATGCAGCTCCATTAATCTGCACTGAAAACGTCAACTGCCAGTTGAGTGCAGGTACATGGAGCAGTGGTCAGCCCATAAAACATAAAAGCAGGCATTTTTGGGCTGACTAACACGGGCAAATGCTCCATGTGCCCAGGCCCTAAGGCAATATACAGTGAAGAGGACACTTTTACTAAAGAGATCAGGCATGGAACTTACTCTGAAGAGCTAATTGAGTAGATAAAGACACATCAAAGCCCAGTACCTTCATCTGTTATGTTTTTCAGATGTTCGTTTTCATAAAAACTATAACAACTTTAATATTTTTGCAGTGCCAACTCCTGATCATTTGGGGATAGTACTTTATTCAAATATCTATATTTTGTAAGCTATAACAGTCCAAATATACAATTCCAGCTGCCTAAGAAACAAAATGTATAATTAGACTGGTGGTGCTCCATTGTCACTGTAGTGTAGCTGCAGCCTGGCAGTTTGGAGACTATACTCACTTATATTATTATAATTAATATATATATATTCATTTTAATGAATAGTTTATTTACTTGATAAAATATCCTTACAGCAAGTTTCACTGCTCTACTGCAAAGGTAGACTGATTTTTACTTTTCTAAAATACTCTTCTGTGTACACAGCCAGAAGCTGAGGGCAGATGATGTGGATTTCTTAAATAAGTTTTTCCAAGCCTGTGAAAATGAGCTGCTCCTCTACAAAGGCAAAGCTGTGGGCTGCATTGCAGAGATAAGACTTTTAAAGTACTTTTAGATGACAGCAGTAAGGAAAAAAGAGCTATTTCATTAAGTTTTCCATTTCCCTGTTGTTAAAATTCACCATGAGTACTGCTCCAGGCCACCCAAAGCTGTTTTGTGCATAATCAATATACACGGTGGGTTAAAAAGATAAACTGAAGGAGCCATCATCACCATGCAATATTATTATTTACAACAGCTGTTAATTTTTAATGTCAAGTATGACCATGCTTTCAAGGATAGGTACAAAGGGAAGGTGAGATTCCATGGACATGGTGCAGCGTGTTTAGTGTTTGTAATAAATGATGAAATATATAGAAATATAAATGATGAAAAATAGATGAAATATAATATCCACTTGGGAGTCAAACAATCAACATATTTGTTATGGTGTCCAAGGAAAAATGCATTCCATTCAACAGGTAATTGTCAACTGCAGAGAGAAAGATGAAGAAGTATATGATAGCATGTGCCTGGATATGAAAAATATACATTTATGGAAAGGTTAGATATTTGGATAAAGAGATCTACAGATTATACCGAGGCACATAAAGATTCAAAATTAAAAACAACCTTGCATCTGAGTTATTTGATGAATAAGTAGATACCTGTCAGGCTTACCAGGTAGGATCAGGAGTGTAGAGAGAGAGACCCATGAGCGCCCCACACAGCCCCAAGCTCACCTGAGGATGGTACAGGGAGCTGAGGGAGTGACGAGTAGCCGGTGAGGCCGGAAACGAGGTACACAAGGATGAGACGAAGGCTTGGTCAGGCAGATCCGGGTCGAGTCAGGCAGCAGAGGTTCTTAAACGGTAAACAGGCCAAAATCAGGAACAGAGAGTAGTCGGAAGGTCAAATGCAGAGCAGGGTCAAACCGAGGTATCAGGAACAGGAACAGGCTAGGTATCTTAGGAGTGGACCGTGATAACCAGGCACTGATAGGCATTGTAACCAGCCTTAAATAGCCCAGGGGGGAAGGCGTCAAGACGCATGCCGCGTAACGCTATACGTGCGCGTAATTTCGCCGTACGTGCTCGCGAAAAGTCGCCGCGCATGTACGCGATCCGTCTCAATGGATGCGCGTGCATAATCGCGCGCACACCAGGACGAGGTGCGAGAATACGCACAATGCGACGCGACGTTCAGGTCGCGACACGCACTGAGCGACGAAAACCATGCCAACGGCGGACAGATCGGCGAACGCGGTGAGTATCCTTACATTGCCCCCCCCCAAGGCGTGGCCTCAGGACACGAGAAGCATTTGGTTTGCCAGGATGTTTCCTGTGAAATTCCTTCAAAAGCTGTGGTGCATGGATGTTGGATAATGGTTCCCAAGATTTTTCTTCAGGACCATAGCCCTTCCATTTGACTAAATACAGTATTCGTCTGCCTTTAATTAGAGAGTCCAGAATATTTTCTACCTCAAATTCATTTTCACCATCCACAAGGACTGGAGGAGGAGGAGGAGAATACCGACCCAGGAAAACATTTGGAACCATGGGTTTGAGTAGAGCTGAATGGAAAACTGGATGAATGCGCCAAGAAGTCGGTAGTTTTAATTGGAAAGTCACTGCATTAATCTGACGGATGATAGGAAAAGGTCCCAAAAAACGTTGACCAAGCTTCTTAGTAGGACATGACAACTTTAAATTCATTGCTGACAACCAAACACGATCTCCAACCTTAAATTTAAGATCACCCCTTCTTTTCCGATCGGCATAAGTTTTGAAATCGGCCTGAGCTTTGGTCATGGCTTGTTGCAATATTTTATAATTGGCAGCCAAGAATGTGAGACGATCTTGAACCGTAGGAACCCAAATCTCAGAGGAGACAGAAGTCGGAAAAGCTGCAGGATGAAAACCATAATTTGCGAAAAAAGGTGACTGTTGGATGGAAGAATGGTGAGAGTTATTATAAGCAAACTCGGCCAGTGGCAATAAAGAAAACCAGTTGTCTTGCAAATGGGAGGAGTAACAACGAAGGTATTGCTCTAGTGTCTGGTTTGTTCGTTCAGTCTGGCCATTAGATTGCGGATGAAAAGCGGAGGAGAGTGATACTTTAATTTGGAGATTCTTACACAAGGACCTCCAAAACTGGGAGGTAAACTGTACCCCACGGTCAGAAACGACTTCATCTGGCAGACCATGTAACCTGATAATTTCTTTGACAAAAATTTCTGCAGTCTTAGCAGTAGTCGGTAACTTTTGTAACGCCACAAAATGTGCCATCTTGGTCAGACGATCAACACACACCAGAATAGTGGATTTTCCTTCTGACGGTGGTAATTCAGAGATAAAGTCAAGGGAAATGGATCCCCAGGGTCGGGAGGGGACAGGCAGAGGTTCGAGTAAACCAAAAGGTTTCATATGGGTGTCTTTACATCTGGAACAAATAAAACAAGAAGAAACATATTTTGCACAGTCCTTTGCTAATCCCGGCCACCAAAAAAGTCTTTTGGCCAGAACAGTGGTTTTCTTAATACCGGGATGACCGGCCAATTTAGAATCGTGTACCGAATTGAGCACTTCGAGTCGAAGTTCGGGCGGGACAAAAACTTGATTGTAATGGAAGAAAAGTCCATTCCTAAAAGATAAATTCTTTGTAGAAGGAGGATCAGAGATAGTACTAGAGACTTCTTTCAACTGATTCATTAAAGAAGATTGTATTATAAGAAAATGTTTGGGAGAAAGGATGGGTTCACTTCTCTGCGTAGAGTCTGCATCTGCAGAAAACATCCTGGAAAGGGCATCAGGTTTGACATTCTTGGCACCTGGACGATAAGTAATGTGAAAATTAAACCTCATGAAGAACAGAGCCCATCTGGCTTGTCTTGGTCTTAGACGTTTGGCCGAACGTAGGTACTCAAGGTTGCGATGATCGGTAAGTATGAGGATTGGGAATCTAGCACCTTCCAAAAGATAACGCCACTCCTCTAATGCTAATTTGATGGCCAAAAGTTCCCGATCTGCAACATCATAGTTCTGTTCTGATTTATTAAGTTTTCGAGAAAAGAAGGCTACTGGATGTAATTCTTCGCTTAGTCCCACCCTTTGGGAGAGAATAGCACCAACCGCTGACTCTGAAGCGTCCACCTCTAATGTGAAGGGCAGGGATGGATCAGGATGACAGAGAATTGGAGCTGAAGTAAAAAGTTTTTTTAGGATTTCAAAGGCAGTCTGAGCCTGACAAGTCCAAACAAATCTTTGATTAGAACGAGTTAACTCTGTAATGGGTAGAATTATTTGAGAGAAGTTCCTGATAAATTTGCGGTAGAAATTAGCGAAGCCAACGAGGCGTTGGACCGCTTTCCTAGAGGTAGGAGCAGGCCAGTCCAAAATGGAAGAAATCTTTTTAGGGTCCATCCGGATACATAGTAACATACATAGTAACATAGTAAGTTGGGTTGAAAAAAGACATACGTCCATCAAGTTCAACCATAATGCCTATATATAACCTGCCTAACTACTAGTTGATCCAGAGGAAGGCAAAAACACCCCATCTGAAGCCTCTCTAATTTGCCACAGAGGGGAAAAAATTCCTTCCTGACTCCAAGATGGCAATCGGACCAGTCCCTGGTTCAACTAGTACTAAGAGCTATCTCCCATAACCCTGTATTCCCTCACTTGCTAAGAATCCATCCAGCCCCTTCTTAAAGTTATATAATGTATCAGCCAGCACGACTGATTCGGGGAGGGAATTCCAGAACCTCACAGCTCTCACTGTAAAAAATCCTTTCCGAATGTTTAAATGGAACCTCCCTTCTTCTAAACGGAGTGGGTGCCCTCGTGTCCGTTGGAAGGACCTACTGGTAAATAAAACATTAGAGAGGTTATTATATGATCCCCTTATATATTTATACATAGTTATCATGTCACCTCTTAAGCGCCTCTTCTCCAGTGTAAACAGACCCAACTTGGCCAGTCTTTCTTCATAACTGAGACTTTCCATACCCTTTACCAGCTTAGTTGCCCTTCTCTGGACCCTCTCTAACTCAGTAATGTCCCGTTTGAGCACTGGAGACCAAAACTGAACAGCATATTCTAGATGGGGCCTTACCAGCGCTCTGTAAAGGGGAAGAATAACCCCCTCCTCCCGTGAATCTATACCCCTTTTAATACAGCTCAAATCCTTGTTTGCCCTTGCAGCTGCTGCTTGGCATTGCTTGCTACAGCCAAGTTTATTATCTACAAGGACTCCAAGATCCTTCTCCATTATGGATTTGCCTAGTGCAGTCCCATTAAGGGTATACGGGGCTTGCATGTTTTTACATCCCAGGTGCATGACCTTACATTTATCCACATTAAATCTCATCTGCCACTTAGCTGCCCAGATTGCCAGTTGGTCAAGATCCTGCTGCAGGGATGTCACATCCTGGATAGAATTGACTGGTCTGCAGAGTTTTGTGTCATCTGCAAACACTGATACATTACTCATAATACCCTCCCCTAAGTCATTTATGAACAAATTAAACAAAAGTGGACCCAGTACAGAACCCTGAGGGACCCCACTGAGGACCTTATTCCAAGTAGAGAATGTACCATTAACAACCACCCTCTGTACCCGATCCTGTAGCCAGTTTTCTATCCATGTGCAAACGACTTCACTAAGACCAATAGACCTTAGCTTAGAAAGCAGTCGTTTGTGGGGAACGGTATCAAATGCTTTGGCAAAATCCAAATAGATGATATCTACTGCATCCCCACTGTCCAGCTTCTTACTTACCTCATCATAAAAAGCAATTAAATTGGTCTGACATGACCTGTCCTTCATAAAGCCATGCTGATTACTGCTCATAATGGCATTCTCCACTACATAATTTTGAATGTGATCCCTTAACAAGCCTTCAAATAACTTGCCCACCACGGATGTCAAACTTACAGGCCTATAATTGCCAGGCTGAGATCTTACTCCCTTTTTAAATATGGGAATGACATTCGCCTTCTTCCAATCCCTAGGTACCATACCTGATGAAAAAGAGTCTGAGAATATCAGAAACAAGGGCCACTGCAATTCTGCCCCTAGCTCTCTCAGTACCCGAGGGTGTATTCCATCTGGCCCAGGTGCCTTGTTTACATTTATCGTGTGTAACCCTTTAAGCACCATATCCTGTGCCAACCACTGTGTAGTTGGAGCTGAGGCAACAGTGCAGCTATTGGGTGGGACTTGTCCCACTGGCTCCTCTACTGTATACACAGAAGAAAAGAACTGGTTAAGCACATCTGCCTTTTCTGTATCCGCTGTAACCATATTGTTATTATAACTCAATGGGGCCACACCCTCAACCTGCATCTTTTTACTATTAATATACTTAAAAAACTTTTTGGGGTTAGTCTTGGCCTCGGCCGCGATGCGCTCCTCATTTTCTATCTTTGCCTTCCGGATTGCTGTTTTACAACACTTGTTATAGTTTTTATAATCATTAAACGCAGCTACTGTCCCCTCTGACTTATATTTCTTAAAAGCTTTCCTTTTTCTCCCTATTAACTCCTTTACCTCAGAGTTAAGCCACATGGGGTGATTCTTAACACTTCTATTTTTTCTTATTAATGGAATAAATTGAGAACAGTAATGATTTAATATCATTTTAAATGACAACCATTTCTGCTCTGTATTTTTATCAGAAAACATAATGCCCCAATCTATGCCCTGAAGCGCTGCCCTTAAGGAGCTAAAATTTGCCTTCCTAAAATTCATTGTCTTTGTTGCCCCCATGTAAATTTGTTTCCTGCACCAAACATTAAATGAAATAACATTATGGTCACTATTACCCAGGGGTTCAACCACTTGCACATTTGCTATACGTTCTGGGTCATTAGAGATCACTAGATCCAGTATAGCATGGTTCCTGGTTGGCTCCTCAACAACTTGTGACATAAAGTTGTCATGCAGCAAGTTTATAAACTTGTTCCCATTTACTGTCCTGGCAGTACTATTGCCCCAGTCAATATCAGGGTAATTAAAATCCCCCATTATTATCACTTGCCCCAAACTAGCAGCCTTTTCTATTTGCAACAGGAGCTGGGCCTCCTCCTCTTCGCTTACATTAGGGGGTCTATAGCATACCCCTACAATTAGTTTGGTAGATTCCTTACTATCTGTGAGAAGCTCAACCCATAAGGATTCAGCTCCCTCTGTTAACCCCATCACTTCCTCCCTAATATTTGCTTTTAATTCCTGCTTAATGAACAGACACACTCCTCCTCCTTTTCTATTGCCCCTGTCCCTCCGAAACAATGTATAACCCCCAATATTAACTGCCCAGTCATGAGACTCATTCAACCAAGTTTCAGCAACTCCAATCACATCATATTTCCGCTCCAACGCCAGTACCTCCAGCTCTCCCATTTTACCAGTCAGACTCCTTGCATTGGTAAACATACATTTAATACTGGTTCCGGCGTGAGAATGACGTGTAAACAACTTATGGGCCTCCCTGCCATTATCAGTATCCTGAAGCAAGTCTCCTCCCCCATTTTCCCTTACTATGCCCACTACCTCATCTATCCTGTCTACCACAGAATTTCCCTCTGCACCCTCCCCCCCCACTCCTAGTTTAAAATCTCCTCCAACCCTCTAGCCATCTTTTCCCCCAAAGCAGCTGCCCCATCATCATTGAGGTGCAGCCCATCCCTGGCAAAGAGCCTGTAGCCGACTGAGAAATCAGCCCAGTTCTGGAGAAACCCAAAGCCCTCCTCCCTACACCAATCTCTCAGCCACGCATTAATCTCCCTAAGCTCCCGCTGCCTTCTTAATGTTGCTCGTGGCACAGGTAATATCTCTGAGAAAATTACCTTGGAAGTCCTCGCCCTCAACTTCGCACCTAGCTTTTTAAAATCGTTCTTGAGGACTTCCCCCCCTCCTCTAACTTTGTCATTGGTACCTATGTGTACCAAGACCGCCGGGTCTTCCCCAGCCCCTCCCAACAATCTGTCCACTCGTTCCACCACATGCCGAACCCTAGCACCAGGCAAGCAACACACAGTTCGGCATGTAGGGTCTTTGCGACAAATTACCCTATCCACCTTTCTAATAATTGAATCCCCTACAACTATAGCCTGCCTTCCCTTCCTAGCACTATTCCCCCCACCTGTATTAGAGGTGCCGGCTCCCAGGGTGCTCTGAGAGTCAGCCCGCTCCATACATGCTAGCTCAGAGCTGTCTTCCCCAGCATCTTCACCTAAAGCGGCAAATCTGTTGGATTGTACAAGCTGTGAACCAGCCCCCCTACCCTTGTGTCCCTTACTTCCCCTCTTAACTGTTACAAATTTGTCTCCCTCATTAACCTCCACTGTCCCTTCTCCACCCCCCACTACACCGGCCCCTGCCAGTGGTTGCTCAGTGAGCCTCCTGTTCTCCCCCATGTTTGCAGCTGCCCTCAGTGCTGCCAGTTCCCCTCTTAGATTCTGCACCTCAGATTCCAAGAGGAAAACCCACCTGCATCTCTCACAAGTAAATGCTGCATGGAACTGCTGCTCCAGGACCACATACATGCGGCAAGATGCACACTGAGTAACACCAGCAATCATACTGGAACTCATATTGCAACTGGGTACTTACAGTCTCCCGAGTGCAATCCCTTGTATAGTGCCTTTTAAGTTTCAAACGCCTTTTTTGTTTTTAACGCCTACTATACACTTAATCTACATGCAACACTTTAAATTACATGCAAAACTCGCTAGCAGCTCCCAAACTCGCTGTGCAGTCAGAAACTTATTGAGGTTCAAACCAAACAGCCAGTCCAAAATGGAAGAAATCTTTTTAGGGTCCATCCGGATACCAAAAGGGGAAATAATAAAACCCAGGAAGTCTATGGTAGTTTTCTCAAAGAGACATTTTTCAAGCTTCACAAATAGCTGATGTGTCCGAAGTCGTAGGAAGACTTTCTTCATATGTTTTCTATGTTCTTCGAGATCTTTAGAAAATATAAGAATATCGTCCAAGTAGATGATAACAAAAATGTCTAAAAAGTCTCTGAAGATGTCGTTAACCAGGCGTTGAAATGTTGCGGGAGCGTTGCATAGGCCGAAGGGCATGACGAGGTACTCAAAATTACCGTAACGACTTCGAAAGGCCGTCTTCCACTCATCCCCTTTGCGAATACGGACCAAATGATAGGCACCCCGAAGATCTAATTTGGAGAAGATTCTTGCTTCTCTGATCTGTTGGAAAAGTTCAGGAATAAGAGGCAAAGGATATCTGTTTTTAACAGTGATTTTGTTAAGCTCACGATAGTCTATACAAGGCCTAAGGGAGTGATGTTTCTTTTCCACAAAAAAGATCCCAGCTCCAGCGGGCGATGTAGAAGGACGAATGAATCCTTTGGCTAAATTTTCATCCAAATAGCGGCGTAGTCCGAGTAGCTCGGATTCGGCCAGTGGATAAATACGCCCAAAAGGGATTTGTGCCCCAGGGAGAAGTTCAATAGGGCAATCATATTCACGGTGTGGTGGAAGAACATAAGCTCCCTTCTTGTCAAAGACATCTTCAAATTCCCGATAGGGCTCAGGAAGGACGTCGGACTTGTCCACTAGAGAACAAAAATGAAGGGAAGACTTTTCACCACAGTTTTGGGAACAGTAATTGGAGCAGAAAGTCATTTTTCCAGAAGACCAATCAATGGAAGGGTTATGCGCTCGTAACCAAGGTAAACCAAGGATTACTGGAAACAGAGGAGAAGCCACAACATCAAAACATAGGGTCTCAATATGTTTTTTATTGAGGGAGAGTTGGTAGCAGACCCATCCGCCATACGGATAAACATGAGAACCTTCTTGAGTCGAAGAGGAATACGGAAAGATTTCACTACCTGAGCGTCAATGAAACATCCGCTGGCCCCGGAGTCAATTATTGCTTGGAGTTCCGCTGACTTGTCTTCCCACTGTAAGATAAGGGAAACTGTGAGAAGCGGAGCAGGACACAAATCAGATCGACAGTTTATTCTTTTGAGGTCTTTACCCGGAATGGAAGGACGGGTGGGACAATCCCGAAGAAGATGTCCGGACAACCCACAGTAGAGGCATAAGCCAAGGCGGCGACATCTGAGACGTTCCTCAGAGGACAGAGCAGACCTAAGGGCACCAATTTGCATAGGTTCTGGATCGGGAAGAGATGGAGCAGAGGGATCAACCCGAACAGGAGGTGGAGCATGAGGTGTGACCCAGGAAGGAGCAATAAGGGTCTGACGTTCCACTTTCCTCTCTCGAAGTCTTCGGTCAAGTTGAATGGTTAGTAGGATGAAATCCTCTAGTGACTCAGGAATACCGGTCCGAGCAAGTTCGTCCTTTAAGCTCTCTGTGAGACCAATGCGAAATTGATGCTTTAAAGCTGCCTCGTTCCAATCAGTATCAGCCGCATACTTGCGGAACTCTAGGGTGTAGTCCTCCACTGGACGTCTACCTTGGTGAAGGGAACGTAGAGCCGTTTCAGCAGACGACGTCCGATGAGGGTCATCATAGAGGACGGCCATAGCTTGAAAAAAGGTCTCTACACGGGACAACACCGGATCTTGCTGGTCCATAAGCCGAAAAGCCCAGGTTTGAGGCTCGCCTTGTAACAAAGAGATAACCGTACCCACACGAGCTTGTTCAGAAGGATAAGTTCGGGGTTTTAATGTGAATAACAGTTTGCAAGCGTTCATGAAAGAGCGAAAAGTCTTTCTATCCCCTGTGAAACGATCAGGGAGAGGAGTCTTGGGTTCGGCGAATCCAGCAGGAAGAGCAAGTCCGACTTGGGGTTCCGAAGGGGGAGCGGTTGTTGGACCTGCAGCAGCAGCGGGGTACTGAAGATCATTCAATTGTTCTTGGAAGGAGTTGAAACCCCCTTGCAACTCCTGCACCGCCAGGGTTAAAGCATCCAATTGCTGGGACAACAAGGCGAGAGTATTGGGTTCCTCTTCTTGATCCATTTTATGGCCTGGTTATTCTGTCAGGCTTACCAGGTAGGATCAGGAGTGTAGAGAGAGAGACCCACGAGCGCCCCACACAGCCCCAAGCTCACCTGAGGATGGTACAGGGAGCTGAGGGAGTGACGAGTAGCTGGTGAGGCCGGAAACGAGGTACACAAGGATGAGACGAAGGCTTGGTCAGGCAGATCCAGGTCGAGTCAGGCAGCAGAGGTTCTTAAACGGTAAACAGGCCAAAATCAGGAACAGAGAGTAGTCGGAAGGTCAAAAGCAGAGCAGGGTCAAACCGAGGTATCAGGAACAGGAACAGGCTAGGTATCTTAGGAGTGGACCGTGATAACCAGGCACTGATAGGCATTGTAACCAGCCTTAAATAGCCCAGGGGGGAAGGCGTCAAGACGCACGCAATGCACATGACGTGCGTCAAGACGCACGCCGCGTAACGCTATACGTGCGCGTAATTTCGCCGTACGTGCTCGCGAAAAGTCGCCGCGCATGTACGCGATCCGTCTCAATGGATGCGCACGCATAATCGCGCGCACACCAGGACGAGGTGCGAGAATACGCACAATGCGACGTGACGTTCAGGTCGCGACACGCACTGAGCGACGAAAACCATGCCGACGGCGGACAGATCGGCGAACGCGGTGAGTATCCTTACAGATACCTCTCATATTAACCTGAAGCCCACCAAGGTCTGGTTGGCCCCCTGGGACACCAGGAAAAATGTGAGTGGGCCCTCCTCCCACTTGCCCACCTGCTAATTAATTTCAATGCTGGTCCTTCTGTCCCCCTTTCCAGTTGTGTGCATGGCTACACTAGTAAGACCACAATATTTGGGCCAGGGCCCTTCAGTTATTTTCCATGTTGATTTGAAGTTATGTTCTCATTTGAGCTTACGTTTGAAGAAAAATATTTAACTAAAAATATTTAGACTTCAATAGAATTTTCATGTCATAAACAGTGAGATACAATGTTCTCATTGAATTGTATCTGGCTCTATGGGACAATCTGGATTTGAACAAGGCTTTTCTCATCAAATTGAACCTGGCCCATTTTATGACTATTTCCTTTTAACTGATAATGAGTCTTTAGGTGATCAATTATGTTATCAAACTACTTGTGTTTTCAAGCTATTCTTGATTGGTAGCAAGCCATGGTATTTGGAAGCAGAAACCATGCATGAGTTAAGGAACTTACTTGTGGTCTTAGGAACTGAATGCTCAATGCCTCTGGGTTTGAGCATTATTAAATCAGACACCAATATGTGCAGCCCAGATTTGTGGCCATATACCATACCTTAGACATAAGGGGCAGGGAGGCACATAGCTATCCTCCTAATCTTCTAACTTGCACTTCATAGAGACGTGCAAGTTAGGGAGCAGCAGCAGACGCAGAGTGCAGCAGGGGACATAAGCTACAATGGGGCTATGAGGTGCCAGGCCCAGCCAGGCCATACCAGAGATATGCTTTCTGCATGAGCACTAAGGGGCATGGTCTTGCACTATTGCCTGGGTCATAGTAATTACCCTACCTACAAACTTATGATAAAACTAAACTTTGTCTGTGCATGTGTTTCTGTGGCTGTGATAGGGGACTATATTATAAGCTCTATGGAGGAAAGAGATTGATGTAAATGAACATATTCTGTGTAATGTAGTGAAACATATAGGCTTTAAATGTATATACATGGATAAACAGATAATAGAAATAACAAAAAATGGCAAGAATTAGGTTCAAGTTGCAAATCACAAACTAATCAATTAAATGACGAAAAAAGTGAAATGTAGAATAAGGTTTACATTAATATATCTTTGCTGGATTTTTTTCACCCTCTAATTTGGAAACCAGTTAAAATTCTTTTACTGTAATCTGGATTATAATAACTTAATCTTGCATAGTTTAAACTTGCTCGATCTTCCCTATGTTACACTTCAATCTTTTGAATAACATAATCACATGGTAAAAATAGCTTGGTGACTTTAGAATTTCCATTGCGCACAAATGCTTAAATATATATGATCATAAATGCAATAAAGCTGCATATGGATAATTATACTCACTTTCCCAGATCAAGAATACTTAGAATGCACGGCAATTTCTTTATAGTGCATATCAGAGACTGCACAGTACATAGATACTGATTCCAACAGCACATAGCTAAACACTGAGTTTTAATCTTTTATAAATGTAAAATTTTCATATTTTCCAGTCATGCTTAGAAAATGAGAAGCTTAGTTAGTAACTAAAAAATATATAATGTTTTTGTTTGTCAGATTAAAAAAAAATGGCTCAGCATGCCAGTCTCACTGTTCCAAATGCCGAACAGCACAGATGGCTTTAGTTCTTGGCAGAAATTTCTTTTGTTGACCATTAAATTGTTGAAAAGTGTTCCAATTCTGAAGTACGCTTGCTGTTTTTCCATCTCCCATTTAGACCCGCATAGATTCAATTATTGTTTTGCAAGGCTTACTGCATATCTGAGTGTTTGGGTTGTGTTGTTTGTAAATCAGCGCTTCTCTTTTATGTGGAAATCAGTCATCGGATGAATGGACTAAAGTGCAAATACAATATATTAAGCAGTACAGAGAGTTAAAGGGGGGTGACTAGCAACATAGGATGATTTATTGTGTTTCTAATGGTATGTTGGCAAAAATGTTTTTTTGAATAAACTAAAAATGCTTTCCCTGTACTGTATCATAACTTATCTATAGCATTCTAAACTGGTTCTTTGTAGAAAATGTACATTTTTGAAGTGATAATCCAATCTACAGTAGTGCCAGCCCAACAGCTACTCTTATGGATGCAGTTCAAATCATATTGTTCAGTGTACCTAAAATGTAAGGAAGCAGTAACAGTATGGCATGTTCATCATGGTCCAATATGTGCGGATGCCTGGTTTTTAATTTCTTCTACACTTGCAATGCACTCTGGTTTCTGCTGTTTTTTTGTACAAATAGTAAAGTTTATACAAATCTTTTGGACTTCAGTCTTGAAATAACATAATGATTATAATACTGTATTAAATTAATCTAGTTTTCACCATCATGTCATTACAGGCCAAGCTCCCAAGGTCTCAGATTATATATTTCATATGGATGAAAATGACTGTGATTGTGTTACACAATGCACACAACCCATGCAAACAAATGGCTATTGCTGCTGCCCTCATGTGAGCATGACCACTGGGTTAATTGACATTCCAGAACTGAATGAACTTAAAGCAAAGTATTAAAGAAGTATACAGGAACAACTAGCTGAACAGTCACAGGCTGAAGTCTGCTGATATGGCAAGTGTGACATGCGACTGCCTGTACATGTAATTTTTGGGGGAATTAGCAATGGTAGGCAGGTATGCAGAGGATCTGGAGCATAAGAGACAGGGACACGACTTCAGGCAAAAACACAGGTTTATTTAGGGTCAATTCTTCCCAACATAAACATGTCAGTTCACAAACAGTTCACGGTTATTGTTTGTCCCTTCTTCAGGGCTCTCCTGACCTTCCAAGGTTACTTCCACACTCTGGAACCTTTATGGGGTTTCACACCATCCCCAGTGACTTTCTACATCCACAGTGACTCTCACACTCGTGAACACTCAGGCTTCACCTTAAGCTGTGCTGACTCCTCTCAGCTCTCATCCACCAGGTCACGACTCCCTCTGCTCCTCGCAGTGGCAGGAGGCACCCCCAGCTCCTCTGGGAGTTTCTAACACAGCCTTCCTTCCCTATGCCCTGCTCCGAGAGTGACTTACTCTGAGTCAAGAACCAATTTCAATTCAACCCCCTCTACTGTGTAATCCCACGGCCCTTTTATTTGCTGCTCACTGCAACCTAATCAGGCAGCTCCCTACAGCTGGCCAAATGAAAACACCAACTGGAGTTTGGAATGGAGGGTCTTTCCTTCTCTCCCTCCATTCACTCACTCCAGGGACCTATTAATTTGGCTTTTCCTAAGCCAGTAACTTAAACACAGCATTACCTGCAGCAAAACCAGGCATTTTACCTGGTGCTACTTGTATCCCACCTTTAACACTGGCGGAAAACACACCAAACCATGATCTTTTCCATTGCATCTCTCACATAAGGTATAAGAAGCACACATGACTGAGCAGATGAAAAGACCTAGTCCAATAACTGACCATGGTCTGGGAAGGCAGCAAACCAAGCAGTGTCTGATAGGCAGGTCAAAGGTTTGGACAGGTGGAAGGCAAGCCGAGTCTGATAACAGGCTGAGGTCAGTGCAGGTGGAAGGCAGAGGCATAGTCCTGTATACAAGTCAGAGGTCTGCACAGGAATCAGGCAAGGAACAGGGACCAGGGCACAGAAACAAGGCATGGACTCAGGAAACAGGCAGGAACCAAGCAGAGAATCAGGAATTAAACCGCAGGCTCAGCTATTAAGCTTAATGACCAAGCAACTTTCTGGTGCAAGAAGAAGTGTTATATAGCCCCTTTATTGCTAAATTGCAGTTACCTGGACTTAACGAGGGAGGAGGTGAGTGTGAACATAGAATAGCAAATGAATGCTTATAAACATGACCGAAAAGCCTGGGTTCCAAAGGTCTGTAGTGGCTTAACAAGATAATGTGTCACCATGTTACACAGTCCAGAGTTCAAAACCAGATAGATCCTGACAGTGAACTCCAGTTCCTGTTGGAAATGGTACATTCCATTATTGGGTAATGTAATGATGAGCATTCTGGTCCTTTTAGTAAAACACTGGACCTGTTGTTTTGTGCTTTCAGAAGGTCACATATGACCTCAGCTGTGTCTTTTAAATTACTAAATTGAGTAAATTACCCATTATAGAATCCCAAATACTGTATTTGTAATGTTTTTTCTGGTCGTTTTGAACAATTTGAATTGGTTTTAATTTGTATTCTAATGGCTGAAGTTTCAGATGAAGAAATTATCAACTCAAAGCACTTGCATAGAATTTTCTTTCATCAGATAAAGCACACAACGATGCACAGCTAGCTTCAGTGTTACAGTTCTACAGCTAGAGTTCTGAGCAAATAAATGCAACATTTCTATAGTGCACTTCAGAAAAGGCGTCTTATTTCATGCTTCAGTAAATAGAGCAAGGAAGTATAATGATTTTTCGATTAAATTCTTAAGATTACAGAACACTTTATTAGTTTACCTGTATTCCTTGGAGTAATACGTATGAGTAGATTATAAAGAAGAGAAGCATGAATCCCACCATGTTTTACATTTTATTGACTGGATATAACATTTTGAAGACTAATTAAATGGCAAAATAATTATCATTGATCCATTCTACAACATATTAACAATGGACATTGGCTCTGCTAATATTTGCACTGGAAATGCAATAATGTTCTGATTACATGTTGGCTTTAGAGTTATCACCTTCAAAGATGGGTACACATATATTTGTACATTTCTGGACTTTGTTCTGGATGAGAGATCCTATACCTGTACAGGAAAATGTATAGATGAAAAATTACCCAGACAAAAAAAGTACATATACTGTATGTACATGTAACTGTTCACTTTAAAGGATATGAGACACCAACCCATGGGCTTCACCAGTCAAGCAACTGAGGTGAAGAATAATATAAGTTTAAATTTACCATATATGGAAACAAACGTTTTAGCATATAGTTTAAACTGTTTAAACTGAGAAATCTTTAACTTAATATTTAATGAGCGCATATTGTATGTATTCATACAATTCAGCAGATTCAGCAATTGCAAAACATCTTCAAAATTCAAATAAAAACATTTGCTTTGTTAGAAGTAATTGGGAGGTGTATGTTTTTATTATCAGTCTATTTTACTAAAATAAATACATTTGTAAAAATGGATGAAACAATCACATTTTTGTTGCAATTAAGTTGTTTTTTAAATTTGCTAGTGATCTAAAAAAAAACACAAAAAACCTTGATTGAATTTAACAAGGATTATTTTTTTTAGTTTGAATTTACAAAAAACTCGAATCAGAAAATTAATTAATTTTTCTCTCCATGTAAGCAGTCCAGTGCCATAATCAGCAATCAAGAGTTTATTAAGGGGCATACTGTATTTGGATACAAGTGTAACCAACAGTATTATACTAGGTAGAAGGTAAAATAACCATGTACTAATCTGCAACATATCATATTAAAGTACTGTATGTCTTAAAAGAAATCTAAGAAATATCTTCCAATAAATAAACACATTTGAATGTTTACACTAATGATTATTTTTTTTAGTTTGAATTTACAAAAAACTCGAATCAGAAAATTAATTAATTTTTCTCTCCATGTAAGCAGTCCAGTGCCATGATCAGCAATCAAGAGTTTATTAAGGGGCATACTGTATTTGGATACAAGTGTAACCAACAGTATTATACTAGGTAGAAGGTAAAATAACCATGTACTAATCTGCATCATATCATATTAAAGTACTGTATGTCTTAAAAGAAATCTAAGAAATATCTTCCAATAAATAAACACATTTGAATGTTTACACTAATGAATTGTGACAATCAGTGATGCCCAACCAGTGGCTCGGGGGCAACATGTCGCTCACCAGCCCCTTGGATGTTGCTGTCAGTGTCCCCAAACCAGGTAATTATTTTGGAATTCCTGACTTGGTGGCAAGTTTTGGTTGAATAAAAACAAGATTTACTACCAAATGAACTTTTATGACGCTTGTGTTACTCCCCAAGTTTTTCTACATGTGACTGTGGCTCACGAGTAAGAAAGGTTGGGGAATCCTGTTCTAGATATAGAGAAATGCCATAATGCCATGATTGCAGGAGTTCTTATCATTAGTGATGAGCGAATCTGTCCCATTTCGCTTTGCCAAAAAATGAGTGAAACTTTTAAAAAATACAAAAAATTTCAAAGAATTCATGGGTTTTTGCAGCATGATCTTGCAGAAGTTTCACAAAATAATTCGACAACGGCAAAATACGGAAGTCCACGCCTGGTGAAAAAATTTGCTCATCACTACTTCTCATATATAGCATTATAATAGGTGACCTGGCTACTGGCCCCGTCGTAATTGGCAAGACAGATACATTTCTTCCCATGTCAATACAAACATTCTGCAAACCATTTGTTATTCCCATCAATGATTCAGAGCCTCCGTTTCATGACAATTACCCAGTGTAATTGTGTTTATGGTTCATAATTGATTTATTGCTCAAACCACGATGAAACTCATTAACAATGCAGGTCAAGATATGAAAGCTCACATTATGCTGTCATGCTGGAAGAACATCTTATGAGTATCATAATTTCACAGTCGCCCAGAAACACACTGTCTGTCTGGTTGGCAGAGAGCACTTTGTTCTTGCTGGGTTTGATCTCCCTAGGGATTGGCTGTACAGAATTGCTGAACTGGTTTGCTCAGAGCCAAACGTATAACGGCAGATGGACTCCTGCATGGGATGAAATCATAAATAAAAATTGATTTGTATGATAGCATTGTATTCCCTTCACATTTATGCTTGGCATTAGGATGTAATGCTCCCACATAATGGAACCTTTCCGAAATGTATTTAGATAATATTATAAATCAGTAGTAGGTAAATATTTTATTTTACCACTTTTGCTGATCTAGGCTGGTTTTCTTTTAAAAACATTTTAAAAGACAGGAGCTGTATGATCTAACACAGGAACAAATGATGGTGCATCAGTAAGATTTGCCAAGGCTTACAGTAAAACTGATGGAAATTAAGGTTCATGTTAAGGCAACCATATACGAAACAGATTTTTAATGGTAAAAGAATGCTATAAAAGCTTGTGAAATATTCTAGAAAAACAGAATGTACACATGGTCAAATTGACACATGGTCCGGTCCTGTTATTGGTCTCCAACTCACAAAGTGATTAAGTTGTTTGCATGATGTTAACTGAACAAATATCTAAAGAAGTAAGAAATTCGTAATTATTTACATCCACCTCAGAGAAACCCAATAGGGTTAATTATATTTTAGTTAAGATCAAGTACAAGTAAATCATTTTTTAAAACTTGAATTAGTTGATTAAAATGAAGTGTGTGAGAAATGCCTTTCATGTAATTTAGAGCTCTCTGGATAATGGATCCCATACCTGTTTTCTCATTGTTAAACATAGGCATGGATGCTTGGACCAACCAGATTTCTTTACATGTGCAGAGTTTTTATATTAATCAAATGCTTCAGCTTTAGATTTAGCCTCACACATGGATTGCCATTTTAGTCAACAATATGCAGAGAGCCTTCCAATGAAATGGATCTTTATTAGTGATGAGCAAATTTTTTTTGCCAGGCATGGATTCACAGCGATTTCCGCATTTCGCCATTGTTTCCCGAAATTTTCGGAAAAATTCGGCATGGGAAAAATTC
The DNA here is from genome assembly GCF_000004195.4 of Xenopus tropicalis. Taxonomy (NCBI): domain Eukaryota; kingdom Metazoa; phylum Chordata; class Amphibia; order Anura; family Pipidae; genus Xenopus; species Xenopus tropicalis. Next base: position 111,809,829 of record NC_030679.2, read on the forward strand.
CTTGCACATAAAGAATTTTGTCGCACGTCAAAATTGGGTGCAGTCGCGGTAAAAAAGAGCGCGGATGACAAAAAGAAAGACGCGGGCGACAAAAAAAAATTTGTGCAACAAATGCTTTTTGCAAATTTTTCGCCATTTCGTGAATTTTCTTGCCATATCGCAAATTTCATGGCGAAGCGAAACGGGACAGATTCGCTCATCACTAATCTTTATGTGTATGGCCAGTTTGATTATAGAACTAAGGGGCAGATTTATCAAAATGTGAGTTTTGAGCTTAAAACATAAAAACTCACCCACGTTCCATTCATTCCTGTGGGATTTTTAGGAGCAAATGTATCAAATGGTGAACTCTCACTTTCACCCATTGATAAATACAATTAAAAATTCCATAGGAATGAATAGAACATGAGTGAGTTTTTATGTTTGAAGCTCTAAATTCACATTTTGATAAATCTGCCCCAAGTGTTCCATTTGTTGCTTTATTAAATTATCTAGTATTAACTACTGTCATTGTTGAGAATTGTTCCAAAATCAGATAGCATTTGTATGCTATAGTGATGCAATATATTTACATGCCCCACAACATTGCTCTGTTTCTGACAGCTGTACCACTGAAGTAGTAACATTAAAATGAATACTAATAGGTTGATAAGAAACCGCAAATAAAGCATACAGGTTTGTATATATTTTTCATGTTTGGCCCAAGCTGTTGTTCATAGTAATAGGTGGCATTTTACTGCAACCATATTTCCACATTTATGCCCCGTTTCTTCTCACATTGCCTCATAAAGATGTTTATTACATTTTTCATATATCTTAGTTTAGTGCTAGTCTTCCATGGCTGTAACTTATATGCCCTTGCTAAAGTTTTATCTAATAGATCTAGAACTTCAATCACATAGTAATCTGAGGGTAGAGAATTGCTATTTTGTCATTGTTCTCTGTAGGTGAATAATATCATAACAGCATCAACGGACAGATCAAGTGTAAATGAAAGAGAGAAAGTGGAGAATCCCCAGTACACAGTGTCTACATGAACAGTCATACTCTGATGAAACGCTTTGCAACTACTTCACAAGTGGTCATACAGGCTTAAATCAGCAAAACTGCCTGGCCCTATTATTGCTTTTCATGGAAATATAGATAGTTTTTACTACTTCTCAGAACAGAAGTGTCTGTTTCTTTTTTATCTTTTCCCTCTTAGTTTTATCTTTAGTTCTTTTACATGTAGACAGAATTTTCACTTAATAAATTGTGATTGCTTTGTAAAATTAAACCAACAGCTTCACAGGGAAAGACAGTCTCATTAGCAATATCATTACTAAGAAGTAACACCTGAACCTTCTATATAGAAGTTCTAGATAGCTAATCACCTTGAAAATAACGTTATTGATTATCTTTATAAATTGGTCGAGAAAGTTTAGAATAAAATGATTTGAATTACAATTAAATTATATTGAAATTTATCCCCACCCTTGTTCTTCTACAGCTTCTCCTTTATCATTAGTATATAACAGATTCAAGCAGTGATAGTATTCTAAAAGAATATCTACTGTCTGTAGATTCTTTTTAACTTTCTTAGTAATAGAACGTGTTTGATGTGCAAATGAGCAAATTATTTCTAAAATAATTAAAGGACAGATATTACAGAAGAAACAAGTTAAATGAAAGCAGGGAAAGATCCAGCACAGAAAGAGAGAATAGGAAGATGCTAAAGACAAAAAGTGCTGCAGAGATAATTTTGTTCTTCCCTGACAAGGTGAGATTCAGGTTAATTATGCAAGTCTCAGCTGTAATTAAATAATAGCTATGTCAATTCAGTTTTAAAAGAATGCTATAAAGGCTTGTGAAACATTCTAGAAAAATAGAATATAAGCAGAAAATATTCAACTTGTCGTGCCAGTTTAACAGACTCCACTCCCTTAACCAATGGACACATGGTCCTGCTATTGGCCTACAACTCACATAGTTGTTTGCATGATGTTAACTGAGCAAATACCTAAAGAAGTAAGAAATTATTAATTAATTTACATCCACCTCCGAGAAAACCAATAGGGTTAATTTTTATATTAATCAAATGCTTCAGCTTTAGAATATACAATATACAGAGACCCTTCTGACAAGATGGAGCTTTATGTGTATGGCCAGTTTGATTATAGAACTAAGTGTTCCATTTGTTACAATGATCTGGTATTAACTACTGTAAATGTTAAGAGAAATCATTGTTCCAAAATCAGATAGCATTTGACAGCGATGAGTGCATGTATTTCAAAAGACCAATATCCCTGTATTAAATAAGGATATTAATGAACCGGTAAGAGAATATAGATGTGGTAAAAACTAAACTGGTAACAGGGATGTAGGCTTTAAGCTATGATGTCAGACTGTCGAGGTTGGGGTTGTTTTCTCTGGAAAAAGATGCTTGCGAGGGGACATGATTACTCTGTACATTAGAGGGGATTATAGGCAGATGGCTCGGAATCTTTTTTCCCATAAAAATAATCAAAGCACCAGAGGCCACCCCCTTAGACTTGAGGAACAGGACTTTCATTCCAAGCAACGTACAGTAGGTGGTTCTTCACAGTGGATGCAGTGAGGTTGTGGAATGTTCTCCTGGGTGGTTTTGTGATGGCAGATTATATTAATGTATTTAAGAGGGACCTGGATGACATCTTAAACAAGCATAGTATCCAAGGCTGTTGTGATCTTAAGATCTACAGTTAGTTTAGTGTAGAAGTGTAAGATCTATATCAAAACGGAAGTCACCGTACCAGATGTTAGTAAAATAACTTTATGGATGCCATATCTTTCTATATATGACACAACATAGGAAATGAAAAATAAACTGAACTCAAGGTTTGATAAATATGGCTCCTTATGTTCAGTGGCATGAAGGGCCGATGTAAACACACAGAATGAATGGAACAAGAGTTACAACTGAACCACAGGAAATCCTTACACAGTGGTCAGTTGCAGCATTAAATAAACCAGACAGCTGATTTTATTAATCATGGTTGAGAACTTGTGATGAAAAGCACTATTACCAATTCTTATTTTATAATCAACGATAACAGCGCAATAAATGTCACTGCTGTTTAGCAAGGTGCTAATTATCTACATCTAAAAAAACCTCACATTGACTTTTATTTAATTAAATACACTTTCTGTATTATTCTGAGGGCTTGTCAAGTGGCTGTCATCTTCACTGTGGTATTCGTTGAATGACTCACTTGTCTGAAAAGAATAATTGCTTGTGTATTTATTCACTAATAAGTAAGGTTGCTTGAAAGCTGTAAAATATTTAAATAAAAAAAAACAAAAACCTAGAGTTGTTGTGTGAATACGTATTTATATATATATGTCTTGCAGAGAGCTGCAAGGGTAGTGATACTTTCCAAAACTACATTATACTGTATATGAAAAAGGTTCATTTCCCCAGTTTCTCAGTACAGGTATGGGATCCATTATCCAGAAACCTAATATGAAGAAAGCTCCGAATTACGGAAAAGCCATCTCCCATAGACTCATTATAAGCAAATAATTGATTTTTTTAGAAATGATTTCCTTTTTTTTGTGTAATAATAAAACAGCACCTTGTACTTGATCCCAACTAAGATATAAGTAATCCTTATTGGAGGCAAAACAATACTATTGGGTTTATTTAATGTTTAAATTATTTGTTAGTAGATCTAAGTAATAGAGATCCAAATATTAGAAAGATCTCTTTCCCCCAGGTCCTGAGCATTCTGGATAATAGATTCCATACCTGTAATAAACAAATGAATGCTGCCTGTTGTCTGTCCATAATAGCTCTTATATCCGCTATTTACCAGTCCCAGGGTGAGTTTATCCAGTCTGTTATAGGTTGCACATTGGAATCATTGGTGTCCAAAGCTTTTGTAAAATCAGTAATTAGGACACTATACACTTCAATATAGTTATTTTGTTTTTCTTGCACTACAATGTAATGTATAACTGCAGACTGGGTATACACTACCATTGTGTTATATTGATAGATCTTAAAGGGGTTGTTCACCTTTGTACAACATTCACAAATCACATTACAGTTCACATTAATTGAACAATCTTTGCCCTATACATAGTTAACAAAAAATGTGCAGCTGAAGAGATATTCACATTAGGATCATCCCTCTGCTGATCCTTCACTTCTGTAACTACAGTCACTTTTTTACTTTCTTATATGATGTCACGCATAGTACTGGCAGCAGACTTAACTCCTATTGGCTGTGTCTCCTGTCAGTCTGATGCTGCTTCCTCTGCCTGTGAGTGCTGCAAATCTAGTATAACATTACGTTGGATCTGTGATATGCTGAGTCTGTTTGCCTATGCCATTGCAAGGGAGAAATTAACCAATGGCCTTTCAATTTATGTCACTGGTTAGAGTGCTCGAGCAACCAATGAACTGGTCCAATAGGAAAAAAGTAAGGGAAAAGCCTGGATGTGATGATATAAGCATATAGGAAGTTCTCCGTATGTAGGCCACTTCCATCCTTTCAGACAACTGATCAGAGAGGTATCACCCACTCTTTGTGACTACGCCAAGATGAATGAATTATTCAGATTTAAAATAAGCTGGTCCAGTCTGAACTATATTATAAACAGCCAGAATGAGACTGCTGTGCCTAAAAACACAATAGTAAATACTCTAAAGACTGCAATACATACCAAACATATAGCAATATTTAACAGGAAAACCTTTCTAATCAATTACTTTGATCTTGCCCCTTCATAATTCCTCTCAATATTAAGCCAAAATGGATTTAAACTCATGAACCTGTATTTGTTCCACATTGTTATATCCCACAGACAATAATTACTGGCATTTCCACTATATTTGTGCTTTTAATATTGCGTCCCAAGCATTGGATATAATTAAACTTCGCCAAAGGAAAATGAGCTTTCGTTACAAATAAGGTCTAATTCATATCATACGGTGATGTTTATCTAACAAAATTCAAGGTCACTTTTCTCAAGATTCAATCTAACATCAAAACCTAATATGTTAGAAAGTATTTGGGATAACCAGATTTAGCTTAACCTTGTTTTTAATTTGGATTCAAAACTGAAAATGGCACCTTTAACTGTGAGTTTATAGGAATATCATTGTTAAAAGAAAATGCTTAAATCACCATTTGCAATCTGTAATACAGATAAGAATTTAGAGAGTATTGCAACCTTAACAAGCCATAGAGCAGCATTCTGACAAATTGCCACATGTATCGTCTACCATGACACTGATAACAGACTGATAGTCAGTAAAGTGTTGATAAATGGGAAACAATATGAAACTGCTGCAAATCCTTCAGGATTTCCACAGTTCAATATTTCATAAATCTGCCCCTCAGAGTCGGTAGCAGCTCTAACGTACTGGTATGGGACCTGTTATCGAGAATGCTTGGGACCTGGGGTTTTCCAGATAAGGAAGAGGCAATTTTGGGGCTGCTGCCACCTAAAAAGTGAAAATTTGTCTCCTTAAGTTACCAGAGGCGGCTTTCTGCCATCCCTTGTAACTGGCCGCTCCCTGCCGCCTGAGGCAAGGTTCTCGCTTGGCCTCATGGCAGGAGCGGCCCTGGTCATAGTTCCAATTTACTGTAATCATTTCTTTTTCTGAATACCACTTTACAAATTTCATTCTAAGATAATTTGTTTATTTTTTATGAATGCAGAAATCAAATGAAGATATTCCCTCTCTGTTAGCTTGCTTGTGATGTTATTCTTTACAGTATGATTTTATTACGGCCCAGAAGATCATTTTTAATGTTAATGATCTTTATGTCACATGAAATATGTGCAATTACAGATTATGCTTAGCATCTCCTCTACAGTTTAAAACATGCTTGTAAATGAGCCATATTAAACATAATTGAATGTGTCAGTCAGACCAGGAAATATGTAGAAGCTCCATATCAGCAGACTGTGATAAATGCTCCATTGTCTAATATTCTGCTTCCTTGAATCCCAAGGGCTGGTTAACTGCATTAACAGCACATTTATTGCCCAAGTGGATTTGTAAAGTATATTGATTGTTGTATATCGTTGTTTTCCCCGTCATTACGTTTATGCTGGGGTATAAATAAAGTTGTGGCTATTTCACCCAGTTTTAAACCATATTTTGGTACTTAAAAAGCAAAAAGAAATATTAAACAGAATACACATTAATTTTGGTCGAGTGTCTATTGCTTTTCATAACAGAACCACCATTCTGACATTCTACACTAAGGCAGTGTCATGGCATTGAGGTTGAATGTGGAGAAGTTTAGGTTTATGTACCAAGGTTTCAGTATCAAACAAGTTACATAGAGATGACATTCATGGCACAGGAAGTGCTCTGTCACCTATTCCTTATGGAAGGAAGGTTTCTCTTATTGACCAAGGGATCTGGTGACTAGTGCAAGTGAAAAGTTATATAATGGGAGGGAACATATGACTTTTTTTCCTGGACTCTACTCTAGCAGGAGATGGATCTATTTGTTTTAAACATGAAGAAATAAACTTTGGATTTTAGCAGTTTCATGAGTCCGGAGTGCTGGATGTCCCATGTTCTACTTTGGATCTACCAGACTGCCCAAGGTGCAAGTAGAACTCAGTAGAGGAGTCCAGTTTGAGCCCTAAGGTAACCCAAGCCCTAATACCAAACGTTGGTGTAAAGGCCTACGTATGGCTTTGGTTTTCTGAAGTTGTGTGAAGTTGCCTGCAGGAGCGATGCATAGGCCTTTCCACCAAACTAGACACTGACTGACTAACAGGCTTCTTTTCAAAAACTGAAATCCATTCATACATTTTGGATACTAGCTAATGAAAGTACAGTTCTAAACAATTCACATAGCAGCTTTGCCTTTAAATAAAATGGATGCGATTGATCAAAATAAAATCAGAATAGTTTTTGTTATGCTGCTGAAATATTCATTTTGTTTAACACTTTTACTAAGGTCAGTATTTCAATATTTACTGCAGCTCTAGTTTATACCAAGATTAATTTTGCCAACTGGTTTCAAGCCAGCGCTTTTGTGGATAATCCAGTATTGGCCAGCAATGCAAAAAATGTGTTTCTCTCTGCTTGTTATGCAGTTGTACTGCAGAAATCTAATAAAGATACCACTCAAGGCTATTATTTTTCTTATTTGCAATATGCAATACTTACAAAAATGATGAAAAAAAACTTTGATATTCTTATGAATAGTTACTTTTCTTATGGAAAAATACTCTCATTTATGTTCATAGCCCTGATGGATAGAGCATAAATTAGAGGATACTGTCATGTCTCAGTAGTGACTAACTGGGCCCTTTTCAGGTCAGGGAAATGGTACCCCACTGGAAGCTTAGTTTCTTTTTTAATCCATAGTGGTGGAAAAATATTTTCTCTGCAAAAATTGTACCGGTCAACCAGTGATGTAACAGTCAGCAGCTAGGCCAACCTGATAGGGAACTAAAGCCTGTCTTTGCTTTTGTGATTGCAGGAGTATGATTGGCTAAACACCCGTCAACTGTGGTTCTGAAAGGGACCGCTAGGACAAGCCCACCCCTCATTTGAAACATGGTGAGGGACCATAGCTCAGTGCAGAGCCAAGCCCCTAGGCTTCCTAGGCAATCTGGCCGGCTTGAGCAGCCACGCACACGGGGGGCAGGGTTGCAAGGGCTGCTGAAGGAGGGTGATGTGGTGGGGCGAAAGGACCCGGTACTAGGGGCAGGTGAAAGACGAGGCACCTGCCTGGTACCCCTCATGCTGTTGTGCCCTAGAAAGGTGCTTCTTTTGCCTACCCCTAGTTCCATTACGGCCATAGCAAATCTATTGGAGGCTCCAATAAAGAGGCCATTTTTAAAGTTAAGGATCTTTTTTAGCCCAAAATGAAAGCTGACACATATATTATGTAACCCCTATTTGGCTATAAAATAGTTAAAACCAAGGCTAGTGTAGTTTAGAGCATGGGGTACATGCGACTCTCTTAGACAGGATGGGCCTTCGCTATATGGAAGAGACCATGCAAAGCATGGGTGTAGTGAACCTACAACTCACTGTAGCTGTGTGCAGTGCAATTTAGCAATTATGGACGCCAGAAGGTTCTTGCAGTTGAACTATAGTACAAGTTTATTGTCAGAGACAAGTAGCAATGCAGGGTTATACTCACAAATGCAGATACAGATGTAATAATTATAGTAGTACTCTGAGGACAACAAGAGAGGATGCACACCGGTTTATCCCACCTCTTTTGGAGTCTGGGCAGGGTAAATGCACCTGGTCAGCTTGGCACCCCTTTGGAAGCAGTCAGGATAGATACCTCAGTCCTCAGGTTGATAACCCCTAGCTTGACTGCCGACTGTGGAACAGGGTTGAGATACTGCCTGTCTCCTATGTCTTAAACCGTGGCCCTATGCTGAGGCAACATTGCCTGTATGGAAGGCTACTTCCTTTTCTACTTTCCTTGGTGGAGCAGAGCTGCTCTTGCTTTCTACCCTCTCTATCTCACTCTCCTAGAGAGTGCTCTTACAAGAGTAACTATCTAACTGGTCCTCGTCCATGGGGTCCCTGTCTCCAACTTTTCTAGAGTATAAGATGGGTACTCTAGGCCAATAAGGCTTTACTGGGGCATTGTTCTTCAGGCCTGTTCCTGAGACAAAGAGGCAGCCAAAGAGGAAGCCACACCTCCCTGCCAAACACTATATCAGTTTGCAAGGGGTGTGATCAACCAGACTAAACCAATAGGTATAAGTGCATAACTATAAACTGATACATCGGTCTTTGCCCAGTAACAGTGGAAATAAAGAAGTGGTAGGGTTAAAAGCCATAGGGGCAGATTAACCCTATGGGGCCCTACATTTATATATTATTGGCTGTGAAATTATGGAACTTTTTACTTACAGCTGTAAGTCTCCTTTTAATTTGCTTTGTGTTTTCAATGTCCAATATATTGAACTGTGAATCAAAAAAAGTCTACATTACTGCATTCATTTCTGCTCAGTTTCTTCATTTTTTCTGTTTACAAATTGTATTACATTTCTCCAATAGTCGGAATATCATGATACTTGCATTTTTTTCTGAGCTGAATTCCAACAAAAGACAATCAGCAAACCTCTGTGTTATCACAGAGACTACTTTCTGCCCCCCAGTGCTAAATTCAGCCCCCATACAGTGCACTGTGCATCCCTGCATTGATACTATATGGGAATAAAGATTTATTGTCATTAGGATGACATTTCTGCTTATTTGAGACTTTAATTCCCTGCAGGGACATTGCTGTCTCAGTGTGATTTCATAAATAATCTTCTTGGTGTTCAATGGCCCTTTTTGTTGTTCTAATGCAAATGATGTGTGACAAAGCTTATAGTTTTAGTGGCATTCTGCCAATGAATATTACATTAATTCAGTAGAAGTTGCTCAGTTTATCACCAGATCAGGGTTTCTGAAAGAAAGGACCTCCTTAATTTGTTAGGTAATTTTGGAAGTTTCATTTTATCTGTTTTATTAGAAAGTACATTTAAAAACTAGAGACAGAAAATATTTTATATGACAAATTAAAGACCCTTCATAATCAGAGACACAAAAAGCAATACATCTATTTCCCAGACAAACACTATGGGCACTTTAATTAGAAGCATTTAAACTGCCTCTATGTGTAAAGTTGGTACCCGTGGCTTCCATATTGTCAGCCTGAGACCAACACAGGCCTTTACTGTGAGAGGTAGCCATGACACTTCTGGAAGCACATGCGAATGAGCTGACATCACTTCCGGGTATGGGGGAAATTTCCGGCGGATAGATTCCACACGCAGCAAAATTCCCCACATACAGGTAGAGTCCTCCAGATACCCCTCTGAAAGTGGGCTCAACTAAACTTTAAATTGAGTTGCTCTTGTGCTTGCTGTCACATTTCAGGAACCTATTGTTGTATTAATAAACTTTACCTTAGCGGTCTATCCCCATTGGAGATTTGACTCCATCCTTAACCTTCTTGACTGAGGTCAGGTGGCTCAATAGTAAATATAGTGGAAAACTAGTCTGCTGTGGGCATAAGCTTAAGTCATATGTGACATAAAATAATTTAATTTTAAGAATATATCATTAACAGGGGTCTTACAATAATGTAACAAAAACATCCGTGCTATAATTATGTTATCCATTACACTGGCAGGAATCAGAGAAGTCCCTGTAGCCCAGATGGCTTGTTACATTATCATAAGACCCCTGTTCGTTATCAATTATAGTAAAGTGCAATGTAACTTGGTGGTGCGTTATAAATAAATGATGATGATGACATACTAATAAGTAACAGAGGCATACATTTACAGCAGATTCACTGTAATAGAAAGCACGCAGAGAACCAAACACCAAGACAGATAGACTATGGAAAAAATCCTAAGCTAAATTGCTTGGATATATCCTTGGAGACATATTGCTTTCACAGATATATGCACATTTCAATGTACGGCTTTCTACCAGCTACGTCACTCTAGTTCTACTTTATTAAGGATCATCTCACTGGGATTCAACTGAAATGTTATGTTCTCTAATTTGACAGTTCTCTAAATTCTATGACTGTGGAGCAGTTGTGCCAAGGGAGTCTTTAACTGGGCTAAGAGTTTTACAATGTATATTCTGTGACTGCCAATGTTAGGTTCAGTGGAAACATCAGTCTTACTATGTAAGAATCTTGTATATGCTTCCAGGTTTTCTTAAAAGGCAAGTTTGGTGAACTGTCTAAAGGATTACTCATTCTAACTAGAATAAAAGTCGTCAATGTAATATTGTTCATTAGCCTGATTGCATTGCAAATTTTACTTGTGCATTGCAAACTTTTTTTGTTATTACATACAATGAGCACATGCCCCCCCCCCCCCGTTGTGCCCTAGGCAGGTGCCTCTTCTACCTACCCCTAGTTCCGGCAGTGTGTGTAATAATAATAATAGCCGCGGGCAACAAAATAATAGCTGCGTGACAAAATAATAGCCACGCGACAAAATAATAGCTGCGCGACAAAATAATAGCCACAAGCGACAAAAGAACAGCCGCGGGCGACAAAATAATAGCCGCGGGTGACGAAATAATAGCCACGCGACAAAATAATAGCCGCGCAACAAAAGAATAGCCGCGAGCGACGAAAGAATAGCTGTGGGCGACAATTTTTTTTGGATGTGTGACATTTTCGCCGTTTCGCGAATCTTTTGGCGAAGCGAAACGAGACAGATTCGCTCATCACTAACACACACACACATATACATACATTTCCGTACATATATAATATATAGCCTGTGTCACCATTTAAGGTAAGGGGTAGATATTTGTCTCTTTTCCTAACAAAGACCTTGCAACATGAGCAAGCTTTGTCAGGTATTACTGACCTACTGAGCGTCATGCATTTTCAGTATTATTCAATTACTTCCTAATCAGCCAGGAATTACATTTACACACAAGCTCAGAATATGTACAGAATTATATGTAGACAATAATATAAAAATGGTTATTACTGCTTTATTCTTTATTACTGTATTTGTGCTTAGTTATTATTTTTTCTAAAAAAAACAACAGAGATGTTGGCAGAAAGACACAGATAAACATCATGCTTATTCCAAAAGCTTTAAACACATAATGGCATGGTTACATTTCCTGCATGAGAGAGCATTCAACATTTTTCAGTCTTTTAACATTAGTGCTTATTGTGTGTACTTTAAATGTATTTTAGAGCCAAATTGTTACAGTAAAACTGCCATAGCCATATGCATTCCATTAAGTGAATGTTATGCTCACAGAGACTTAGCAAATACACTTGGTAAAATCACCACTGACTGTTTCACTGGCAGAATTAGAAGGAACTAAAGAACACACCCTAGTATCAGCACTAACAGAGATAATGCTTCTTGGCTATTCTTATGGCCAGATTGCATTCATTCATGGCTAAAGAATTATGTATTAAGCCTCTCAGTCCAATGAGGGTTAAATCCTCAGTCCTGCCTGAACTAAATGTCACATCCAATAAGGTACCTTCAATACCCCAGGCGTAGCTCCTCCAACAGGAGGTAATAACTCTTGGGTGTCAGCTAAAAAAGACATTTCATTTTAAAACAAGCTTGCATTGCTTTTAGTTTGCTGGGGGGATGTTTATTCTGGGAAAAGGCAACATCTATGAGTAAAACTCTTTTTGTGCATCAAGGAAATAATATCTTTTTTATATTGTTGAGTTGGTGATCGACAACAGATAATTACCAGATTTACTGATCCATCATATTTGGCTTTCTAAGTAATATACTTCAGTACCTGATCTATGACACAAAAGAGCTTTTTTTTTTTACATTTCTTTTAAATGTAAAAGCAGGCCTGAGGTTTACTAATCAGTAATCAATTAAACTAATCTGTGTAACAATCACATTTAAAGTGCAGATGGACCTCTTTTTTGTAGGGATAGTTGCCCTTTATTTTACCATCCTTCCTTTCTGTCCCTATTGGCAAAATAACTGTTTTTATAGTTGATTGCCATCGTTTTATGTTTTTTACCATCAGCCCAATTATCTTCTCTTATTATCAAAGGAAGTTAATGATGAAGACACGCTGAGCTACTGGTAGCAGCTACTTTTTCATGGCTACTAAACTCCAGAAAATACCCTTCCATAGACAATAATAAGAATTGCCTCTGCTAAATCACACATAGAGGCAATTATCAGTAAATGATCAGCATTGTCTATTTTAGTAGCAATGGCAAGTAGCTGCTACTAGTAGCTCCATGTGTCTTCATCCCAAAGAATGCTGGAAGTCAAAGTTCAGCAATAGATTTATCACCCAAAGGAACACCATAATGGTACCAGTGCCCCCAGCATAAAAAAGAGCATTATATATTCCAAGCAGATAAGGGCCCCCCGTTATCAGTAGTCTTCTCATCAATATTTACATACTAACCTACACACTGAACCCAAGCACCAATGTACTAACAGTACTTTTTAGAAATGTTCGATAACAGGTAAACAATATATCCAATGGATTATATTATGACATGCTATAAATGAATAGCACCCATTTACAGATAAAACTTGTGAATAACTGGAATACTGTCATGAGAAAACATGTTTTTTTTCATAATGCATCAGTTAATAGAGCTTCTACAGCAGAATCCTGCATCCCTTTTTAATAAACACAAATCGATTTTTTATATTAAATTTTGAAATTTCACATGGGACATGTGTTCTGATAAACTTCAGTCACACTTTACTGCTGAGCTGCAAGTTGGAGTGATATCACCCCTCTCCCAGCAGCCGATCAGCAGAACAATGGGAAGGTAGCAAGATAGCAGCTCCCAGTAGATATAAGAATGGGACTCCTCCAGTTACATGGGAGTAGGAGAAACAATATGTTACCTGAAAGCAGTTCTAATGTGTAGTGCTGGCTCTTTCTGAAAGCTTAGGGGCTGATTTACTTACCCACGAACGGGTCGAATGGAGTCCGATTGCGTTTTTTTCGTAATGATCGGTATTTTGCGATTTATTCGGATTCTTTACGAATTTTTCGTTACCAATACGATTTTTGCGTAAAAACGCGAGTTTTCCTATCCATTACGAAAGTTGCATAAAAAGTTGCGCATTTTGCGTAGCGTTAAAACTTACGCGAAATATGCGCAACTTTTCGCGTAAGTTTTACCGCTACGAAAAATGCGCAACTTTTTACGCAACTTTCGTAATGGATACGAAAAACTCGCGTTTTTACGCAAAAATCGTATTGGTAACGAAAAATTCGTACAGAATCCGAAAAAATCGCAAAACATACGAAAAAGTCGCAAAATGTTCGTTTTCAAGTCGGAACTTTTCCAATTCGGGTCGGATTCGTGGGTTAGTAAATCAGCCCCTTAGTCTCAGGCACAATGCCTACACACCAATATTACAACAAAAAATGTAAAAAATACATTTGTTGGTTCAAGAATAACATTTTAAATGGCAGAGTGAATTATTTGTCATTTAGAAATAAAATGTACACCATAAAAATCATGACAGTATCCCTTTAACCATGCCAACCCTCTTCTCCATATTAGAAAGTTCTGAAAATAACAAATTATATTGTTTCAACAAACACATAGAGACTGAACATCAAACTGAGTGGGTTAGATAACAAATGCACTTAGTATTTGTAGCTATTGTTGTGTACAATTTTACAAATTATCAGTATGGCTGGCATTACTTGTAGTCCTTATGGTATTGCCAATTTAAAAAATGTTTTCAAGTAAACTAAAGAACAGTTGTTTAATGGCAAGTGGTAGATGTGTTTATATATACTGTCGGATATAAAAGAAATAGAGAAACAAACAATTAATAGGCTTGCTATATAACCATATAACCATAATATTAAGAAATATCAGTTCAGTTCTAGTCTGTTATCTCTTTTAAGCTTCCCATCTATAGGAAATTACTTTTTAATGGGTGTTTGAGCAATTAGAAAAGTTTCTAAATAGAAGCAACAGTTGGTCCCATTTATTAAACATGGAGTAGAATGTTTCAAAATGTTTTCATTCTAAAAGCATCCCCTTTATTAGTTCCTTCAGTAATGAACCTTAACTACCTGTTGCACTCTCTTTCTACAATCATTAGTAGATTTCCAAGAGAGCAAAAAATCAGCTTCTTTCTTCTATGGTAAGATTAGATAATTAGCTGCTTTAGTTGGGAAACAAAATTCAAACATTAGCATTTTAGCAGCCTTACCACAGAACACGGTAAAATTATTCTGAAAAGTAAATAATCTTCATGCATTTAGAACTTTCTGAAGTACTTAGCATCTCTATTTTAAATAATTTCCCAGCAAGGACGCATGTTGTCTGCCCATCATGGTGTGACAAACTGCTGTAATTAGAATCCTATTATTATTAATTTAATGTGACCTAATAACGTCATTACCCAGGCATGCCCCATTAATCACCGAGCCGTACCTTCCTAGGGTTGCTAAAGAACAAACCTGCAATCCTGAACATTTTACTTGCAACTTGCTGAGGGCACCTGGCAGCAGTCGGATGAAACTATTCATCATTCTGTGCTTTACTGCTTTTTATTACTAAAATTCTGATATGAACTCTGACTATCTGACCGGAAAGTTTTTCTTTATATATCCCTGCTGCTAGAATGGATTTTAGGATTTATAGAAGTTTTAAAAATCCTGTCTTCAGAATAAAATTATTTACTTTTGCTTGAAAACGATGCATGGGGGAATCCATTGTACTTATTGACAATTTATATCTCACTTCAGTGACACATCAGTAGCCTTTTAAAATGTCTTAGCTTACATTCATCAAAAACCCTTGCCCCCCACAGTCAAGTATATTGGCTGACATGTTGAACAATCCTTTATTTTGACTTTTTTACTTCATCTAAATGCTCATGAACTATTTCTAAATTGCTGGTTTGAGATACAGAAGGCTAAGGGGCTGATTTACTAAGACATGAATTCGAATCCGAATTGGAAAAATTCCGATTGGAAAACGAACATTTTGCGACTTTTTCGTATTTTTGCGATTTTTTCGGAAATTGTAGCGACTTTTTCGTTACCAATACGATCTGTGCAAAAAAAGGCGAGTTTTTCGTAGCCATTACGATTCGCTCGTATCTTGTCGCGACTTTTTCGTATTGAGCGCTCGTAAGCGACGGGCAAAACTTTCAGACTTAGCATGATTTTGGAAGCCTCCCATAGGACTCAATGGCACCCTGCAGCTCCAACCTGGCCCAAGAAAAGTCACCATACTGAAGCTTGAATGAATCCGAATGTTTCGTACTCGGCGCGAAAGCTGCGAAAAAGGCGCGACTTTTCGCCCAAGTTTTAACGCTACGAAAAAATCGCCAGATTTTGCGCAACATTCAGAATGGCAACGAAAAAGTCGCAACAATTTTCCGAAAAATCGCAAAATACCGATCATTACGAAAAAAATGCAATCGGACGCATTCGGCCCGTTCGTGGGTAAGTAAATGTGCCCCTAAGTGTACAAGAGCTAAGAAAGCTTAGTAGTGGTATAGAACACAAGAGTACTGATCTCGCTATACATAGAAATGAATGGATCCCAAAAAGTTATTATCTCAGAATATAACAACAAAATGAAAGTATTGAAAAGCATCTTAAATGGTGGAATATTTATGTCAGTATCTGACAAATTTGTCTAAAGTGGCTTGCAATACCCCATTTTCTGTGTGTATTATTAGTTTATTTTTAAAATGTAATGTCAAATCTATAAAATATGACAGGAAATTTATCAGACCATGTATGGATGATTTACCATCGTTGAATAAAATTTGAGAAACACCCCATTGTGTGGGATGTATTAACATGCCATTGTACAGTATATTGCAATTAAAAAGGTTCTTTGCCTATGCTTGCTGCCAGGCAATCTTTTCTATCAAATATCCAATCACTTTATTAACACTAGGATATTTGGCACCCAGCTGGGTCCTCATAGTGGAGGTGATGGGAAGGGGAAGGGGAAGGTACAGACACATTACGACATGCCAGTGTGAGGGTCCTGCTTGCATTTCCATCCTAACATTTCCTTCTTACTTGGTACAGTCTAGGCCAGGGGTTGTCTGGTCTAGATGGACCTCTAAACAGCAGCAACAGATGAAAAAACCTAAAAATTATTGACTTGACAAAAACAATTCACTTTATTACTGAAACTAAAAACACAAACATACTATTATAGCCCCCCTTTTTTAGCAGCATGTTAAGATACTATGCTTCAAAAAAATTGGAAGGAGCATGAGACTTTTTGTTTCCTCATAATCTAAAACAGTGCTTTAAAAAAATCTTTTTGCAGACATCACATTCCCTAAGTAACATTTCTTTGTTGTTCCATAATCCTCAATTCGGCTACCACACTATTCAGGCTTCCATTCCTAAACCTTTATTCATTTTTAATCCCACAGCAGTTGCCATGGAAATGATCTGATAAGATACAGACCTTTAGGCAGATGAGTCTATTGAGGATCTTGGCCTATATAAATCAGTGAATATTTTTAGTTTTACTTTTGAAAATATGGAACACAACTACAAACTGGGAGATTAAAAAAGAATATGTAAAAAAAAATGGCTTAAATACACAGATGTGAAAATGTTCCTACCTTTTGCCAGTATGTAAACAAAGTTCTCAATGTAATATTTAACTTTGAGCCTATGGGGGATTTCTTATTCCGTTACTGTTGCTAAAAGAATCAAAACTGACCCCTAAGGCAACTTACTGCTTTATGAAATGCCAACTTGCACTACATTACTATCCTTCTGCCTCAGTCTAGTGTTTTTTAACACTAGATTTTAAAGGACAAGTCAACCCAGAATATAATTTTTTTGAGAAAGAAGAAGAAACTTTGCAATATACATTCATTACAAATTTGAAATGATTTTTAAGTTATTTGTATATATAACTGCTACTAAAAGCAGCATTTGTCTGTCTTTTTCTATTCTCTGCCCTGGTGGCTCTGACTCAATGTCACAACAATGTAACAAAAGGCAGCAGCCTGACAGACCGGTATTGCTGGAGAAGCAAGACCTTTGCAACATTGTTTAAAAAGTAACAACCAGGAGTTCAGCAAATGCACTAGCGATCACATTTATAAATAACTTTTAAACCACTGACATTTTTTTTTAAAAAATCCAGATTGGAAAGTTACTTAAAATTATGTTTTCTTTTATTAGGCAAAAATTTGTTTTTGGTATTGACATGTCCTTTAAGACACACAAATCTGGTTTTAGACATAATGTATTTGCCTTTGCTGTTACAGCATCATATGAAAAGTTTCTTAATTGACTGCAATAAAATTGTAAAATAAGGATATAAATTTGCATTTCTCAGTTTAATATTCTTCATTAGACAGTTAATGCATTCATTAATAAAGTAACCACAAGTTTAATTGAGCCTAACACATTTTTCAAGACCTGCTTAACAACGGCATATAGTAGGGCTAACTTATGAATGTGCAAATGGACACAAAACTCTACATGCTTTGACACTATGCACACACACAGCTTAAAGGATAAGTAAGCCTAATATCATAAAATCTCCTAAAGACTCTATAAAAGACTCTATAAAATCCCCAAAATACCATACCTTTCTCCCTAAATTTAGTCTCATGTAGATTCTGCATACACAAGCAGTTCAACTGCAGCTCTCTCATCTACTTACTAGTCCAGCATGAAGTGCCATCTGTGAAGATAGTTGAAGTGGTGTCTACTGTATATGTCTGATTGATTTCCATTGGAGCAGAGGCAGCAAGCAAGCACAGTAGACACTGCTGACCACCTGTACAGTCAGAGACAGAAGGAGAGCTCAGCAAAAAAGTGGACGGGGCTTCACGCTGCACTAGGATGTAGCTGAGAGAACTGCAGTTAAGCTGCTTGTGGTACATAATTTATATGATTATTCTGGGCACTATTTAGGGTAAGGATTAAAAAAAAAAAGATTTGCTTATTCTTTAACGCCTTGCAACAAGCCTCAATTTTCCCATTCAGCCTGCTCTGATCAATACTCATTACAGGACACAATGGACCCACAGTGAGTCCTGGAATTAGGCTGTCAGTAAGTCCAGGGTTTTACACACACACTTAATTTTCTTGAATTCATTGAACTGGCCACCAGTGCTATTATTGAGGCTGTGCACCAACATTTTCTCACAGTAAAAAAAAAAAAAACAAGTATCTTGCATGGCTTTGTTATTTACCAAACATATCCTAAGTTGCAATTGCATTGATAATAGTGTGCAACCGGTGCACGCTTTTTCAATGGAAACCAATGACACTAGAAATGTACATTCTGCTGTGTTAACTGGCCTTTATCTGTGGAAGTAGGAAATCAAATTGCCAATATTGCATGATTTTACCATCCACTCAAATAGTCAAATGGCACTGGTCTTTTCTTTTGGGCCAGGGAGTCCATCGGGGTTACAGGGGGTGCTTCAGTACCCCATGTCAAAGGGGAATGGCAAAGTTGGGGCATGGTCAGGGTGGATTTTTCAAATGTGGGGCCCAAGGTAACCAGTGGGCTAATAAGTGGGACCCCCATGTTAGTCCTGTTCTTAGTGTAACTATGGGAAGCTGCAGCTCCTCTTATTTTCACTTCTGCAAATGCTTTGTTGTTATGCTGATACAAGACAAAATGTCATTTTCGTGACATTTCCGATCATCAGAAATTATCGTATCTAATCCGAATTTTACCCATTTCGGGATTCAAACTCTTACTTTGATGAATCTGCTCCTAAGTGTAGCCAAGAGTAAAATTATTGAGTAAAGAAGGTCTTAGTTTGAAAACAGCAGGGGCTACTATTTTACCTCATTTGGTTATGCAGGGTGGCATAAAGTAATGGTCAATAGTAAAACCAGCTAAAACCAAGATTTGAAAAGCAAGAAAGTAGGCACAGAGGTATCAGAGGCTATCTGCTTACGTACTGAAGGGAACAACAAGCCAGGGCATAGCGGCTATGGCATTAACCTCTGGCATAGGAGTCATTGCCATGGCATCTGGGCATCTGGTATAAGATCAAGGCAACTGGCAAGAACTTTTGGTGTAAGAGCCAAGGCAACCAACCTGGCAGTTGTTTGTCATTCATTTCTAACTGTGCAAATTATTTCACACAATTTTTATAACTTTTTATGTTTGCACGCATTTATAAATATATGCAAAACACAGATGAAAATATAAGCAAAAAAGCTCCGGTATACTGTTTTGTCCCAGGTATCAGTAAATCAGAGATTTTGCTTCTCTTTTGTTTTAAAACTTTTATACTTGGCTGTGCTGCTTGACATTTTCTGTACATTTGCTGCTTCACTGCATTTCAAACATTTATTATCTTTTACTAAAGCTGCTCCAAAAAGTTTAACAGAGAAAATTTAAAAAAAGAAAGCGTGTGGCATTTAGCCTTAGTAGATAAGCAATCAGTAATACCAAAAATGGAATCATAAAGGTGGCATCCCTGTATCTTTCTGTATCCCTAGCTCTGATTATTAGTCACAGCTGCCCTGCATTAACAACAGGTGCCCTACACCAGCCAGCAAAAGCTGATTTTTTTTTCCCTTGTCCATTACATGTTTAATTTTATGAGCTATTGAGTGTGATAATTGTTCCTAATTTTTTGTTTCAGATCCACCAAACCTCTTAGGATTGAGCACCAGTTTATAGCTCTAGCCTCTCAACCCACAGTTCAGACTCCCTAGTCTGTACTCCAGGGTGGTAGCTCTGCCATCACTGTACCAAAAAAGGGAGTTGTTGTAGCACCCATGGATATTGCCATTTCTGTGATCTATTATTGTTTAGTTTGTGATCCAATTTTCACAAATTGTTCAGGCAAGAGATTACAGTTCAGTCCAATTTACAGGTACTCATATGGCTTTGCCTGCTTTGTAGTTGCACACTTGCTGCTGTTTGTTGCCTTGGCTCTTAAATATAATCATTTGTATTCCCTTATTTTTACTGTATCACCCCACCACTGGATATTTCCTTCTGCCCTACCTGCTACCATTAGCAGTTCAACTGGTTGAAAACTAAAATATGCTAAATGCAATTGGAAACAGAAACCAATAGACCTTGTTCAATTCTGCTATACTTTACCAGTGTGGATTACTACATTCCCTGTAGTGCCTACTAACTTCTTTGCAGTATGCCTTGGCAATGTGTAGAAAGACACTAACTGGAAGTGATTATTTAAAGAACTGAAGTGCCAACAAACATTCCACTACTGCTTTCTCATGGCACATCCAACTAAGAATTGCAGAATAAGATAAATATGAAAGCAAAGTATTTGGTGTTAAAAGGGAATCATCACTATTATAAAAAAAACAAAACACTAGACTGCAATGTGTAATATTTCTTCTTTAAAGGAGACATATTGGATAAATGGGAAAAACCCTATTTTTGTAGGCAATTATGAATAATATATGGTGCTGGTTTCCCTTTGTGCTTAAAATTAATCCTATCTGTAAAAATGGCCCCTTTGTTGGAGCTCCCTATAGATCCTATCTCTTCTTTGACCATGTTTGAAATGAAGAGTGGGCGTGTCCTAACAGTCCCTGCCAGAAGCACAGTAGGAGGGGGAGAGCCAATCACAGCCCTGCACTCACACAAGCACAGACAGGCTTCAGTTCCCTATCAGCCTAGCTGCTGATTGGTTCCTATGCTACAGTGCAGTGTACTGAGAGCCGGCGGCCCCCATGCACATCCAGAGAATTCAGCCAGCAGGAAGTGGCACAGATGGGCGGGGCTAGTGGGGTTTTGGTGGAATTTCTCAATAAATCAGTCTGAAACACAACTTTTTTAAGCACAATCCTTCTATATCTAGAGGAGTATAATTCACTGGTACATTAATAATTTTTATAGGATATGTCTCCTTTAAGAATAGATTTTGAAACTTTGAAAAGATTTGCAAAACACAAAACAATTCGCTCATCACTACTACTCAACCATGCTGTTTTTTTAGTAATGCTGGAATCAACCAGTTAAGGTGAACTATGTCAGTGACTTACAGCATGTATGTGTTTGTTACAGCAAGAAGAAACATGTTAGGTAGAGAAAATGAAATTAGAAAATATATCAATAACTCTAAGAAATAAAATACAGGTATAGGACCTGTTATCCAGAATGCTCATGACTTGGGGTGTTCTGAAAAAGGAGTCTTTCTATAATTTGGGTCTCCAAACCTTAATCTACTAAAAATTTATACAAACATTAATTAAACCCAACAGTATTGTTTTGCTTCCAATAAGGATTAATTATATCTTAGGTGGGATCAAGTCCAAGCTACTGTTTTATTATTACAGAGAAAAAGGAAAACTGAAATATTTGATTAGAATAACGATGGCCTTCCCATAATTTGGAGCTTTCTGGATAACAGGTTTCCAGATAACGGATCCTATACCTGCAATGATAACTATTTGTGAAGTAGGTTTATTATAGATTCATTATAGTTTATGGGGCTGTAGTAGCCCATCCACTGGCCTCTGCCTGCTCCAGCCTCTGAGAGGCACTGCATCGCTCTGAATGCAGATACACAGAGCATGCACTACAGCAATAGCCTTAGTGTAAATAGTTTAATATAAAAGTAAAAAAAATATTTCTGGGATTGCACATCTTATCCTTAAAAAACATAGTTTTCCATAGGGTAGGATGTTTTCCATTAAACAGAATGGCTGAATCACTACTGTAAAGCAGCGTTTTTCAACCACTGTTCCGCGGCACACTAGTGTGCCGCGAGATGTTGCCTGGTGTGCCGTAGGCAGGGTACCAATGTACTAGGGGGGCACTGCTCTTGGCACCAATGTACTAGGGGGGCACTGCTGCTGGGCACCAATGTACTAGGGGGGCACTGCTGCTGGGCACCAGTGTACTAGGGGGGCACTGCTCTTGGCACCAATGTACTAGGGGGGCACTGCTGCTGGGCACCAATGTACTAGGGGGGCACTGCTCTTGGCACCAATGTACTAGGGGGGCACTGCTGCTTGGCACCAATGTACTAGGGGGGCACTGCTGCTGGGCACCAATGTACTAGGGGGGCACTGCTCTTGGCACCAATGTACTAGGGGGGCACTGCTGCTTGGCACCAATGTACTAGGGGGGCACTGCTGCTGGGCACAGAGTTAAATTTTTTAACATTTTCTAATGGTGGTGTGCCTCGTGATTTTTTTCATGAAACAAGTGTGCCTTTGCCCAAAAAAGGTTGAAAAACACTGCTGTAAAGAACAGATATTCATGTTAAGAGGGCATGACAAAATACCTGTGCACAGGTAATGTTGTGGTATTACTTTAAATTATATTCATCAGGGCAACAACATGACAATCCACTTTTTTATTCCTTCTTTATTGTTTTTAAAATTGTAAGATGTTATCTACAGGAAATAGCCCTGTGTGTATCCCTAGAATGCAACTGTTGTCTTTCCAATCAATCTTGCTTTGAGTTTGGCAGACCTCCAAAATGCAAGTAGAACATATAGTTACATTCTTTATAGTTGTATGGAGCTGCTAACATTTCAGGAAAAGATGCCCAAATGTGGAGGTGATACCAGATGCTTTAAACTGCCCACTGCGCACCAGAGGCCACCCCTTTAGATTAGAGGAAAGGAGCTTCCATTTGAAGCAGCGTAGGTGGTTTTTCACGGTGAGGGCAGTGAAGTTGGGGAATGCCCTTCCTAGTGATGTTGTGATGGCAAATTCTGTTACTGCCTTTAAGGGCCGTGGCAGACGGGGATATTAGTTTCCGCGCGACAAATCTCCCTTGTCGGGGGCAACTAATCTCCCCGATATGCCATCCCACCGGCTAGAATGTAAATCGCCGGTGGGATGGCACTTTTTTTTGGGAATTGCAGAGAAACAATTCACCTTTGGCGAAATGTGCAATTTTCCTGCGAATCCATGCCTGGCAAAAAAATTTACTCATCACTAATAGAGGGCTAGTTAGCAAGGATAGCCTATTGTCCCAACAAGGAGTGCTTAGAAGAGGGGTAGAGCCCCTGAGCAAAAGTGTGCACTAGAGAGGGAACTGAGAATTTACATGTAGGTTATAGGACGGCCTGGGCAAGCTTGGGCACTGTATATATTCACACTGCAGAGAAAGGAGTAATGTTCCCTTGTGAGCAGGGAGCCCTGGGGGTCCTGGAGGCTTCAGTGAGAAATGCTGGATGTGTGTGTGAGAAGCAGGTTGAGAGAGAGAGAATCTGCAGGAGTATATTGCATTAAATTACTGTCATCCTTTGTCGGCACCCAGAGCCCAGTCTTAAGCCTGCCTCCCTGTGAGAAGTGGCTGTTAATAAAGTGTGTTTGAGTACACTACAAAGTGTGTTTGAGTTCAATAATCGTGTGAAGAGGCCTACCTCTTTCAGTAAAGGCCATGAACTTACTAGTGAGAATGGTAAGTGGCTGCCAGTCACATGTAGCAACCTTACATCCTGCTTCCTACTTCCTGGCAGGAGCTCCCTTACAAACACAACCCCCTTTTCCCATGTAGTGATGTCTCCCTCAGCCCTACTGAACCCAGCCCCTGTTATTCTCCATATCTGATGTTCCTCATGGTGCATTAAGGAAAATATTTACCTTCCCACCAAAGTCTTTCCAGTCATTGTAACACAACACATATAAATATTTGACCTGAGTAATTTTATCAACATCAGTTTTAAAATAACTTGCAAGTAACTGCTTTTTAAACACCTTTGGCATTCTGAAGAAATGATTGCAGATTTCAAACAGTACAAAAAAGCTTTTTTTTTAATATACATGTGTAATATTTTATTCCCCATGTCACAGAATACATTTATTGGGTTTAACAAGAGTCACTGGGAATTAATGTGGCAGTTATAAAAGCTGCTGACATTCCCAGTATTTTGCAACACTCCAGGGAATGTATTTTCTTTGTTTCTTAAGCAGTTCCTGATTTTTGTATTTTAAAACTCCTGATGAAAGCTAAATATGTAGGGACTTCATTACTTCAATATCTAACTCTTGATAGAGGAGCTGGCCGTCACTGATCTTCAACCAAAATCTTTCATCTTTGTCACAATATTCAGCATTTTCCTTTATACATTTAAAATGTAATTATTTATTCGGCCTTGGAGCCCTGTCAGCTGTAAATGAGTCTAAACTGCCTGAAATGAATCTCTCCTCGCTATAGTATGGGAATAGATAGTTAACCTCTTTGCATTGTTGTTGGTCCTCCATTATTTCTCCAATTCAGTTAATATTTCTTAATATAGGGCCGTTATGTGTTAATCATGAAAGGGAAGGAGGTTTAGCCCCATCCAGGTGTAGGCATGTTCTATAGATGGTATGGAGGTTCCCACTGGTACACGGATGCCAGGTGGTGTTCCATAACCTTTTTGCCACTAAGGGAGCACCAATTGACATCCAGCAGTTACAGCTAACCTTCTTCCTGCTTATGATTAACATACATCAGCCCTATAATCTAATGCCACTTGCTGGAGAGCAAGCCAACAACAGTAGGTGTGGTTAATTCCCTCTTTGTGAACCTATTTTAGCATCATAGATTAGCCCTAATGTTTGCATTTTTCACTGAGAAGCAGGTACACAGTTGCTTCTAATAACCCTTTATTGCTGTGTAGTGGGAAGAACAACAGTCTTTGGGACTGTCCAAGCAGTAGTGACTCTCTTGGGTACTGTGCATAGTGGGGTAAATACTTATTTGTTGTCCAACCTACAGCCTTTTTGATCGTTGAAGTAACTCCTTCTACCCTCCCAACAGTTAAAACTTATAGTTCTACAACATATGAAAGGTAATTGGATTGGGAAGTCCCACACAGTCTGCTTTACCCTGGCCCTACAAATAAAGTAAGATTATCCCTTACCAACACTTTCAAGTTCTTCTGCTTAAGTTAATTTCCAGAAGGTTTATCCATTACACTGATAATAAATGCTGAGGAATGTGCCTGAAACTATTAATGATGAAGTTAATTAGCTGCAAATATAAAATGCTTCAGTCGCGCCTTAAGCTCATCATTTTTCCCAGTAGCATTACAAGATGCTAAAAAATTCATTACTGGATATTTTGGGTCATACAGAGAAAAGTATTCGCTTCCTTTTTTGCTGCAAACAAAATTGTTTCTAAATGAATATTAATGAATGTGTTAGATCTAACATTGCAGATCGTATAAGGATAACGAAACTATGTTAGTTTCTATGAGAGTTTCTGACTTCTGGAGTTAGAACTCACAAATCACAAAATAGACTGTACTGGTGTCTTTTAAACAGAAGTTGCTGAAGAAAGGCAAACGAAAAACAAGGAACACTAGGGGGCTGATTTACTTACCCACAAACGGGTCGAAATGAGTCCGATTGCGTTTTTTTCGTAATGATTGGTATTTTGCGATTTTTTCGTATGTTTTGCGATTTTTTCGGATTCTTTATGAATTTTTCGTTACCAATACGATTTTTGCGTAAAAACGCGAGTTTTTCGTATCCATTACGAAAGTTGCGTAAAAAGTTGCGCTTTTTTCGTAGCGTTAAAACTTACGCGAAAAGTTGCGCATTTTTCGTAGCGTTAAAACTTAAAAGGTGCAAAGTTTCGCGTAAGTTTTAACGCTACGAAAAAAGCGCAACTTTTTGCGCAAGTTTTAACGCTACGAAAAAAGCGCCAGATTTTACGCAACTTTCGTAATGGATACGAAAAACTCGCGTTTTTACGCAAAAATCGTATTGGTAACGAAAAATTCGTGAAGAAGCCGAAAAAAATCGCAAAACATACGAAAAAGTCGCAAAATGTTCGTTTTCAAGTCGGAACTTTTCCAATTCGGGTCGGATTCGTGGGTTAGTAAATCAGCCCCTATGTAGTCATATATTAATTAGTAAACTGAAAGGACCTGCAGAATTGTGCTTAATACTCTGAAATGCCTAAAGTAGCAAAGGCAGTAAATAATCTAAAGAAATCCTAGGGAATTGTGTTTGCTTTAAAAAGTTCTATTTAACTGTCACACCTGCTTTTGGGTGTATCATCTTGGCCAGTGCATTCTGCATGTTCTTGATGTTTGGGCTGCCAGCCCAAATGAAAAGAACAATATAATAATGCCCTTACTTTGTACAATCACTGGTACAATATCTGTCTGTTTGGCCCACAAGCCGATCAGTCTAACACCAATGAGTAACAGCTGGTGTATGGCACCTTTAGGTTAATACAACACAAAAGATAGGCCAGCAAATGTACTAAGGAAGATAGTAGCCAGTAGGCTGAGAGACAATATGATCTTACTGTATGTAAGAATAAGGATGAACAGCAGTGTGTGATTTTTTTTGTAGTTTACATGTCACATTTTTAGTAGCGCCTATTCAAGAGTTTGTCAGTAGATTTTCTCTTTAAAATATGCACTGCCGTGCATTATACATGAGTTTAAGGTAGTACTTTACAGTAATTGTCACAGAGCCAAGAAGCGAGATATTGCCCATTTTGGGGAATCATAAATGGACTTAAACTTCAAAATGAACCAGTAATACCCTTATAGAAGCAAGAGGCGGGAAAACAGTAGGTAAATAATCATACATTCCCTTCTGAATATAGTAGGTTGAAAAAAATACTCACATTCATCAAGTTCAAACTTTGTTTTGTAAGTGAGTGTGTGTAATGGCTAGTTGATCCAGAGGAGAGGACTCCGAGATAGCAATCGGACCAGTCCCTGGATCAACTGTGAAATAACAGCTATTTTTAGAAGCCCTGTATATTCTCACTTGCTAAAAAGCCTTCCAATTCCTTAGTGAAATTATCTACAGCAACCACTTTAGGAAGAACAGTTCCTGGATCAACTGCATGCTAAGGGGCAGATTTATGAAAATGTGAGTTTTTATGTTTAAGCTCTTACATTTCGATAAATCTGCCCTAAGAATTCATATCATTAACCCTGTATTTCTCTCTGAAATGTTTTCTTGAAGCTATCTAATGTACCTTCTACTACAACCACTTGAGGGAGAAAATTTGACAACATCACTGCTCCTATCGTAAAAAAAAAACTCTTTGAATGATGGAAGCTCCCTTCTTTTAACCTAAAAAAAGTATCATAGAGTTTATTTTATGGCCCCTTTGTATATTTTATATCTTTAAATCCCTATTAAATAACCTTACATTTGTCCGCATTGCATCCTATCTGCCAATTTGCTGCCCAGATTGTCAGTTTGCCTAAATCCCCCTGCAAGGCTGTAACAACCTATATGGAATGAATTGTTCTGCATAGTTTTGTGTCATGGACAAATACACATGCACTACTTTTAAAGTCCTTTCCCAAGTGATTAATGAAAAATTTGAATAAAACTTTTCTGTGACTTTTTCCCGCACATGCCTTTTTTTTAGTTCAGACTTTTTGATAAATGGCAGACATTCGTGCAAATGAGTTTATTAGAATTTAAAAAAAAAAGAAAATGAAACAAAATAGAGTTTTAGTAAATCTTAGTAAGTTTAATTTCCAACAAGCATTATTACCAAGGCCAATAGACCTTAGTTAACAAAGCTAACTTTTATGTGGCATTTTATCAAAGCTTTGCCAAAGTCTAAGTAGAATTACATCCAAAAAAGTTTACAGTTTATATTAGATGCTGTTTATATTGACTTTCTGTATTGATTTATAAATTAATATGGGAGTTTTAGTAAATCCGCCTATATCTTAAAAAAATGGTACCTTGTATCCAAGATGAGAGCCAAAGAAAATCATTTGTAATCACATTTTACTTGTGCATAAATCCATATATTTCACACAAATAGACACATTAAAATGTTTGGTATACTGTAATTTTTCTATTTCTGTACATTCTCATGCTGTTTATTATAGCACAGTGTTACAAGATTATGCTGTCTAACTTCAGCCATCTTTATATTACAGCTTGCCTTATTTAATTGATATTTTTGTTTCTGTAGCATATAAAATGCAATAGTAGACAACACAACTTAATAACTAGGTAAATGGAATCTAAATGTAATGAATGTTTTTGAAAAAAGATTGTTTCCATGACTATCTGCAATAAAAAGTATATAAAAATCCTATATAGAAAATTATTATTACCAATAAAGGAATGTTTTCTTGGCAACTATTTGGTCATTCTTTTAATGTGTTTATTTGATTAATACTATGATTTTTTTGTGCTTTCCTTTGGATTAAATTTTTACTATATGGACACCAATATGACATAAAATAAAGGAATTTATCTAAATCAACAGATCATCATAAGTTTATCAAGGTGAGAACTAATACAATGTGTTGTTCTGATTCAGAGTTCACGTGTATTGTGTCAGAATCTATAGTGGGTTGCATTAGTCCATCAGGTACTCAAACCGTTATTACCAGGTGGGATTGTATCTTATATTATAAAACTTTCTGTGCAAACCCTGTAAATAATCCACAAGGTATAGGGAGTACAAGCTAAATGCATATAAACCAGATACTGAAATGGCCAGGATATTACAGCATACCAATCTGCTGGAAGAAGTGAATCACGCTGCAGCCGAGTCTGCTGACGGATGACTCTTGAAATATAAAAGAAATAATTATGAAAATGTATTTCAATTTTCATTAGTCTATGCACAGAGACTTAATTACCATTTACATATTAAGGGTTGGAGTCAGTGGAATGCCACAATGGCAGAGTAAGGGAAAACCACAGTAAGATTGGCCTTTGGGCTAAAAATAGAAAATCCGATTCTGATTTCAGCAGAAGAAAATGATTTCAGACATGACAGAACAATTATGACGAGGTGTTAAGAAGGCAGGCCTTAGCTGAGCATACATGACATGCAGGCATGTAGAGGTAAATTACATTCTCAATGAAGATTGATTAGTAAATGAAAGGGTAATCTTTTTTTGTTGTGAGGGAAATTTAATCAAATATAGTTCAGAAAATGGGATTCAGATAGAAGACATCAAATAAAAAGATGGTATGATAGCAATATTTGTATGAACTGATGAGAAGAAAACTGTGTTATAGGGAATACAATAAACTGCAATATAAATAAGAGTACATTGGCAAAGAAATGGGCAAATGAGTAAACCATAACAGCCAATCAAGACCCAGCACCAATGCGCATACAGAGCAGTTAAAACATTAGTTTAAACATTACATTTGGTTGTATTTAAATGTAAGATTCATATCCAAACTTTTGTAGGAAGAAGACTAAAATCTGAACGTGTATGGCCACCTTAAGACTGACATGAAGGCTTCGGGAGATAGTAAAAGGTAAATCGTGTATGGGACAAAAATAAACACTGGGTAGCACTACCAGGAAAATATTCAATATTCCTTTTAGTTTTTCCATTACAAACATGAATACGGAAACATTTCTAAAGGGGGTGATGGAGACTAATTTATTTGCATTCAATGGCATAAAACTTCTGTATACAATGCAGAAGAGAAGTAGGAAGAGACCCAGATTAGGTATTAATGCTTCATTCTAATGCTAAGGTCTTGGATTGCTTTATGTATAGATATCTGAATTCACTGAAGAGATCCCCACCACATCTACAAGAAGGCCATTCTATTTATTTATTGCAATATTTGTTAAAGGAACAGTAACGCCAAAAAATTAAAGTGTATAAAAGTAATTTCAATATAATGTACTGTTGCCCTGCATTGGTACAACTGGTGTGTTTGCCTCAGAAACATTACTATAGTTTATATAAAGAATACTGCTGTGTAGCAATGGGGGCAGCCATTCAAAGAAGAAAAGACACAGGTTACATAGCAGAAAACAGATAAAACACTATTGTATTCTACAGAGTTTATCTGTTATCTGCTATATAACCTGTGCCTTTTCTCCTTTTTTCCAGCTTAAATGGCTGCCCACGTGGCCACATAGCAGGTTATATATATAAACTAGTAGTGTTTCTGTAGCAGACACACCAGTTGTACCAGTGCAGGGCAACAGTACATTATGGGGGAGATTCACTAAGACACGAACGCTCGTAGAGTTCATATGAACGCTCCGAGCGTATTCTTGCCGATTTTTTTGCGCTCGCATAACTTTTTCGCGCACCTGCACGAAAAATTCGGAAAGGCTCTGCTGCTGTTTACAATGGTCAGTACGAAAATTTCTTGACTTTCGGATCGCCAATACGATATTATCGTGAGCAATACGATTTTTTCGTAAGCTAGGATATTTGCGATCTTCAGAAATTTTCCTTTCCAATCCAAATTTTTCCCATTCGTGATTCGTATTCGTGGATTAGTAAATCTTCCCCTATGTTTCATTTACTTTAAAAACTTTCATTTTTGGTGTTACTGTTCCTTTAATATGTTTTTCTTGGTTTCATCCCTCCAACTTTCTATAGAAAGTAATTCCTTGATAAATTAAATAATCTCTCTCCTTTGTACACTGTACATAGTCTTGATATGTTTTGTTAAATAGACCATTAACCATTTTAGTAGCCCTTCCCCATCTACTTTGTATTTTATAAAAATACAATATGGAAACACTCTGCTAGACCATAGGTTCCATAGGAGCTTAAAACAGTGGTCAGTGGTAAGCACAGGGTGTAACTCTGTTGTACAATAGAGAGAGAACAAGACTTAGCAGAACAGGCGCTGAAAATAAAACTACTGCAGGTATAGCACAGCGCCCTCTATATTACTCCCAGTGGTAAACGCACAGATTAATATACTACACACAGGCTATTGTATTTAGCAGCACACTGAAGTCGTGCTAAACTGAGGGAAAGAAATATAAGGGGCCCAGGACAGAGCCTTGAGGAACCCCAACTGAAAGTGGTAAGATAGAAGATGATTCTCCATTGTAAGAGACACTGAAAGAACAATCTGAGAGCCAGGACAAGGCAGTGTCACTAAAGCCAAGAGATGGTTACTATCTTTAGTAAGATGGATGGAGGACTCCAGAGAGCAAACCTTTGCTGCACACGTTACTTTGCATCACTACATGTTTTAGACCACTGCCCTTTTCTCCATCCTTCTTGTATTGTAGTTACCACTATTTTGTCAGGATAGGGAGAGTGTCTGTATAAGTAAAAAAAAGGATTATCAGCCTAATTGGAGCACAAGATGCCACATTTTACATGTACTTAATTTTACATGCTTTTTTTGCTTTTATATTGCTGAAGGTAAAAAGCACTCTAAATCCTTTTTAAATCGAGAATTCTCCAAAATTATCCCACTCATACATACCATGTTTATTCCTTTTGCTTGAATGAAGTGCTTTATTAGCTTAGTGGACCCATGCCTTCCAATTACCTTCCCAGCCACCCATATTTTCGAACTCTCTAAGTAGAATTAAAATGAAAAAATAAAAGTACCTGTATATAT
This sequence comes from Xenopus tropicalis, assembly GCF_000004195.4. Classification (NCBI taxonomy): domain Eukaryota; kingdom Metazoa; phylum Chordata; class Amphibia; order Anura; family Pipidae; genus Xenopus; species Xenopus tropicalis. Next base: position 111,841,562 of record NC_030679.2, read on the forward strand.
TTTTAAACAATGTTTAATGTAATGTAATGCAACTCTAACTAACAAGAAGTGTGGGAATAAAAGACAGAACTTTGTCCATTCATTGGCTCATGTGACCTAACATGTATGTGTGCCCTTGGCTTGTTTGTGTTCATTTGATGCCATGGGGGTGGCACATCAAATTTAAAATGGCAGTTTTCTATTAAGAATAATCCAGTTGAAAATATTACTAAAAAAAGTATATTTTTATGAAAATGGTTTATTTAGATGAAGCAGGGTTTCATATATGAACTGTCTTATGCAATATATTTTTATAGAGACCTACATTGTCATAAAAGAAATGTTGGTGTGCTAATTGGATAAATGGTTATTGCCACCTCTGAGCTCCCAGGATGTTTAGGTAAAAAACACAGACATAACAAAATGCATGCATTGCAAAAGAATCTCAATCTGCAGGACAAACTGTTTTTTAGTGAAGGATTGATTAATCAGCAAGCGGCTTCAATAAACTTCAACCAAATGTTGTACTCAAAATTAGATTCATGATAATCAGTTTCCTTATCTACACCAATAAATGAGTCAATGCAATAGCATTTATACACTTTGTAACTGGTGTCAATGCAAGTAGGAATGACCCAATTCCAAATGGAATGTTCTTTGTCTATCTATGAGTGCTTTACCCCACTGATCTATGAAACCCATGCCCAAAGCAAGCAACAAGGACAAAAAAAGAGCCTTCAAATTAAACATCTGTGATTCCATGGACCCCTAGATTCCTTCATATTCTCTCAGCAGAATGAGGTTGCACAACACATTAGTTTACTGTATAAATATACTTAGGGGCATATTTATTAAAACTCTATAATTTCTCATTGTTTTTTATTTTTAAACTAAACTCATTTCCTTGAATGTTTAACATTTACTAAAAAATCTAATAGGAAAAGTCTGTGCTAGACAAAGACTCAGAAACCTTGACTTATTCAAATTGTGGCGTCTTTTTTCTGTGACTTTTAGCACTAAAAATCCTAATTGAGGAAAAAAATTTGAGTCAGTAAACGGACTCCTTAAATTATGAACTAACTTTGTCTCCCTAAGGAAACCCGTCTTTCCAGTTCCCTAGCATAGCACTTTGAAAACTTGAGAGATAGCAAGGTTCTTACCTGTGTCATTGTAATTATCACAGTATAGCCAGTAGGAAGGAAGATACTTATGACTGCCAGATACTATTGTTATTTACCCCATTTCTTCTAGCACAGGCAATCCAAACTAGAACTACATGTGACTACTGGCCAGATGAACCAAAGTTCCATTATACAGCACTGTTTCATTATGTCCTATTTCACAGTATAACTTTTATTACTTTTGTTTTTTTGCTCCATTGACTACTAAAATGTGCTGGTTTAGCTTTTTTTCCTAAAGTTATATAATAAAAGTCAGATATTTAATTCCCTATTAAGGTTGGCATCTGTCCCCGAGCGCCGGGGATCTACCTTGTTACAGAGTTGCTGTCCCTGTGCCAATTTGTCCCCATTGGCAGTCCCCATGTGGCAAAAAGGCCCACTACGAATCTCCTGGATAATCAGGCATTTAGGCAACCAGCTTAGGACGTCCTTCTGCATTGAAGACTTCAGTGTGCAAATTGGCCAATCAGGGAGCCACAAGCAGCACCACATTTAATTCGCTGTAAAACCTAAAATCCCATCCTCAATGGGCAATTTGTAAGCTGAAGTACTGTGTGTCGAAGGACTGGTATATGTTTTTCATACAACAGGTCTGCTTAGTGTTTCTCCCATAATCTGATGCCCCCTCCACCCCCTCTCCTGCACAGAACTGGTTTGAGCTATGGATGGAGGAAAGGAATGTGCAAGACAGCAGCAGTGCTCACCGAGCAGGCCAAAACAAATGGCAGCTCTCCTAATATATTTAAGTGTGCTGGCATGAGAGAACTCCATGAAGTGTTGCAGGGATCAAAGTAATAGCCAGGTCAGGTCCTGCTTTGAAAATAAATCTTGCCCTCCTCCCTCTTCCTGTTGGCTACCATAATCCTCCTTTACAATCTACAGCAGCCTTTGCATTGTTTATTCAAAAAGATGGTCACAGGGGTACCTATATGTTTAACCTTGCCATTTCTGGCTGGTATTCTTGCCACACAGCCCACATCTATAGTGTTGGAACACAAACAAAGTTCTGGCTTATTATCACCTTAGCTCCTTACTGACCTGCTGCTTCCCCAGTTAGTCAGTACTGTCTGGGGGTATGATACATTCCTTTGCCATCCTGCTATGAGTTCTGGGGGTATTATACATTGTACTGCCACTGCATTGATTTATATATTTACTGAGGGTATATCTGTAAAATGGGGAGTAGTTTATTGGTGTCTGTCACAATGGGGGTGGCCCAAAAATTTGCAGTGGTACGCCCTGCTTGACACCATTCTTACCCCTGTCCCCAGATTCCACTCTGAATCTCTGGTTACCTTATTCTCTATTGTACAACCCGGATTCCAAAAAAGTTGGGACACTAAACAAATTGTGAATAAAAACTGAATGCAATGATGTGGAGGTGCCAACTTCTAATATTTTATTCAGAATAGAACATAAATCACGGAACAAAAGTTTAAACTGAGAAAATGTACCATTTTAAGGAGAAAATATGTTGATTCAGAATTTAATGGTGTCAACAAGTCCCAAAAAAGTTGGGACAAGGCCATTTTCACCACTGTGTAGCATCTCCCCTTCTTCTTACAACACTCAACAGACGTCTGGGGACCGAGGAGACCAGTTTCTCAAGTTTAGGAATAGGAATGCTCTCCCATTCTTGTCTAATACAGGCCTCTAACTGTTCAATCGTCTTGGGCCTTCTTTGTCGCACCTTCCTCTTTATGATGCGCCAAATGTTCTCTATAGGTGAAAGATATAGACTGCAGACTGGCCATTTCAGTACCCGGATCCTTCTCCTACGCAGCCATGATGTTGTGATTGATGCAGAATGTGGTCTGGCATTATCTTGTTGAAAGAGATGACGTCTGGATGGGAGCATATGTTGTTCTAGAACCTGAAAATATTTTTCTGCATTGATGCTGCCTTTCCAGACATGCAAGCTGCCCATGCCACACGCACTCATGCAACCCCATACCATCAGAGATGCAGGCTTCTGAACGGAGCGTTGATAACAACTTGGGTTGTCCTTGTCCTCTTTGGTCTGGATGACATGGCGTCCCAGATTTCCAAAAAGAACTTCAAATCGTGACTCGTCTGACCACAGAACAGTCTTCCATTTTGCCACACTCCATTTTAAATGATCCCTGGCCCAGTGAAAACACCTGAGCTTGTGGATCTTGCTTAGAAATGGCTTCTTCTTTGCACTGTAGAGTTTCAGCTGGCAACGGCGGATGGCACGGTGGATTGTGTTCACTGACAATGGTTTCTGGAAGTATTCCTGAGCCCATTCTGTGATTTCCTTTACAGTAGCATTCCTGTTTGTGGTGCAGTGTTGTTTAAGGGCCCGGAGATCACGGCATCCAGTGTGGTTTTACGGCCTTGACCCTTACGCACAGAGATTGTTCCAGATTCTCTGAATCTTCGGATGATGTTATGCACAGTTGATGATGATAGATGCAAAATCTTTGCAATTTTTCGCTGGGTAACACCTTTCTGATATTGCTCCACTATCTTTCTGCGCAACATTGTGGGAATTGGTGATCCTCTATAGAGATGTAGCGAACCTCACAAAAAAAGTGTGCGAACCCGTTCGCGAACTTCCACCAAAAAGTGCGAACTTTGCGAACCCCATAGACTTCAATGGGAAGGCGAACTTAGAAAACCTAGAAAAGCCATTTCTGGCCAGAAAACTGATTTTAAAGTTGTTTAAAGGGTGCCACGACCTGGACAGTGGCATGCAGGAGGGGGATCAAGGGCAAAAATTTCTCCGAAAAATACGTTGTTGACACAGCGTTGCGTTTTGTGCTGTAAAGGGCAGAAATTAATAATAAAAAAAAAGTGATCTCTGGTTGGTGCTGGTGGTGAACTACTAGGAGCAGCACACCAGTCCCCAACACAGCTAGACTAATAGCACTGGGCTCTATAAATTACAGTAGCAAAGTAAAAAAACACAAATAAAAAAAAATGATGTGAATGTGTGGTTAGTGCTGCTGCACTACTATGAGCAGCACACCTGTCTCCAACACACACAGACGGAGCTGCAGTACACAATGAAAAGAAGACTAGAGTAACAGTAATCAGAAAATAAAAGCAGTCCTTACAAGGACTATTGGGTTATAGCAGATGATCAGCAGGACAGCTGCCCACAGCAGCTACATACAGAGCAGTAGAAAGTAGATTACTAGTCAGCAAAGCTACCTAAACTGTCCCTCAAATCCCTGCACAGCTCTCTCCCTATGCTAACTCATCAAGCACACACAGGCAGAATGTAAAATGGCTGCTGGGCTTCGGTTTATATATGGAAGTGAGTGGTCCAGGAGGGAGAGCTGCCTGATTGGCTGCCATGTATCTGCTGGCTCTGGGGTGAGAGGTCAAAATTTGGCTCCAGCTAAGGCGAACCCAAAATTGTGAACTTCGCTAAAAGTTCGCGAACTTGCGAACTTGCGAACACCCGATTTTCGTGCGAATTAGTTCTCCGGCGAACAGTTCGCTACATCTCTAATCCTCTACCCATCTTTGCTTCTGAGAGACACTGCCACTCTGAGAAGCTCTTTTTATACCCAATCATGTTGCCAATTGACCTAATTAGTGTTATTTGGTCTTCCAGCTCTTCGTTATGCTCAAATTTACTTTTTCCAGCCTCTTATTGCTACTTGTCCCAACTTTTTTGGGATTTGTTGACACCATGAAATTCTGAATCAACATATTTTTCCCTTAAAATGGTACATTTTCTCAGTTTAAACTTTTGTTCCGTGATTTATGTTCTATTCTGAATAAAATATTAGAAGTTGGCACCTCCACATCATTGTGTTCAGTTTTTATTCACAATTTGTTTAGTTTCCCAACTTTTTTGGAATCCGGTTTGTATATTTCATGTGCTACACAAGTTATACAGCATATTTAATGTATTTTATTGTGATTTATTTATTTTTTATTTATTTATTGTGATTTACAGTAAATTAAAACATTCACTTTCACACTTGTTTGCTTTTCTTCTTCTTACATATTGAGGAATAAATTACTTAGGTTTCACAGTTAAGTTTTTTTGTATTAAATTTGTTTTGACTTATAGCTTTGCCTTTCTTACCATCTTGTCATATTTTCCTCTTATTATTACAACATTTTTGCCTAAACACACATGCCACAAATTACCAATCAAGAGCTTGGCATCAATCTGGTCTTTTCTTCAGTGGCCACAATGCCACTGGCAATCTCATAGGAGCCCCTTACTTTACACAAGCCCTTTTAGCGGTATTTGGAAACTGATATTTAATGCTTAAGGGAATTTGGGATGTACTGTACATTCCAATTTCTTGGTGAAAACATTAAATCATTCCTATGGCTCCTAGTTTTATTTTGATGGCTTACAGCTCTGTTACTGCAAAAGCCTGCCAGAAGCAAATGGGTGAAGGTAAAATAATGACATTCATTCCTTCCAGGGCAATGCAGTCACAGCTCTGAAATACTCCAGTGTGCACGATTTGTTAAGGATGTGTTATTAACTATCTCTCTTTCTTCAGCTGCTCTCAACCAGTTTTAGAAACATATTGTCAAGTGGCTTGTTGTGAGGTTGTCTACAAAGATGTCTCTAGAGAGCTCTGAGATGGTAGGTAAACAATATTTTGGCTTGTACAGTACAAGAAAATAAGATGAGTCAGAGGTGGGTTGTTTTGCTTCAGATTTTTATATGTTGATTTGTAAGGTTCTTTCCCTTAATAAAGCAGTTTTTTTGATCAAGCATAAATAAGTACAGCAAAAGTATTTCATACCTTAGTATACTTTTCCAGTTCAAGCGGTGACATATAGGGGTAATTTACAAAGGTAGCCTCAAAAAGGGAAAGTTGTGCTTACCACTAAATTTTAAACCATTAGTGCAATGAGGTTTCAGCCACAAAATTCACATAGACGGAGACATGAGATCCTCTGCACTCACCCATTATCAATAAATATATGACATTAAGGCATTCTGTGCTTTAAGCTACTTAGAAATGCTTTCCTCTTTAAACAACACCGGGATTGTTTGTCCGTATATTGCAATATACCTCAAGTTCGGCAACTATGTCAAAGCCTTTCCCAGTCTGCCCAGTCCTACACTCACTTTGATCTAATTAATTAACAGTTCTACTGCTTCATTATACATTTCACACAGGTGCTGAATTTTATCTGTATTTTTATCCCAGAATGGAACTGCACATTGCTCCCCTGTGTTTGACTGGGGGCAATGAGGCCGTAACCAGAAAATTCACATACACAGAGACAAGAGGTCCTCTATAAATATACATAGGGCATTAAGAAATTCTGCGCATTAAACTAATACGAAATGCCCTCCTTTTTAAACAAAACAGAGTCTTACCTGCTAATTACTTGCTTTCAAGTTTAAATGTCCAAATGGGTGCCCTTTTATTGGCTCCACTGGGATCACCTGACTGTAGCATGGAAGGGTGGGAGCTACAACATGTAGCTGGCCCCCACTCCTGTATAAACTATAGCAAAAAAGGGGAATATGTATATATATATCTGTAGCTTTATACAGTATATAGATATATTGATAATGGGTGAGTGCAAAAGTAGCCATAAGTGCCATTGCTGTAAAATGGAGGAATGGATGCAAATATTGCACTTATTGATGCTATTCATTTAGTTCCCACAGTTGGTTGCAACAGCTGGAGCTGCACACTTGCGCCACAAGAATTACAAGCAAATGTAGTTCTAATACTGAGCACCAGTGACAGAATGACAACTTAGCACACTGACAGTGTTAAATGAGCCTTCTTGTCTGATAGGATTGCCACCTGGCAATATTTGACATAAAAATACTTTATGCCAGTGTTATTAATAGACAGGAAAGTAAAGGCCAGTTACAAGTGACTACATTTTATATGTAGGCCCTGAAAACAGATTTATTACTGATTGTAATTTTTTATGAATTGTAACATCAGATTCCTCTTGTAAAATATAATGATGGGCTCTGATTTACTAATTACTTTGCAAAGTACCACCAGTTCATAGTAACAGTGAGACAAACATTGCATTAAAATTAATGCAACCGTCCTAAGCAATCAAATCAGTTCTGATAAACTGACAGATTTCTAAAACTCTAAATAGCTTTGATAAATCTGCCATTTTGTAAAAACAGGCTCCTGTCAGTTTACATTTTAATCTGGCCGACAGTTTCCTCATATGCAGACATGTTTAATGATGGAATTTCTAGCATCAAACCAGCAACTAGAAAATGTCTGCAAATTTGGGTCTCTTTTGCATTAACTCTTTGATAATTATATGGCAATAATTCCAAATGATGCGACTGGTCCCTCTGGGTGGCATAAAGTGGTGCCTGGCTGAAGGTCAGTTAGTATGAGAACTGGGAAGAATGGCCATTTGCATTCCTAGATACACCTGAAAGCCCAGTTTAAATCAGTTAGAATAATATTTGAGGTATATATGTATTTGCTATCCTTAAAACTATTACTGAATAATAGTGATGAGCAAATCTGTCCCATTTTGCTTTGCCGACTTTTTTTGACAAATTTTTCTGCAGCAAATTTTCTCTGAAGTTTTGCAAAACAATTCGCCAATGGTGAAATGCGGAAATTCACTGCATATCCATGACTGGCTAAAAAATTAGCTCATCACTACTGAATAACTCAATCACCAAGATTTCCCTAAATCCTTTTTAAGTTCATGTGCTGAAGGGTGCCCTGACCAAAGGTTAACCCTTCAAGGGCAGGCTGGACAATTCATCACACCAGTATTCAGTTAGGTTGAGATCAGGGATATGTAAAGGTCAAGTTCTTACAATAGTGCCTCAGGAAACCAATTCTATATGGACCTCACTGTGCATATTGGCAATTTCATGCTGAAACAGAAAGGAGTCTTCTCCAAACTGTTACCATAAAGTACTATACACAATTTTACTTTCACAGGAATTAGGGGCCCCAGCCCAAACCACAAAAAGCAAACCCAGGCCAATGGTCTTCCTCCACCAAAATATTATGTGTTTCTCTTTTAGAAAACTCACATTTGTCAATAACACTGCCAGAAAATGAAACAGAACACTTATTACAATACATAGGTGTTGTTAGTCTTGTGTGCAGCTGCACGTCTGTTTAACTTCCCAATGAATTTAGACCTCAGCAGTGGCTGTTCCACTTAAGAAAGTGCAATTTGTATGCACTGCAGTTTTGGGTTAACTAAAACGTTTTCGCTTCACAGTCACTTCGCTTACAATTGACTTGAGCTGCTCTAACAAGATGACTGACAAACTGACGTTGGGCATTCTATGATGGTACCTTGTTAAAAGTTGTTGTGTTCTTCAGTACAAGTTTTTTGCTGTGTGTTTAATTATACACCTGTGTCAGTGGTATGGTTTAATGGGGACCTGTCACCAAGACAGAAAGCCTTTTTAAATAAAACAAGATATCCAAGTTCTTTGTTTTATTAAAAAATCTTTTCTAAAACATATCTAAAACACAATTTATGACTATTTTATCTAAACTATTCTCAAGCCTTTTCTCTATGTATGACTATACATAAGTCAAACAATATAATAAGGCACTAGAATGTAGCTTCCAGATAATCCAGTCCAAAGTGCATATAGGGCTAAACTCAGTTTTTTTTTTTTTTTTATTTTTTAAGAGATTTTATTTTGCATTTTTAAATTTAAACAACATAAGGGAACAATCCCTTTAAGAAAATTAAAAAGAGAAGAAAGAAGATCAAGAGGGGGAAGAAGAAGAAGAAAGGGGGAGATGAGCTGGGGGTGGGGTGTAGGGCTAAACTCAGTTTGATAAGAAAAGCTTAGCTCCTAATTCAGTTCCGTTTTTCCCATAGAGCCAGATGCAATTCAATGAGAAAAACTTATCTCACTGTCTGTCACATGAAAACTCTATTGAAGGCTATGGAAAAAAAACTGGAAAACAGAATTAGAAGAGTTTTTTCTCCTCAAATTGAATCTTGCCCATAAGTTTTCACTTGATAAACTATAAAATAAAGTTTTCTCATTGAATTAAATCTAGACCTTTGCTTGAAGAAACAAAGGCATTTATTCAGATAAAAGGGTCCCTTTAAATGTTCTTGAGCAACCTGGATATTTCCTTGCTTTTTGCAATATGCACATTAACAGATGATGTCATTGTTTCTCCTGGGCCAGATATTCAACACTTGACTACCTTGGGTGCTTTCTACTTACTGCAGCAATGAGACTGGCATCCTAATGGCCTACGTAAATCATCTTCACTGCCAGGCTATTTCTTTTCCTCTGTCTCACTCCATTTAAAAGAACAGTAATTAAAACAGAAGATGGCAATTTTATTGAAAGGATCATTTTCCTGAAATCGCAGGCATGTTTTTGAGATTCCCATACTCTGCAGTAGTTATGCTACTGGTTGTATAGAAGTATTGATGAATGTCACACCAAAGAAGCATTCCTACTATCCTGGTGGTTTACTTGCCTGGACAGATCAATTGTGTATCTTCATGATGAGCATATTTGATTGGAAATCTTTTATGTGACTGCATGAAGAAGAAATGATGGTTGTTAAGACCTACTGACTATGTTGTGGAGCAAAATTCCCTTTTGTTGTGAGCGTCAAAAATCTGAAAACCTCTAAAGTTTCAACGGAAAGAAAGATCCTCCAGGAATGGGGAAGGGATATCTGCCATTGACGTCTACATGATCTCGGCAAGTTTTAGCTGGCATATTGTCTGATTTAGATTTTTAACTGTTTGGACACTTAATAAATCTCAGACTTTTAGCCCTAAAAATCCGAATTGGGAAAAAAAACAAACTTCAATGGTTAGTAAATGGTCTCATTCACATATAAAATGAGGCAACTACAAACCCCCTGTACTTTACTGCCCCTAAGCTGGTTCTGTTATTGTAATTTTTATGCGCCTACTGCTTTTTTTGCAGCTTTCTTAGAAGTTGTGCCCAGCTGCCAGCCCCTTTAATTATCTGTCTCTTCCTTTTGTGTCTGCAGAAAAAGATAATCAGGACCTTTTATAATAAGAAGATTATGCCTATCCTGAGATTTAATACACAGTATTGAGAGTATGAATGGAATTAAACTCAATATGCGTTGTGGTGAAAAATGTCAGGAGTGAAAAAGCTTTAGCCTTTAAAAATAAGTAGTTTGGCTATAAACTGTAATCAGTGAGATGTTAATTACATTGCTTAAGACTTCTGTGTCTGAACCTGACAGCAAGAATTATTGTGGCGTTTTAGGAGGTAATAGAAAGCAATACTCAGCTTTTATTTTACCCCGGCAAAGTCTATTTACAAAATGGGAACCTGACAAAGCCAAAGCCTTCTAAAATAGAGTGCAGTCTCAGCGAATTCTGTGCAGATTTTACTGCTTCATTATTCTTGGTCACAGAGGATTTCTCTTTGTCCTGTTGTACTGTTCCAGTGTTTATCATCTGTTGAATATAAAGGCAGAATTAATGTGGTTGGCATATCAGGCTGTTTTTCTATAAAAGATGTTTATAAATACTTTTATACTGTTGCTAATTTTATGAAGTTCTGTATGCTTTTTTTAACAGTACAGTAGGATTGGTTAAACAGGGGGTCCTGTGTAGCAGCCAAAAGATTTCACATACTAGTCTTAAAGATGGGAAAACTTCCCATCACACACTGTACAAACGTAAAGCTTTTCTGCCATTTTTAAGACTGGGCCACACTCAGTACATAGTGGATCATATATTAGGGTGGCACCGTTCAAGGCTGTTTGCTACTGCTACAGATTACTTTTGCTCAGTACATTTTTTATGATGTGTTAATTTCCATGTTTAGATAAGTTGTGAATATTTGGCTAGCACAAATGCATCTATGTTCATCATGATCACTTATGAGTACATTTAATTATTGAGCTGTCTGTCTTTTATTTTAGTTTTCAGATATATATAGTTCCTTGGTCATAGTGCTTTACATTTGGTGCATGGGTCACACTTAAAAGTCACATGAGTCTCATATGGGCTTCCCACATTGCTCCCCACATATGTATTAGCTTCGACATAGAGCTTGTAGTTTATATAACAGAATTTTTTTACAAGTTTCCGGTACTGGAGCTGCTTATTTGACCACTCGGAGCCAAGTCGACAGCTTGCTGGCCATGAATGAGCCAGAACAAAGGCCTGCCCTACTGATATCACAAGTATATCTATTGGACAATTTTAAAAAAATCCCCCTATTTGGCCATTAGTGAGGTCCTCTGCCCCATAGGCCCCTAATATGATTAGATCATTCATTCACTTAGATGGCACTTAGATTGGGCTGGTTCATACATTAGGTACCAAACGCCTTTCCATAGCCATCCCAGATGCATCAGGCTATAATCAATACATACATTTATTACTTACAGCAGCTATAAGAAGATTCAAGTAAGCACTCCAGAATGATATATGCTATAGCCTGTAGCTACAGAGTGCGGTAGAACTACCTTGGAAAGATTGACATACTATATATTTTTTCTTCATCACTATACAGTATTTTTTGAGATTTTCCTGCCTTGGTCTAATCTAAATAGACAGAACCATGGCCATATGTATTTTTAACTGAAAGGAGGTATTTACCAATGTGAAAAAAATTCTGTATTTTAAAAACAGCTGTCACGGTCAGCACCCAATACCGGAACAAGTGCCAAACACCCTGGTCTCGGCTCGTGCTTCACCAGTAGCGTGACCGCCTTTGGCTTTGGGAGGAGCCCTCAGCTACTCGGATGCCACCTGGACTTATACGAGAGGTGCAGAGCAGGAGTTCTGGCTAGCAATGGGGCACGACGGTAGAAAGTCTTAAGGCCAATGGTCACGGTACAGATAGGAGTAGGCAAATACGTGGTCAGACAGGCTGGGTCGAGGCGGGCAGATAACTAGAATCGTCAGGCAGGCAATGGGTCAAACCGGATAATCAAACAGAAGGATGAGGCAGAAACAGTAGTCAGGGACAGGCACGGATCAGGATACAGAAATCAGAGTCGTCAAAGCCAGGCAGGGTCAAAACAGGAGCAACAGGACGCATAAAGCACAAAACAGGCACCAGGAGTAAAAACCTATCACGGGCAATGAGTAGCAAAAGAAAGGCCCTTAAATAATTCAAATTTGGCGCCATTGCGCGCTGACGTCATGCTCCATGCGTCATGACGTCATCCGTCAGCGCGCCTGCGCCTTTAAATAGGAAGAAGGCGCGCGGCGCGCGCACTAGCAGCAGGCCGGCAAGACGGGCGGCGCGGCGGGCGGCCCCGCCGATGGCAGCGTGGCGGGCTTCCCCGCCGCACCGGTAAATTTATTACATAACCCCCCTCTCTAGGGGGGGCCCCAGGACCCCCAGGTTTCTCAGGAAACTTGGCATGAAATTGCCTCCGAAGGCGATCAGCCTTGATGTCATCTACAGAGACCCAAGAGTTCTCTTCAGAGTCATAACCCTTCCACCTGACTAGATACTGGAGCCGACCACGCACCACACGAGAGTCCAGAAGCTCCTGGACCTCAAACTCGGACTGCCTGTCAACTAATACTGGGGGAGGAACCGGTAATGCATGGACCTGAGGAGCTGGCTTTAAAAGAGAAACATGTAAAGAATCAGAAATCTTAAAGGTTTGCGGAAGCTTAAGACGAACAGAAGAGGGGTTTATAACCTCAGTAATAGCATAAGGACCAATGAATCTAGGCCCCAACTTAAGAGAAGGGATTCTCAACTTAATATTGTTTGTGGATAGCCAGACAGAATCACCAACTTGATAGTGGGGAGCCTCCCTGCGAGATCTGTCAGCAGATTTCTTTTGGCTCGCGGTGGCTTTAGAAAGAGAATCATGAACATCAGACCAAATCTTAGCAAACAAACTAATCGAGGAATTAACAGAGGGCACAGACGACAATAAACCGGAAAACGAAAATGCTTTTGGGTGAAGACCATTAACAATGAAAAAAGGAGACTGACTAGTAGAGGAGTGAGTGGCGTTATTATATGCAAATTCTGCCCAGGGTAATAGCTCCGCCCAAGAGGACTGGTTGTTAGCCACATAACACCTCAGGAATTGTTCAAGTGACTGGTTAACTCTTTCAGTTTGGCCATTAGTCTGAGGGTGATATGCGGTGGAAAATGATAATTCAATCCCCACCAGAGAACAGAATGCTAGCCAAAACTTAGAAACAAATTGCACTCCTCTATCAGAGACAATGTTAATCGGAAATCCATGCAACTTGAAAATATTAGACACAAATAAATCAGCCAAGGATTTAGCGGAAGGGAGGTGTGGGAGGGGAATGAAGTGGCTCATCTTACTAAACCTATCCACTACCACCCAAATTACAGTTTTCCCTTGGGACGGAGGAAGATCTACAATAAAATCCATCGAAAGATGGGACCAGGGTCTGTCAGGGATTGGCAGTGACCTTAACAATCCCTGTGAAAGGTTTCTAGAAGACTTAGATCTTTGACAGACAGAACATGAATTAACAAAGGCTTTGACATCTCGAGTGAGAGAGGGCCACCAAACACTACGAGACAGGAGAGACACGGTCTTGGCAATGCCAGGGTGCCCCGCCATTTTGGAATCGTGAGCTTCTTTTAACACCTGTTCTCTGAGATTTTCAGGAACAAATAGCCTCCCGGAGGGAGTCCCAACTGGGGCAGAAGACTGAACTGTGGACAAAAGGTTGGTGAGATCAACCCCCAGAGCTGCCACAATCAATTCACCCGGGATAATGGGTATGCACTCCCTAGGGTCAGGAGGATTAGCTTCAAAACTCCTAGAGAGTGCATCAGCTTTAGTGTTTTTAGAGCCAGGCCTATAAGTGATAGAAAAATTAAACCTGGAAAAGAATAGAGCCCACCTAGCCTGTCTAGGGTTCAACCGTCTGGCCGACTCAATATATAATAAATTTTTATGATCTGTAAACACAGACACAGCATCTTTAGCCCCCTCCAGTAAGTGCCGCCATTCTTCAAAGGCCCACTTAATTGCTAACAGCTCTCTATTACCAATATCGTAGTTGGCTTCAGAAGGGGAAAATTTTCTAGAGAAAAATGCACAGGGATGCAGTTTGCTAGTTAAAGGGTGCCTTTGAGAGAGAACCGCCCCTGCCCCAACCTCAGAGGCATCAACCTCAACAATGAAGGGGAGGGCAGTATCTGGATGACGGAGAATGGGGGCAGACACAAATTCTTTCTTAAGAAGATTAAATGCTTGCACAGCTTCAGAGGACCACAAGCTAGGATCTGCTCCCTTCTTAGTAAGGTCAGTGATAGGGGCCACAATCAGGGAGAAATTCTTAATGAACTGACGATAATAGTTGGCGAAACCTAAAAACCGTTGGGTAGCACGTAAGGAAAGAGGTTGCGTCCAGTCAAGAACAGCTCTTACTTTCTCTGGATCCATTTCTAGACCCTTACTGGAAATATGGAACCCCAAAAACTGAACGGAATTAACCTCAAAGGTGCATTTTTCGAGTTTTGCGTACAAATTATTCTCCCTTAATCTTCGTAACACCTCTTTAACATGACTACGATGGTCACTTAGGTTAGAGGAGAAAATTAGAATGTCGTCCAAGTAGACTACTACAAACACCCCTAGTAGGTCCCGGAAAATATCATTGACAAATTCCTGGAACACTGCAGGAGCGTTGCAAAGACCAAAAGGCATAACTAAATATTCGTAGTGGCCATCCCTTGTGTTAAAAGCGGTTTTCCACTCATCCCCTTCCCTGATACGAATGAGATTGTAAGCACCTCTAAGATCAAGTTTAGTATAGATGCTAGCACCCTTAACGCGATCAAAGAGCTCAGAGATTAGTGGAAGGGGATAGCGGTTCTTAATAGTAATCTTGTTAAGCCCCCTATAGTCAATACATGGGCGAAGACCTCCGTCCTTCTTGCCCACAAAAAAGAATCCAGCACCGGCAGGGGAATTTGAGGGCCTAATGAACCCTCTTTCTAGATTCTCAGAAATATACTCTCTCATTGCCTGGGCCTCTGGGGGGAGTAGAGCCGGGAATTAGGTCAATTAGACAGTCATAATGCCTATGAGGTGGTAGTGTCTCGGCAGCTTTCTTTGAGAATACATCAATATAGTCATTATAAGCTGCAGGTAACCCCTCCAGGGACGTGACTGCCATTATAGGGGAAATACACGAACCCCTACAGTTAGGTCCCCACTGAATAATTTTCCCAGATGCCCAGTCAATTGTGGGGTTATGAGCTTGGAGCCACGGCAATCCTAAAATGAGCGGAGAGGTGGCACCCTTTATGATGAATAGTGCTAGCTTTTCGCAATGAGAATTTATACTCAGAGAAAGAGACAAAGTTTTCTCAGAAACCAATCCTGATCCTAAAGGTCTTTGATCTACTGCCATGATTTTCATGGGGGCACTTAAAGGAAGTAAAGGTACACCAAATTTGGCTGCAAAAGCAGCATCCAAAAAATTCCCCTCTGCCCCCGAGTCTACAAAAGCAGATACCTTGACCGAACCCATGGGCCATGTTAATTTGACCGGAATCAAAATCCTAGAGGCAGATAGGGGAGAGAAAACACCTGCACCCAAATGGAGCTCCCCTTCTCCATTTAGGCTTGGGAGTTTCCCGGCCTCTTAAGACATTGATTTAGGAAATGACCTTTTTCCCCACAGTATATACACAACCCTTGAGTACGCCTGCGAGCCTTTTCCTCAGGAGATAAGTGAGAAATGCCCAATTGCATGGGTTCTTCCTGAGGCAAAGGTACGGAGGGCCCAGCACATTCAAAATTAGATACAGCTTTGGAAGAGCTGAAAAAATTAGAACGAAGAGAGGAATTCCTCTCACCCCTTCTTTCCCTCTGTCTCCTATCTACCTGGATGGCTAAAGACATGAGGTCATCCAGGTTAGAAGACAGGGGGTAGTTGACCAGACTATCTTTGATAGACTCAGACAGGCCTATACGAAACTGGCTGCGTAAGGCCATGTCATTCCAGCCAGTTTCTACTGCCCACCGACGGAATTCAGTACAATACACCTCTACATCCCGTTTCCCCTGACGAAGCCTACGAATCGCGGCATCGGCAGTGGATGCACGATCCGGGTCATCGTAGAGAATCGCCATGGAGTCAAAGAAACTATCTAAGGAGGAACGGGCTGGGTCTGAGGTGGACAATCTGAGGGCCCAAATCTGAGGGTCACCTTGAAGGAGGGTCATTACAAATCTTACTTTCTCCTCATCAGTAGAGAATGAATGAGGAAAGAAACTGAGATATAGTTTACAAGCCTCTTTAAATGTAAAAAATTTGGATCGATCCCCACAGAATTTTTCAGGGAAGGCAATCTTAGGTTCTTGGGGCCTAATGGTTTTACCCCACAAGTTAGCAGAACCTCCCGGAGGAGAAGAACCAGAACTGGGCCGCTGCTGTGGGGTCTCCAGTTTACGGGTCAGATTATGGAAACCCTGCAGGAGATAGTTTTGTTTCTGCTCCTGTTCCTCTAGGCGTTGAAGCAAGGTGGTCAGCAACGCTTCAGTGGTGGAGGAGGCAGATGGAGCAGCAGCGGCTTTGTGACCATAGTCTTCCATGGCCCGTGATAATGTCACGGTCGGCACCCAATACCAGAACAAGTGCCAAACACCCTGGTCTCGGCTCGTGCTTCACCAGTAGCGTGACCGCCTTTGGCTTTGGGAGGAGCCCTCAGCTACTCGGATGCCACCTGGACTTATACGAGAGGTGCAGAGCAGGAGTTCTGGCTAGCAATGGGGCACGACGGTAGAAAGTCTTAAGGCCAATGGTCACGGTACAGATAGGAGTAGGCAAATACGTGGTCAGACAGGCTGGGTCGAGGCGGGCAGATAACTAGGATCGTCAGGCAGGCAATGGGTCAAACCGGATAATCAAACAGAAGGATGAGGCAGAAACAGTAGTCAGGGACAGGCACGGATCAGGATACAGAAATCAGAGTCGTCAAAGCCAGGCAGGGTCAAAACAGGAGCAACAGGACGCATAAAGCACAAAACAGGCACCAGGAGTAAAAACCTATCACGGGCAATGAGTAGCAAAAGAAAGGCCCTTAAATAATTCAAATTTGGCGCCATTGCGCGCTGACGTCATGCGCCATGCGTCATGACGTCATCCGTCAGCGCGCCTGCGCCTTTAAATAGGAAGAAGGCGCGCGGCGCGCGCACTAGCAGCAGGCCGGCAAGACGGGCGGCGCGGCGGGCGGCCCCGCCGCACCGGTAAATTTATTACAACAGCGTTGTATGGCAGCTGCAGAGAAGCTTTAACAATGTGAATCCTGTGAGCAGCAACAAATATTGATTTAATTAGCTCTTAATAGAACAGATAGGGAGACTTATTTTTCAAAATATTTTTTTCATGTTTAATATTTGAATAAACTTGAAATTTTACTCAAATACTTGCTTATTTATAAAAAAAATTTGAATGGAAAAAAATCCATCACATAAAACCAGGGAAAAAACTTAAATACATCAAATTTGTTTTCTATTCTTGGGTCTACATACTGTCAAACAAAATTCTCAAATTGAAAAAATTGTTTACATTTTGCCTAGAACAACTCCAAATAACTTCCGCATGAACATCTCAAGCTTTAGATGGCAAAATTGTATTTTCAAGCTTTTCAAATTTTTGCACTTAATCAGCGTTGGTCTGGGCCACTGGGAAAAAACATGGTGGGCCCTGGTGGCCCAGACTCAATCCCCGCAGGGCGCCCCACTGATCTGCCGGTCTCCCTCCCACAATGCTTCAGGTAAGTTTAATTTAGGTGTGCTCGGGGGAGGACAGGTGTTGGGGGCCCCTGCAGGGGGGGTGTGAAGGCGGCGGGGGCCATTGAGGGGTGCAGGGGCCCCTGAGGCAGAAGCCTCTGTGGGCCCTGCACCCCCAGTCTGACCCTGCACTTAATACATATTGAACATTCCAGTTTTGGAAAGGCCAGTTTGAATTCATGCAATTTAGCACAAAAAAAATCAAACTGCAGTACGGTACGGACATATCGAATCTGTCCCGTTTTGCTTTGCCGAAAAATTTGCAAAACTCTGAAATTTGTGAAGTCGTGATAAATTTGCGAAACGTGGAAATGACGCATGTCAAAAAAAATACGCCAATGGCAAAACACAGAAATGTATATATATATAGATATATATAGAAAAAGGTTGAGGCACACACTTATAGAGATTACAACCTGGGTGCAAATCAGATAAACAATGAAAATATGTAAAAAATGCTGATGCACACCAGGAAAATTTAATCAAAAAAAGATACTTATTTTATTTTGATCTAAATAAAATAAGTATCTTTTTTTGATTAAATTTTCCTGGTGTGCATCAGCATTTTTTACATATACACATATATATATATATATATATGAATTTCATGAGCATTATGGTGCAAGTCAGTCAAATATGATGGCCCCGATGCTACCATGAAATTAATTTTGAATAACCAAAAAATAAATGGAGCATTTTCAAAAGTTTTATTCAGTTGAAGTTTCAGACCTTCAAGGGAATTGCCTGGTTCTTTTTTTACATATTCAGCTAAAATATTGCTACATTTGTACAACCTCTGGCATCTGCCCCACTTTTTAATGGTAATACTGTACTGCAGGTACAATTTTATTCTTTTGGCTTGAACATAGCTCTGCATTTGTGCTCTAATGACAACTAGGGCAG
Source organism: Xenopus tropicalis (assembly GCF_000004195.4). Taxonomy (NCBI): domain Eukaryota; kingdom Metazoa; phylum Chordata; class Amphibia; order Anura; family Pipidae; genus Xenopus; species Xenopus tropicalis. The sequence continues at coordinate 111,860,337 of NC_030679.2, forward strand.
CGCATGTTTCTGGTTTCATACTTGTTTTGTGGAAAAATAAACCCTACTGTAAGCACACAGGCAAGCACAGTAAAGTACAGTAATCTTGCAGTTAGGGGGTCTTTTAGAGATATACTGAATTTTAACATGACAGTGGCTGTGTGAGTGTATGAGAATTCCAGAGAAGTACATCTCTGGTGGTTTAAGACAAAATGTTATGACAGGCTGAGATACATGTTCTGTATTATTCAGTAATGGCTTAGTTTTTCTTTGGGTTTGATTGACTATGTTCAATTTATTCCTTCTGTTTTTTCTATGTAACCGGTCTGCTATCGTCTTGAATACTCTACAAAAATTGATAACTGATTTTATAAAATTACACCAATTTAGACTATTATAAGCAGTGTCTCTTTTCTATATTGAGTATGCCAAGGTTTAAGTATAGCCTTTATAAGCACTTACAGATAATGAGTTAAAATACTGAAATATTTCTTGTCAAATATAATTTCCAGAATCAATTAGACTAAACATTAAAAGTGTCTGAACATTCCTTAATAATGGAACCTTCCATTCAATTCAGTTCCACTGCATTCTATTTATCTCACCGACTTAACAAGATGAAATGAACTTTCTTTAAAGTGATTATTTCCTTTTTTCCTATTGGCTATTGTCCACTGATATTTCTCATTATCCATGGCACATGAATGTGGCATTCTCTCTCCAAATCAGTTGTGCTGGCTGATACATTATACTGTATAGCTTTAAGAAGGGGCTGGATGGCTTTTTAGCAAGTGAGGGAATACAGGGTTATGGGAGAAAGCTCTCAGTACAAGTGAGGGAATACAGGGTTATGGGAGATTGCTCTTAGTACTAGTTGATCCAGGGACTGGTCCGATTGCCATCTTGGAATCAGGAAGGATTTTTTTCCCCTCTGCTGCAAATTAGAGAGGCATTGTGGTTAACCGTGATGGAAGTATGTCTTTTTTCAACCTAACTTACTATGTTACTATGAAAGATGGAGCAATTGAAACCACCATTCCCAGTGCAAAATTTAGATATTTAAAGATGTAGAAAGGAGTATAACCGGAATGGCCCATCAGGACAACATTAGTTTATAACAGCTTAATAATCTTTCTGTGCTACCAGAGAAAATTATACAGGAGTTCAGTGATATTGTATTCTTTAAGAACTGACAGAGAACCTACTCATGTAATGGTGATACAGACAACAAAATACTGTATAAGCTATCTCTGCTTCATGAGTTACTGAACTTGTGGCTTGTAGACTGTTACATCACTAGTATCATAATTACGCTAATTTCCTAGTGATTAGTTACAAACTCATTAGAAATTACTACTACAAAATCCTTTATGGGACCTTGCTGCTACAGCCAAAAAGTTCTATTAATGCAAGCTAGCTGACTGTCATATAAAATGCTATGTGATGTCAGCAGACAGAAATGCATTTATTGTACTATGTGATGTAATCATTTGTCATGGTATTTTCAGAGCAATGTGCTTAGAGAAGCCCATGGGGGTAGATTCTTTGGTATCTTTGACGGGTCTGCTTTTAGTTCTACAAAGCTTTCAAATTATTTTTAATTAGTATACTATATTAATGATAAACCATTCCTCTAAAAGGGACAAGTATTCTCTGCAGTCTTATGTCTGTTACCTATTAGCCTATTTATATGACTGGAAGTTTAACAAGCTGTATACAGTGTCCCTTAGAAATGGTGTTTACTATAAACTTTCAGCACAAATAATCCCCCAAGGTACTTCTGTTGCTATAAGATTACAGTCTGTATTCCAGAGAAGGAATAATTAAGTGTATCTGCTTGTACGCAATTGATCTTTCTATGAGTCTTTACTAGAAATATAAACAACTGTGCTATTAAAACAGCAAACAATCAAGTTACAGGCAATTTAATGTAACCTTGTCATTAACACTTATCATCATCGAGTCAATAAGCAGGTCTGAATGATTCAGATGTATTGCAGGATTAGTTAGGGAGACGGACTTGGGAGTTTGGTGTTTCAGTATTTCAGTGCCAGTAAACAGGAAATGCATATTTTTACAAGAAATGGAGAAAACTGAATCAAAAACATACTTTAATATCTTGAATTATTGAATACACTGTACTCTGCTTATTAACTTCTTTTAAATCACATAGTGACACATCACAGCGATTATATCATATTAACTTAATAGCACTACTCATATCACTTAACACCTCTCTTTGTTAACCAGCCCCCAGAGTACATATATAAATAGATGTGTTACTTTATCTGTATAAGTTACTTTACTTAACGGTAAGCCTTCCCAATTCTTTTTACACATTTTTATTCCAATTCCTGACAATCAGCTTGATCCATTAACACATTCTTTAAACTCAATATTAAATAAAATCCAACATCACTGTTAACATTTATTGCCAGGAGGAGTTTAACTAGCATGAGCAAGCTTATGAGAGCAATAAAACAATGTTCTTTTAAAGATATGCCTCCAAATCAGATGAGTGGCAACTTAAAACAATAGCACAAATGTCTCCGTAAGTGCAGAGAGCAAAGTGCAATTTTGAGGGCAATCACCATAATTTTTACCCACAATGCAGTATTTTTTCCCCAGAATTTCAGTGTCATTGTGGTTGCAAATAGGAGGAGAGCCTAGTGCAAAAAGTACCTTTAATGAAAATGGTTTTACTTGCAACTGACTACGGGGCAAGTGCAGGGACCACAACTGAACTTGTAGACATACATGAGCCCTTGTGTCTTTTGTGAAAAAATTCACAAAACGGCGAAAAATTCGTAAAACGCAGGTACTGTGCAACTTTTCCAATGGATGCATTTTTTTTGATGCGATAACGCCTTTTTTTTTTTTTTACGCCACTTGAATTTTTTTGCGGCAAAATTTTGCAGAAGTGTTGTAAAACAATTCGCCAATAGTGAGTTCCAGCCAAGGGAAGAAGGTTACATTTTCGTTTGTAGAGGCTACCAAAGCTTTCCAGAGAAGTCCTTATAATTATACAGTATATGTATATATAGCAGTTGTTCTCTTTTTCGGTTAGGTTACGCATCCCTAAATATTTATTAGTTTGCCTATAGTCCCAGGTAAATTCATCCGAAGAACATGCATCTCTTCTGCTCTTCATACAGTTTATATCAATCATTTAATCAGTCAGTTTACCATAAGTTTCACATATCCCCCAGTCCCCACACGTAACCCTCTGACCCAACCATTATTACATTTTAAAAATCTCATGTAATTTTAAACCACCCAATAATTTATAATTATACAGTGCTCATTTAGTGTCTTCAACACATAAATGAAACATGAAGCATAAAACTCATATAAATGCCATTAGATAGTAATTAATGCAATAAAAAGGTACTCACCATAGAACACCACTTAATCCACACCTGCTCTTAAACCATGCAAAGGCTACTTACGCTATATCTACATTTAACCCGTCTCGTTCCATAGTTTTTAAAATGTGCACTGGAAATGTTTAGTGTTTCTAGAGATGTTTGAATCCACAGGTTTTCAAGCTGGGTGACCAACATCTGAAATGCTCATTGTAATATATTGTGAATTTTTTTTCACAGTTGCTGCTACTATTTTTTATAAACCAGTTACAATTGTTACTGCATTTAGTAAGGATACACCAAACCCACTATTTTGGGATTTGGCCGAACCCCAAATCCTTTGTAAAAGATTCGGCCGAATACTGAACTGAAAAGGAATACTAATTTGCTTGTGTGAACTAAGGCACAGAAGGTGTAGAAACAACTCCGCGTTTATGCGGCAGAAAGTCACATTTAAGGATTCAAATTGGGTTCAGCCGGGACCATGGATTCCCGAACCAAATCCTGGATTCGGTGCATCCCTAGTATTTAATAGGAATGTGTTTGCAGGCACCTCAAGAATTAATTGTTATTTTAAGAGTGATGTTTCAAATTTAAATAATAAGCATGTGAAAACTGCTTTGTTAGTGATCACCCCCTCTTCTTCTTTAGAAATACTGTTTTTCATATGTCTAAATTAGTGATAGGCCATTAAGGTCCGGATTGTGCTTTTTTTTTATAGTATCTTTAGGCACAGTGTATATGGGGGTGCAGTTTAAGATGTTTAAGTGGGCTGCTCAGATACCTGGAATTTAGAGTATAATTCATTATAATGTAGTATCTAGATGCATTTTTATGTGAAAGAATAATTATAAGGAACAACAAAAAATACTGGTAGATTACATGCAGCCATCATAGGAAAAATTGGTTACCAACTACAGTGAGCTCGGATGAGAATGCGACAACTGTGACAGAAATGGGTATTTTTTTAAAGTAAAAGCCTCATAGAAAAGTAATAGGAAGGCAGGTGTAGGAAGCAAAATTGTTATCCTCCAAACATCTTTCATTTCAAACAGTAGTTCATTACTGCCGCAGTTCTAGACATTATTTACACTTGTAAATAAGCTGAGTAAAACTCAGCTTAATGTGTAGGCACACAAACAAAACAAAAATGCCTTTATCCAGTCTATTTAAAGGTACAATGCTAATTTTAATATGCTTACTATAAAAGGTTATGTCATGTCAGCTGTGTATGTTTTATGTATTAGTTTCCCTTTAATTATCTAATCCTAATGATTTATTTTTTCCATTCCTATGGTGATTTTCCCAAATGTAGTGAACACTCTCAAAAACACAGGGGAGCTTCCTTTCCTAGCATATTTTCTCTGGTCTACCTTAACCTGGATGTTGTATCAGGCCAGCAATAGGTAATTTAGAATTCTCTTGTTAAGTAGATCTCTTCATATAAATCACAACTGATGCCTCTCAGTAGAACCTAAATACATCTGCAGGTACAAATACAAACATTAGGACTGACAGTCAGCTGTTATCTTCATGTTTTCCCTGTCAAACAGCAGAAAGAGCATCTCAGCAACTATAAGTGCTGCAAAAAAACCCACTTACAGTAACAAGGATGAAACTAACCATTGTAACACGAGTAACTATTTTAGATTATATTTCAGATTACCTTGTTGTTAGATTTTTCTTATCATTTCAACTCGAATAACATCTGTGAGTCAGGTGGCACGGTACATATAAATAGTGATTTCTACTTGTGAAGGAAGAGACGAGGCACACTCCAATTATAACATGCAAGGCCACCTTTCTGTCTGTTTGGATTACTCTTTGAGACAGATTTTTGCCAGTCTGCATCCTCCACCGCTACAATGTAACCTTTATCTGACTCCTATAACAGCTTTTCATAGCCTATGGCCTACATGTTTGTACTTATATAATCTGCAAAATAAATCAGTATTACCTTCAGCCCTATGCTTTCCCAGTTAAAGATAAAATGTTGTGCATAAGGAAATAATTTTGCTGTTATGCTTATTTTGCTCATTGATTACTTTTATTACATTGCCTCATATCTATGAGTTTCACTGTGATTCCTTTTCAATAACATATTTTACTTTTTCTACAGTTGTCTATAGCCTATGTTCAGTACACTGGCTCATCTCAACTACCCCATTGTATACTCTCTTACATTACTTGGTGCTGGGTGTGCTTCTAGTAATGCACCGGGAGGCAAAATGTGGCCTCAATAACTAAACACAATACTAAAAAAAACTAAACACAATACTATACACATAACTAAACACAATACACAATACTTTCTAATGGAAGTGATGGAGAAAGTTATTTTGTTAGAAAAGGGTATATGCTTGCAATTTTAAACCATGGTAAAGCCTTCTGGGTTTTCATGCTACAATGCCGAAAAGTTAAATAAGAGATGGGATATAGATGGTTTCTAGTAAATTCAAGGTATTTGTTCTCTATACATTAGAAATGCTATTAGCTGATCTTAACATGTGATATATAGTGCATACTATTTATTTGCATAATGTGACAGTATTGGCGCCTATGATTAAGGACCTGAAGGTTCATAAACATTATAGGCTTTGAGCCCTTGTCGCGCCTTGACTTTTTGGTGCTTTTAATTTGGCTGCAATAATTCTGTGAGAAGATTTGTCAGCCTTGAGATCTGCAAGCTTGTGTGTTTCTAGAGAGGAGGGGGTAATCGTAAAATCGTAAAGTTGGCATGGCTGGTGTGGTTGGCGTTTTATATGTCTCTTTTGATGTACTTCTTATGATACAGTCATTCTGACCAAGGCCACTTTAAAGAAGAAGGAAAGTCATTTTGGCATTTTACTGCCAATAGAATCGCCACATTAGTGCCACCTAGAACAATATATTTATTCTGGCATTACCATACCTAAGTAAAGAGCCCTGAACGCTTTTTTCTTTTTGTTTAAGATTGCAGCTGTCATTTTACTTTGTTCTTCGTAGCTTCCTGCTAGCAGTTTAGCCGTTCAGATTACACATTCTTAGGGTGGGGGGAGAGAGTTTTATAAATTCTAATGGGAGGGGGAGCAGGAGAGGGGGGAGAGGAGAGAGGAGAGAACTACATAGACTCTGGACCGGGGAGTGAAGGATTTTTCTTAGGGAGGAAGTCAGATACCCTAAGAAAATGTTTACAAAAAAAGGAGACAAGAAATCCTGTGTTTCTTTTGACAGAGAACTTAGTGCAGCGTTTCTGCGAGTGCTTATGGCTGTATTTACATAGACCTTTCTGATAAAGCTTACTTAGTTTTTACCTTTCCTTTGCTGATAAGGTACCAGTGGGCCAGGGCAAAGATCTGGTTAGCAGCCTCAACTGCCTCAAGGGATTTGTGATAGAACTACCCTCAAGCAGATAAACTTCAAAATAATAAGGCAGGCAATAAGGAAATTCCCTTGGCCCACTAAAGTAGACATGCTTCCCTAGTGTGTGCAACCCTGAATGAACAGCTATGAGAGTGGATAAACAATCATGAAATCTCCTGTTAAGATATCTGGCTAGAAATATCCCTTAGGAACATATGTTACAAAAGAATAAGTCAAAAATACATGCTGTAGAGCTTGTTTAGTTGGTTAAAATGAGGGGTTTTCCATCTCTCGGGATGCCTCTATTACAAGTTATACGAGATGAAGTCTGTTGGTGGGTTCCCTTTCCTGGTGGGCCCTGGGCAAATGTATCTTTTTATCATTTAATAAACTTGCCCTGATTTAGCCTACTACTTCTCTGTTGTCCGATTCTTTTTCAGCTGCAATAATAGTAAAAAAGAATACCTTATTTCCAATTTTTCCTAATTTATGGCTAATAGCATTTTAATAACTGTTCTCCCATTTAGCAATTAAAGAAAAGCCAAACATTTCATTCTAAAAATTGTTAGCAAGCATACAGCTTTTCTGTTGCCAAGGCAACTGCCATTTTAATGTATCATTTTCTTTAAACATCTACTATTCTGTGATGATAATTGCTTCTCATAAAACTAAGTGATAGTTCATTCTTTTGTCTTATTTGCATCAGTGAAGATGTTTACACTAAAAGCAGAGGTGTGTAAAATCTATCTAATCTATAGATCTAAACACACAAAAACACAAAAAATGAGTCAAAACAGCACTTACTGCTTTCTTTTCAGTGTTAAGTCTAGGGGGATTAGTGTGGATACATTATTCGCAGATGGTGGGTGTATGCAATAATATATGAAAAAAAAAACAATCTCATTAAGAAATAATTCTTTGGAGCAGAGGGAAATTATGCAAAGACGTGCCGGAACTTTCCAGCTAAAAAAAAGAATTAACACAAAATGCTGGCCGATAAGTAGCAAGAATCACCTTTTAGGATTCCTTTGCTCCAAACATTAGTAAAAGTGGAATATTTCAAAACGATTACTTATGTAAAATGTATTTTAAATATATTTGGTATGAAAAGAAATAAATGAAACCATTGGAAACAGTACTTGTGACCTTAAAAATCCAATTACAAGCAAGAAGGTGAAAACAAATTGAAGGGTAAGAGAAACATAAATGGCTTTTGCATGTATCCAGTATACTGTCCCTTTGCACTGGGCGGGGTAATATAAAAGAAAAAATATGAACTGTGTGTCTCTCTTTTATGCTTTTTATATTTTTTTTCTCATCTGGGATTTTGATGGTGCAGTGGATAAATTGGGAATCTGCCCTGCAGACCTAGGGGATGGCTGTGTGGCCATCACGCTTAAGCCTGCCCTGAAAATTGCTCTGATAAAACCCTGAGCGAGGCTTCAACAATACTAATAGAAAGGGGCCCTCCCTAGCCATAAGGTCTAAAGACCCTTTGGAAAGTAAGGGTTAGAATATGAATAGCTGAGGTTGACTGTCCCTATTGTATGGCCCTATGTTAATCTGAAAAAAAGAAATGTTTCTGTCCATCCCTCACTGCCACCTGGTTTTCTATGCCAGCCCCTAATTAGCTTTAGAGTGTAGTTTATACCCTGATATCTTAAACTCTTTAACCTATTTATTACATAAATATACCAGTGGCAGTTGTTTAGAAATCCCAATGATAATAATTTGGCATCAAATATCATTGCTTAGCACATGATCTAAACTTCTTTTTATTGCTTAAGACCTGACAAAAGTGGGGTGTAAATCTTGAGAGCCTGTCTATGGAAAGTGATTGTTGGAGCAATAAAAATGGATCATCGCATACTGCAATACAAATTGACTCTGCATCAATAAACTTCTTAGATATTTATGTCTTACCACTTCTTCAATTAGACCTTATTTTGCATTTAAATCTGATTGCAGCTCTTGGACTTTACATTCAAGGAGATGTTCTGAAATGATATACTTTGTTCAGGATAAAATCATTCTCCACTCAAATATTAAGCCATTTCTTACTGGTGGTATCTCCTCTTTATTCAATATTACAGATCGTTGAGGTGAATAAGACTCAGGCCAAAGTAAAACATACAAGAAAAGAAAATGTGTATCTGATACCAATGAAAAGCATGTGCTAAATATAGTAATGAGTTTGTGTAGTTCACTGGCAGAATAAATGGGATAAGCTTCCCAGTCATAATTTTCATGTGTGCAGTCTCCATTTCCTATATTGTGTGCTTTATAGGACATTGCCATATGTCCAGAGGATCAGACACCACAGTAATATACCCAAGGAATTGTGCAGCTGTATGCAATAATTAAAACATTATGAGCAAGTCAAATCACGACCAAAAAACCTAGTAAAATGAAAATAGTGGTTGTTGTTTAATATATTAGTGTCAATGTATAATAAAAATTATTGACCCCTAGGCACATACACCCTAAGACATTTAACCCAATGAGATGGGTGAAAAAAATGCCCCCTTGAACTACAAACTGTTCCATTGTTAAAATGAATTAACTAGCTTTCAGCCCGCTTTGGGAGAGCCCTGTCTGATTTCACTAGGTAGACAGATACAGACTTCAATAGAAATTGCATTACTAATAATTATTAATGTAAATGGGAAAGTAAGAATCACATTTAGAATCATGCTTGAAATCATATTTTTATTTACCATGCAAAAATTACATTATGGTTGGAGGATCCCTTTAAATGAGAATGGGCTATTTTTGACTGCAGCATTCTTGTTAGTTTATATGTTTCATTGTTGATTTTGTTGTTTTTCTTTACTGATAGTGTTGTACACCTTTAAATTGTACATTATTCAACACAAAACAAAATGAAATGGACTGCAGAAACACCCTTAATTACATATGACATTTTTTTAATTATACAGTAAACTTTGAGCTTGCCTTATTATAAAATAATTACACTGTTATTTAGGCTGAGAACAAATGTAATAGCCCTCTGTGTGCTAATTTCAGGGGTGTTGATCCAGAGAAAGGCAAAATTATTTTATTAAGATAATGATAATGGGAAATCAAGTAGGACATACTGAAAGCTCAGACCTTTACTTGGTTTCAAGAATATTCATTTACATATGTGAAAGTTAACACTGGTATAGAAATAATTATAACATGGTACAGGAGCTGAAAATGTGTATTCATTGCTGATTATTCTAATCGTCAGGTATCTTTGTATATATATATATATATATATATATATTGTGGCTCACGTTATATTGTAGGAATTTTTAAATGTCAGCTCACGATAGTATCATTTCATTCCTTCTTTTTTTCTCCATGCTACCTCCCATCTGCCAGGGCTGGAACTTACAGTAGACAGAAGAGGTACATGCCTAGGGCACAATGGTAGGGAGCACTGAGCACATACCTATTCTGCCTGCATTAACCTTCTGCCCTTATTACAGGATAAGTAGTCCTTTTATTGTCTAGTGAAGGTCTGCCCACTTTTGCATTCTGAGCACTCCTTCTCACTCTCTCTCCGACTATGATGACCTCAAAGAGGTGCCTACTGGGCATGCTCACTGCCTCTGCTCCAATTAAAATCAATATTGTACATGCAGTAGGCACCTCTTTGAGGTCATCATAGTCAGGGAGAGTGAGAAGTGCTCAGAAAGCAAAAGGGGGCAGAGCTTGATGCTAGACAAGGAAGTCAATAACAGAACTGTAGTTGAACTGCCTGACATAGAGAAATTAAATAAATCAGGGCGCAGGGAGAAAGGTATGTTATTCTGGGGACTGTACAGAGTAATTTTAAACATTTAAATAAAAAAGTTTTACTTTTTCTTTAATGTCCGACACACTGCATCTCCCTATAGCTGAGCAAAAAGTGTGCCTTTGTTTTGGGTTGGAAATGTTAAAATAAGGTCAATACCTTCTCCAGGTAAAGTAATCCACAGCAGCCAATGAACACGTAGCATTTACTGGGCTGCTTTTTAGGTTACTAGCCAGGGAGTGAACTATGAAGCTCTTATTACTTTGCTTAAACTGTGTTATACATGAAGACAATTTTGTGAACATACTGTGTATTCATTCAGTTTAATGTATAGACAGTATGTGTGTGTGTGATATGGATCTTGCCATTTAAAACACTATGGGGCAGATTTACTAATCCATGAATGGACCGAAAGTGTCCAAACGCGTTTTTCGTAATGATCGGTATTTTTGCGACTTTTTCGTCGCTGTCGCGACTTTTTCGTATGTCCCACATTTTTTCCGTCGCCGTCGCGACTTTTTCGTATATTTTCCGCAACTTTTTCGGTGCCAACGCGAAAAAATCGGTATTGCTATTTCCCCTGTTTAAAATTGCTCAATACGAAGAAATTGCGACGACGAAAAAGTCACGCCAAATACAATAAAATCGCGACGGCGCTGAAAAAGTTGCGACAAATAAGGAAAATCGTGGATTCGTGGATTAGTAAATCTGCCCCTATGCCTATGTTTTTGAAAAATATTACATTAATAATAAAGCAAATTATTATAAAAAATAAAACAAGAATAGAACATGAAGCTGCACTACAATCCAGCCTTATAAACATCCAGCCTTCCTCTGTTACATTCAGAATCAGTGGCCTCGCAAATGTAGTTACTGCACAGCTTTATGGCTAAGAATTACCTGCGAGTCTGTCAATTGTAATAAATCTTCTGGATTCCTCTCACTTGGAGCAATGACAATTACTGTTCCAAACAATTTATAGACATTGCTTTAATAGGAGCGTCTGACAATTTATTACTTGAAGGACTTCTTGCTCATCCAGGACTTCTTGCTTCTTTCCATTCAGACTAGATTGTACTTTAATAAATAGGCCCCATAGAGTATATTCGGATTCAAAATTGTCACACAGGGTCGTCGGCCCAGACCCCATCCCTGTTGTCAGTTCCCCTTGCCTCCCCTGACACGTTTCCATTACGCACGCTCAGGGGAGGACATTGGGCGGGTGCCCCTGCAGGGGGTTAGGGGGGTGCGGGTGACATGGCAGCAGGGGCACCTTGCCTTGTCGGGCACATAATAACTTTTAGAAAAGTCGTAACATTTGTTCTGCGTCTTTTTTTTACCACAAATAAATCCAAATTGTGAAAAAACTTTAAAAATGCCCCCTTTAAAAACTCTGTGCAGAATATGTTGGTGCTATAGAAATAATGCAAGCAGAATTACATTTCAGTATTCTGGATAAAGAGAGCCAGTACACAAAACTGTGTCCACATTTGAAGCTGGAGAGGTACAGTATTACACCAGCTGCCAACCTAAGCTGCAATAAACACCTTCTATATATGTCTACAAATTTAAACTGGAAATGATATCAGGCAGGTCTACAAAAAATGAAATATGGACAAATCCACAAATACAACAGCACATATTCTGCATGATCTCTGGAACTCTGGAACATTAAATCTTTTTAGGAACTTTATGCAATAAGTAAATATTGTGCTAGAGTTAGTCTTTTGCTATTGATTTATAAAAGCATTGCTATATATTCAGTAAATCAGTGTTTCTTCAAAACCTGGTATCCTATAATAATACAATAGGTTTTCACCATCTTTTCTTTCATGAGAAAGATGTAGGCACAACATTCAAAGGAACATACAGAACTGACAATCTCACCATCAATTTCTTCTTTCCACCACAGGTCTTACCTGTTTGTTTCTGCTCCTTACTTAGAGCTGCCTTTAGATAGAGGGGTGTAAGGAGATTAAAGTATCATGGGCCTCCCACAGAAGAGAACTGTGACAGCAAGGAAAGAATCTTATAGAAATTCTTCGTATCAGGGTAGAAATGCAACTCCCAGGGAAACTCCCAGGACTCACTAGCAGTAGAAAAGATGTATAGTTTAACATCTGAATGAGCATAGAATGGACTCTGCTACTGTGTAACAATAAAGTAAAATAATGTGGACCCTTATACTGTACTTTGCAATTATGATGATGGATGTATACACTATTGGTTTGCATGTTGTACTGTTACTCTGACTAGCAATGAAATGCATTTAAATATCAGTTTTACTGTTACTGTTTAATTGTTTGGGATACCAATATTAAAAATAAATATTTCTATGTACAACCCGGATTCCAAAAAAGTTGGGACACTAAACAAATTGTGAATAAAAACTGAACACAATGATGTGGAGGTGCCAACTTCTAATATTTTATTCAGAATAGAACATAAATCACGGAACAAAAGTTTAAACTGAGAAAATGTACCATTTTAAGGGAAAAATATGTTGATTCAGAATTTCATGGTGTCAACAAATCCCAAAAAAGTTGGGACAAGGCCATTTTCTCCCCTTCTTTTTACAACACTCAACAGACGTCTGGGGACCGAGGAGACCAGTTTCTCAAGTTCAGGAATAGGAATGCTCTCCCATACTTGTCTAATACAGGCCTCTAACTGTTCAATCGTCTTGGGCCTTCTTTGTCGCACCTTCCTCTTTATGATGCGCCAAATGTTCTCTATAGGTGATAGATCTGGACTGCAGACTGGCCATTTCAGTACCCGGATCCTTCTCCTACGCAGCCATGATGTTGTGATTGATGCAGAATGTGGTCTGGCATTATCTTGTTGAAAAATGCAGGGTCTTCCCTGAAAGAGATGACGTCTGGATGGGAGCATATGTTGTTCTAGAACCTGAATATATTTTTCTGCATTGATGCTGCCTTTCCAGACATGCAAGCTGCCCATGCCACACGCACTCATGCAACCCCATACCATCAGAGATGCAGGCTTCTGAACGGAGTGTTGATAACAACTTGGGTTGTCCTTGTCCTCTTTGGTCCGGATGACATGAGCTTGCGGATCTTGCTTAGAAATGGCTTCTTCTTTGCACTGTAGAGTTTCAGCTGGCAATGGCGGATGGCATGGTGGATTGTGTTCACTGACAATAGTTTCTGGAAGTATTCCTGAACCCATTCTGTGATTTCCTTTACAGTAGCATTCCTGTTTGTGGTGCAGTGTTGTTTAAGGGCCCGGAGATCACGGGCATCCAGTATGGTTTTACGGCCTTGACCCTTACGCACAGAGATTGTTCCAGATTCTCTGAATCTTCGGATGATGTTATGCACAGTAGATGATGATAGATGCAAAATCTTTGCAATTTTTCGCTGGGTAACACCTTTCTGATATTGCTCCACTATCTTTCTGCGCAACATTGTGGGAATTGGTGATCCTCTACCCATCTTGGCTTCTGAGAGACACTGACACTCTGAGAAGCTCTTTTTATACCCAATCATGTTGCCAATTGACCTAATTAGTGTTATTTGGTCTTCCAGCTTTTCGTTATGCTCAAATTTACTTTTTCCAGCCTCTTATTGCTACTTGTCCCAACTTTTTTGGGATTTGTTGACACCATGAAATTCTGAATCAACATATTTTTCCCTTAAAATGGTACATTTTCTCAGTTTAAACTTTTGTTCCGTGATTTATGTTCTATTCTGAATAAAATATTAGAAGTTGGCACCTCCACATCATTGTGTTCAGTTTTTATTCACAATTTGTTTAGTGTCCCAACTTTTTTGGAATCCGGTTTGTACTTAGTGAGGCCTCCACCCAATATCTAAGGATTAGCACTTCTGCTTCATATAGCACTGGTATTTATTTATGGTAATCATGGCAGGCTAAAATATTGGGCCAATAAACATAAACATTAAATTAGAACTGTAACTTATGATAAAGTTTGGGATAGGTTACAACCAGCTAATGGAAATATTTTTGTTCAGCACCTCTATAGTTTGCAATTTCAGCAGTTATATGGTTTGCTAAGGTCCAGTTTACCCTTGCACTACACCTTGCAGTGGTTTGAATGAGTCTGGAAGATAAATTGGAGAGGACCTGAATAGAATCATAATGAATAAAATACCAATAATAATAATAATAATAATACAAATAATAATAAAACTCCTAAAATATCCTCACACAGTGATTGTTTTTTTTTTTTGTGACCCCCATTTACAATCTGGAATGAGACAGGAAGATTAAGGCAAATAATTAAAAAACAATAAAAAATGAAGACTACTTGAAAAGGTGCTAAGAACAGGTCATTCTATAAAATACTAAAAGTTAACTATAAGATAAACTACCCCGTAAACGCAGATTGTGTGTATTTAGTTTACAGTATGCATTTCATAAAGTATGCATTTCTATGACATATAGTCATATAAAATGTGGTTGTTTCTGGACATGCAACACTTAACACCATCCTTGCACTCAGCTCCTAAATATCTATGATGTAGCTTGGCCATTTATATGGACTCTCCTTTATGTAATGGATCTCTGCAAAGCTGCATCTCACGTAATTTGACACGTTTTCAGATTTTGCTGACAGAACAGGGCAATATATTTGGAGAATGCAAACAAACAAGTTACTGTTAATTTGTCTGGAACAAGGACAGACCGGCCCAGTGGCAGTATGATAATCTAAGAAGCTGGCCTCAGCCTGTTACTACCACTGCAGTCATATATATATATTGTGGGGATTTAGCAGGTAGCAGCCGGTAGCGGATGGGACTCTGGGCTTCACAGATGAGACAGGCAACTCTGGTTTGCAACCAAAATCATCAGGCTCCTGCCTGCGCTTTATTTCCCACAGCAAAATAATGTATCACAGCTTTGTGTTTGAAAGTAAAAATTCAACAAAACAAAGTCTCACCAGACTAGGCAGTCGTTCTCCGGAGTCCCAGGATCAGGGGAGTTTGCATTCAGTCAGATCAAAGGTTTTTCCGCCATTTATGATCATTCAGATACGAAAATTTTGTGACTTCAGATTGCCAATATGATATTATCGTGACTATTACAATTTTTTTGTAAGCATTTTCACAACATTTCCGATCATCAGAAATTATCGTATCTGATCCGAATTTAACCCATTTCGGGATTCAAACCCGTACTTTGATGAATCTGCCCCTAGACTGTCTCAGCACTCCTAACATACAAAATGGTAAAAACGCATGTAAGAAAAGAGTTAACAAACCTACAGGCAGGGGTGGGCCAAACCAACCAGGCGCCCTAGGCAACCCGGTCAGCCTCCTCGCCCCTGCACTTTTCCCCCCTCGCGTTTCAGCGCACATGCGCAGTTCCGGGGGGGAGGGTGGCGGCGACTACGCGATACTTCATTGCCCCCACCGTGTAATGACAAGTGGCGGGGGCAATGAAAAAGGAGCTGGCTTCCGTGTAGATGCGATGCTTTGGCTTTGCGTCCTGTCTCCACGGTGACCCAATACGTCACTACCGTTTTCGGCTTATACATGGAGCTTCAAACAAATGTGCGTTATATGATGTGAGATGGCCACGGCAGCACGCTTGAGAAAGGGATTGTGGTATTCCCGAAACGTCACGTAGATGTGGCAAATTGGATAAGTACTCACGCTGATGCTGTTATACATTGACTGCATGCTACATATACGGAGTGCGACTCGGTTGGAACATATATACTGTATACTGTATTATTTGTGTGTATATACTTGTGTATATTTTTGATCACTTTATTTTTTGCTTTATTTTAACAGTATCTGTACATCTGTTTTTTTTTTCTACTTTATAGTAGATGGCCATATTGTATTTCCTACTTTGTTACCATATCCGACAATTTTTCCATATATCAACCCTGCTTTTGATAAAGAAAGAATTTCTTATGCTGCCCTTATGTTCCCAGCTTCTATGCTCAAAATATTAAAACATAAATCTCTTATAAAATGAAAAAAGTAATTTAATGTACAGAGCTATACACATCAGTCAAATATTCTTTCACTTTACATACGGTTTGTGAAAGTCATTGACAATTTATCCTACAAGGCTTCAGGTATTGCCAGCAGAAGATGGCAGCCCATTAAACTGGAAATAATACCCCTTATTTGTACTTATGTAATTTAGGTAGCTTTAAATCCGCCATACCCTCCAAACCCAGCTTGTCCAAACACAATTAGATTTTGTGCCCTTGCAAGTATGTATGTATGTATGTATATCTTTATTTATAAAGCGCTACTTATGTACGCAGCGCTGTACAGTAGAATACATTAATACAAACAGGGGGTTATTAAGATAATAAAAGATAAATACAAAGTATAACAATAAATACAGATAAATACAAGATAAATACAGCTGCAACAAGTTAAGAGTCAAAGACACAAGAGCATGGAGGTCCCTGTCCCGTAAAGCTTACAATCTATATGCAAGTGGAAGATACCTTACAAAGCCCATCTCCTAATTCTGCTGACTACTGAACACCCCTCTCTCACCCCCCGAAGACAAGCTATTTGTAAATGGGTTAAGGATGTCCCAGCCCTAATAACGGAAACCATACTATCACCTTGAATTTCTGATAAGCATTAAGGATAAAATGATCCAAATCTGTTACATTCACAGAACTTGACACCCCACAGACAACACTTAATAAACCCAACAGTAAATAAGATCTGTCTCAAATGCACCAAACCCCTGCCAACTATATACATTTGGTATGGCAATGCCCCTGCATATATTGAATTTGGTCCAAGTGAGCAGAGGTTATTAATCAAACCCTAGCACTTATAATCCCATTGGACCCCCTCATTTTCCTGTTAAATCAGGTCTCAGAAGCAACCCCTTCAAGGACAGAGCAAGCAATTCTGGTATTCCTTTTTGTTACAGCGAAATGCCCTATAGTGATGGCCTGGAAATCAAACTCACCCCCAACTACCCCATGGCTGCAAGGGCACCTCCAGGAAGCTGAATTCTATTTAATGAATATAATAAATCCAGACAAAGAATTCCTCCAACCACCAGCCCCCCTCACCCCTTACCCCCCCCCCCAATGCCGTAGCAAAATTGGCGGGGGGGTACAAAATGAAACACAAGGGTTTACCCTTTAAACCCTGCATCAGGTGTATTTTGTAATTCTATCACTTCAAACCGAAATGTTTGAAGGAAAACATTTAATATGGGGCTGCACAGATTTAAGCCTGCACCTTCACAATACATTTTTTTTCCATTGCAGTAACTATTTATAAGGGAGAGTTGGAAGGTATGTTGTCTTCAATATCAGTATGCAATTATATAAAATTAGCAGCAGTATAATATCTTAAAATATAATCTACTGTATACCGAGATTTAAAACAGAAGCTGATTTGTCCCCTGTAGCAAGGACAGGCAGAAACATACCATTACTACAGGTCTATTTCACCAATACCATATATATATTTATTTTTAAATACCTTTACTATGTAACATAAATTCTGTTCTCCCTTCATACCCAAATAAAGGAAAGTGGCTTTGGCTAATGCATGCCAGGAATGTCAGATTAAGGGGATTTAGCATGAGGTTTATATTTATGTTGCATTCACCAATTCATTACTTTCATATATGCAATATCTTACTAATGTAGATAGCACTTTCCCTTATACATAATACATAGTCTAGCTATGAAACAGTGGCGCAGTTATATGAAACCTATATGTTTTATATATATATCGTTGGTGTATATTGGTCCAATTCTTGCCATACATAATGCTATTTGTTTATGTTATTCAAATTGTTCATGTAGTATAATATAGATATATTCATATATTATAGTGCATGCTTGTAAAATGAATAATGCAGTGTTGATTATTATCATGTTAAATATCCAGATGGATCCAAGGTTATGCCTGGGTGTAACTGGGTGTTTTCATGCTAGATTAAAGGTGTGGCATAAAATGTCATGATTTTCTAATTGTAAATGTTGGGAGCTATACTGAAAGTATCTTTTTAAACAGCTCTTTTTTCACATGAGACATGGCATATTTCCAGTACAGATAATCTAAGAAAGGCTGCTCCTAAAACTAAAGACAGTTTCCATCTATAGAAAGCTGTGTTTCTTTTGAAGCTACAAAGAAGGCAGATTTCATTAAATTTATTAACTCTCTGGTTTCCTCCAACTGGTACTGAACCTGGTGAATCTGATTGGCGCATTTTTTTATATACTTCAAATGCAACGCCATAAAGATAAATAGGACTGTGTCTGTACTAGAAATTGTTATTTGATCTAATTATGGAGAAATTCACTTATGGACAGTGAGACATGGGACAGTAACAAAAATACAGGTGTGGGACCTGTTATCCAGAATGCTTAGGACCCGAATTTAATTATAATGTAGTCTATGAGAGAAGCCATCATGTAATTCTGAGCTTTCTGTATATGGGGTTTCCAGATAAGGGATTCTATACCTGTACTTATATAGAGCTGGCATCTGAGATGCAATTCAAAGCTGCACTGTTAAAGTGCAACAAGTTACCAATGATGGCGCACCAGAGCCAACCCCAACATCCAGATCTCAAATAAAGGAAAAATGAATTCTAAGCAACATTGCAGTATGCATCCATTAAACATGTTCAGTGGTTTTAACGTTATTTCTGGTTGCAATTGAAAGTTATATTTAATTTTCTTGTCCTTTTGTCCTGGTTCTGACTCTTGAAACAATACAGCATGTTAGTTCTCCTTTAGCTGGCTTCTTCTACATTGTTTCATTCTCAGAACTATGAGTTTAGAGAAAAGCAAGGGTTTGTATATTGCTTTTAACCTGCCTGGGTATGAATAAGAATAAGGATAAGAGTGAGAGATTATGTAATACTGCATGTCAGCTCCATACAGAGGAATTCTGCTTTACTACTTCTAACATGAGAAAGCCCTTCTCTCCAGTAGAGGGCAGCGGTGAGAGCGTTCTGTTAATAATAGGAGCAGGCAAGTGTGGCCTGCAGCCATTTGCCCAGCAATACTGTGTGTATGTTCTGTGGAAGCTGACAATTTGCGCTCCCCCTTCCCCTCGCCACTTGCCGGTCCCGTTGTGAGGAGGCAGCAGCAGGCACCGGGGCTTGGAGCAGTTGTGCCGATTGCAGAGAGGACAGCACAGGAAGGAGGAGCAGCAGCAACATCAGCTTCAGCCCATTAAACCGTGGAGACAGCAGAGAGGGTTTGTGCCAGCCTGGGCACTGCTTAATCTCATCCAGGGACGGAGGATGCCAGGTAAAACCAACAGGAGCTCCAGTGGAAGGAGCGGCGATCCCCAAGGGGATGAAGCGCAGAGGAAAAAGAAGAAAAAGAAGACATCGTGCTTCCTAAATATCAAGATCTTCCTGGTGTCCGAGTGCGCACTGATGTTAGCGCAGGGCACGGTGGGAGCCTACCTGGTGAGTGGCACCTAACTTATGTCCGGAGCTTGGGCACGTCTGCAGGGTGGCCGCCTGGCCAGCTCATTGCCTTCACTCGCTATACTTAATACTTGTGCTCAGGTTACAGAGTGATGCCCAAGGAGACAGGGGACTTCCCAGCAAAGGTTGGCAAGGGGCTTGCAACTGTCACTTTCATACACTGCACTACTCTGTGCCAGCCTGCAGTTGCCACTTATGTATGTGGGAAGCCCTGCAGACTGCCATGCAGGGAAGAAACCTATGATGTATATATATATATATATATATATATATATATATTTATATTTATAAGCCCTTTTTGGTTGTCACTAATTGCTTGTCAAGTCTGCTGGGGGGCTGGGGGGTATGAGTAAGAGGATGATGGAGTGTTGCTTTATAGTATTTATAGTAATGTATGTTTATGCACAGCATGCCACTGGCTCATTTATTTCTACTTACAGCATGTTAGAACAGCAGGGCTAAAATGCTCTCACATTGTTCAGTGCGGGTATAAGAGAAACCATGCCGCATTATTCATTTACATAATATTACTGTTCCTTTTAATCCCCAGCCTGCTACGTTAACTCTTTAGGCTCCTTGCACAGTGTTGCTGCTGTAGGGTTAAACTGTCTGACTGCAGAAGAGTCAGCAGTGTGTTACTCACTAGTGCAGTGCTTGTCCTTTAAAGAGGAAAAAGGGGTCACACTGTCATAGTACTATGCTCATGTTTAGTTGCGATACTCTTGCTCTAGCTGGTACTGTACAGTACAGTATAGGACTTGCCATGCCACAGTACACATGAAGTTATGTATAACATCCAAGGGCTGGCACTTGGCGCATTCGGCCTTTCTTGGGAGCAAATGACTAAGCTGCGGCAGCAAGCAATGCACCTGAGGGCTAAACATTTTCACTGCTTCAAAGTGAAGGCAGCAGCGTGTAGGGAATGGAAGGGGGCGTCTGATACGCCACTCTAATGCAAAGCAGGCTTCGGATTTGTGTTGCATCAAGTTCAGCAGCCGCCAACAACTGTGTAACTGGGGAGGGAAAAGATGAAAAGAATGCAGTGCTCTTGGAGATGAAAGGCGCTGCAGAATAATTCCAGCATTCCCCTAGATCAGGTGCATTCACAGGGAAGGAAAAAAACTTCTTTCTCTGTCATTCTTCTGCGCTTCCTCTTATATACCATACTAGGCTTGCAGAACTTTACATGTCTTTGTGTCTGTCTATCTATCTATCTTCTATCTATATTTATATATATATATCTATATCTATCATAATAAATATACTATAGTTTTATGGTATCCAGGGCAGCAAATAAGCCATCACCCCAAATCTCAACCCTTAACAGGGCCACCCTTAGCACGTAACCAAGTTAGACATATTTATAAGCAATGGTTTAACTGTTGCCCTGCTGTCATTGCAGTGGGATTCAGGGCAACACATATCCACCAACCTCAAATTTTATCCTTATTACTGCCCAAGCTTGCCATCACTCTCTTAGAGATCCAGGGGTGAGCCCCACAGTTTGGGACCCACTGATATAACTTATTGACAAATATGTATTCAGCTGAATCCTTGATACTCTGCCAGCCAGATCCAAACTGTAATTAACATATGGTTTGGGTAACTGTTTGACAGCATCTTTGTGGGGGATTCATGCTTTGGATAATTATTATTATGTGTGTTCAGACATACACACCTAAAAGTTAGTATTGGTTTTATACTGCCCTCTGAAGGCTGGTGGGAGTTGTAGTTGCAAGTTTGACATTTCTGCATTATGATTTTTCTTGTTCCTTATGAGCTTAAATGGTAATGTATCTGCCATTCACTCACTGCTTTATGTTCCCTTTTGATTTGCAGGTATTGGCACAGAAGCAATTCAGTGCTGGTACTGGTGCTACTACTGTATGGGCAGCATTTCTAGCCACACCTTTCCTTATTTTGGTCACACCCAACTTTTCATTAAGGTTGAACTTGATAACCAAGTGTCTTTTTTCAACCGAACTTACTATGTTACTTTTTAAAATACATTTTTGGATAAAAAGATGTACCATATTTTAGCTTTTCAGAGAAAGAAAACTAGTTTGTTAATTATTTTTCTATTGTTATGACCCCTCCTCATTAGCTACAAAGTGCATTTCATAGTACAGGTATAGGATCCATTATCCAGAATGCTCGGGACCAAGAGTATTCCGGATAAGGGGTCTTTCCGTAATTTGGATCTCCATACCTTAAGTCTACTAAAAAATCAATAAAACATTAATTAAACCCAATAGGATTGTTCTGCATCTAATAAGGATTATTTATATCTTAGTTGGGATCAATTACAAGGTATTGTTTTATTTCTACATAGAAAAAGGAAATCAGTTTTAAAATTTTGAATTATTTGATTAAAATGAAGTCTATGGGAGACAGGCTTTCTGTAATTCGGAGCTTTCTGGATAATGGGTTTCCGGATAAGGGGTCCGATACCTGTACTGGATATGCTACAGAAGTTTAGCTGGACAGACTGCCAAATATAATGGTATGCAGCTTGTGGGACAGACATACCACTGGAGGCACTAAAACTATTTGGGGGCTAACATACTGCTGTTAGCTATAGCATGCTGCTTATGGGTCAGAAAGACTGCTGAAGGCAATTACATTCTATTTGTAGAACCAACCTACTGCAAGAGGCAATTTCTGCCTTTCTGTGGGATTGCCATACTGCTGGAGCCACTAACTCTCTACTTCCGGTGCTTGTGGGCTGGTATATTGCTGAAGGCATAGACATATTTTACTGGTGGAGGCAATTTACATACCGCTTGTGGGGCAGAGTGCTGACTGCTGGAGGCAACATCTCACTGCTTGTAAGCTGATGGATTGCTGCTGATAGTAACATGCTGCTTGAGAAGTTGACAGTGCTGTTGGCAATAAATCACTTCTTGTAAGGCTGACCTACTGCTGTTTGTGGGTTAAATAGGCTGTTGTAGGCCACAGACGTATGTAAGTGTGCCCCCTTTTGTGCTTTATCAGGCACATAGGCAAAGTACCCCTGTGACATAGTGACTGCCACCATGTAAAGCACTGTGACCCCCAGCAATCATCTACATATTATTGCACTGGGACTTCCAGTAGCCACCAACATAAAGTGACACTGACTTTTAACAGATTGAATTACAACCCCCAATATATGGCAGCATTGTGAGTCCCAGTATACAGGCTACTGCCACTTTGACGTTAAGAAAACAAGAATTTAGGGCTTTAGGTCGTCAGTCCATCGTCAGTTTCATATCATTGCTATTCTCTTTCAGGGTTGTGTTTACATTTTACTCTAGTAAAAAAGGGACTAAAAACTCTTTTAAATAAAACTCTAGGCACTTTGCAACAAATCAGCCTTCTATCTTCATTATTCTGCCTCTGCTCCTTGCTAGGGATAATGAATATACTTTATAAAGTAAATAACTAAAAATATTTACTGCTACTCTCTGATACTCCCATGGGCTATGAATCTAATTTTAAAACATGCAGCACATGTATTCTTAAATGTATAAATATTTAATAAAAACCTATGAATATTTAATGTCCCATGTGTTTATCACTTACCTATAGGTTATGGGATAGCATTTAATTTGCCATGTCACATAGCTGTCATACGTAGGCAGAGATGCTGGTGGCAGCATCTATAAATGTCTCACTCAGCATTTACATCCTGCCTATCCATCCAGTTTATGCTTTATGATACAGTTATTAACGAGGGGCAAATTAAAGGCGATGTCCACCTAAGTAATGACATTTGTTACATTACATTTTCCTATATACGTTATTAAAAACTTTTACTCAGTTGGAAAATTATTTGAAAATGAAAATGCAAGCATTCTGGATAACAGGTCCCATACCTGTAGTACAGCCACCACCTGTAGCCTAAACGCAGTATGTAAATGCAGTAACGCAAATATGGCAGGCCTTCTTATTAATCATCAAAATAACTTTATCTGTTTTCAAAAGAAAAATGAGACATTCCTTTTAAAATTAAGAATAAGTTTAGTGTTCTAGTAAGTAGCTCCCTTTACAATTTAAGTCCCAACAAAGCTAGTAGCGCTGCTAAAATAAAGGCAGTATCATGTCTATCTGTGTTGCTTTCTGTAGCCAAGTCTGTGTCATCCTTATCAGCTCAGTGCACCAGCCCCAGCTGCTGTGTGCGGAGCAGACATCAGTATATCTAACATCAATATATCACGTGGTACAGGGCATTCCATACATTTAGCTGCAGCTATTAGTCAGACCCATGGCCACAAGCAGTTCCTTTGGCTGGGCAGGCAGTTGTGCTGTGAAAAAAGTGAAAAAAATGTGTTACATGGTTCATTGCGGTCACGTCATTTGGAAGGAGAATAGCTTCTGAGCTTTTTTATTACTGGATTCTATCATATAAGCCATGGTTTGTTTATCCCAGTTTTCAGCCCTGCATGGCAGCAGATGCTGTACAAGTTTGCAGGCCGAGATTTTGGAGACACCAGAGAAGGTTTTTAACCTTTACAGGGAAATGTTGATAAAGGCATATTTTATACAGGTATAGGATCTTTTATCTGCAAATCTGTTATCCAGAAACCTACAGAATGGCTGCCTCACATAGGCTCTATCTTAATCAAATAATTTAAATTTTGAAAGATGATTTCTGTAATTTTAAGACAGTACCTTGTATTTTATCCCAACTAAGTTATAACTAATCACTATTGGAGGCAATTATTGGGTTTAATTGATGTTTAAATGATTTTTAGTAGACTTAAAGTATGGTAATCCAAATTACAGGACGATCTGTTATCCAGAATAACCCCAGATCCTAAGCATTCTGGATAACAGGCCCCATACCTGTACTTTAAAAGTTGTTAGTGTAACCGCCAGGTATAGTATTTCTGGGGCAGTTCCTAACTTATTTACGCTGTCCAGGGAATTTTTTGCCCCTTGGCAATAATACCCATCTGGCGTAGCATTTATATTGGGATGGCACCCTCCAGCTGAGTCTAATCTGGCATTCTGGCTAGGCCTAAATAGACCCTGAACCTTATTCTGAAATGTTAGCAACTACAGTATATCGCTGGTACATGAATCAGGGAAACAACAGCTAGAAGGCTGTACTTTGGAAATGTTTGGTTTATAGGAATGACTGCTTTTGCTTGGTTCCTCTCTGCACTGCTTGGGCCCCATATCTCTTTGAGTGTTTCTTCATTTGATCCCCTGTCTGTAAGATCCCTAACTCTGGCACTTCCTGGATACTATATCAGAAGTACAGGTACAACTTTCTTTTTTGTTTAAAAAATCCCAACAGCTGGAGGAGCCTTTTGTCTCATTTCATGATCCCATTGTTTATAGGAAATGCCATATGGATTTGGAAGAATGTGTACCTTCCCCAAACTACAGTTCAGCTGTGCCTTTATTTGTTGGCACCATTACACCAAATGCATCAGCTTTAGGTGAGAGCAAATGTAATTTAAAGTGCAGAATGAAAGCTGTTCCTGCACACAGGGATAGCCATTATTTATTCATGGAAAGCAAGAAATCCAAAGATTAAATAATAAAAACGTGTCGGCATATTGTGTTCTAAATACGGTCATTTTATAGCTTAATACCATCCAGCCAGGGCTCGTAAATAAATACTGTGTCCCAATGATGATGTTAATACTCTCCTTACAAGGTCAGAAATACACAAAAAAACAAACACATTTAAAGGTGTCTCCACTCAAAAACTGTTTATTGTATAATGAAAGAAAATGCAGTTCTTAGCAGTTTTCCAACATATGATCATTACACATTTACAATATTTATATTATTGTTGCCGTTTATGTATTATATATGTGTGTTTGCTATTGAAAACAATAGCTACCTGCAGTAATGTAAATAGTGCCACAAGGGTCCCAGTGAAAAATTTGCCCCAGGACCCCTCATGCACTGCCCACCATTGTGCTTACCCAACTTCAGCACTGTAGCTGCATAGGCAGAATTCCATCAGGCACCATGGTAGGGGGGGCATAACACATTCACACTCCCTGCTCCCTCCAATAGTCCCTCCATTGTCTGTCTGGCTGTTTTTATTTTGCTCACTAGTGGTTCTAACTCTTTAAATGTAGCAGAATCCAGCTGATTGTCAAAGGAGAACTCACTTCAGCTACAGTGTTTCAAGAGCCAGAGAAGAGACTACAAAACCATTGAAATGTTTTAATTAATGTGCATTGGAAAGTCGCACAGAATTATATTCATTATGCAAAAACAATATTTGAGTGGAGATCCCCTTTAAAAAATATGGTTATATGTTGAAGATATTTTCTGGTACGGTAATCATTCCTATTTACATATATTCTCTGGCAAAGAAACAGTCCTGGTTATGTTAGGGATTTTGAATTTACAATGACGATTAGGGCACTAAGTTTGCCCAGGAGCAGTAACCCTTAGCAACTAATCAGCAGATAGCATTTACTGGTCACCTGTTTAAAACAAACATCTAATTGGTTGCTCTGGGTTACTGCTCCTGGGCAAACGTAGTGCCTTTTATACATATGGGGGAAAGTGCTGGGTCAGTTTCCTTCTGTCTAAAAAGCTCAGCACTATACTGCCCAGGAAGGGCTTTGTATAATTTAGTTATGAGAGCAGGAGAGGAAAAAGCACCCTTTTCTGTAATTGGTTGCTTGGTTTAGCACTGTGCATAGATCAGGATTCTCTGAACTTTTCTCAACCCCCTCTCCTAATAGAATGTAAGCTCTGTTGGGCACCCTCTTCACCTCCTGTATGTGTTATTCTGTATGTCTAATGTATCAACCCATTTGATGTACAGTGCTGCGGAATATGTTGGCTTTTTATAAATACATTTTAATAATAATATATAATAATAATAATAATAATAATAATAATAATAATAATAATAACAAGAAGAAGAATAAGAATAAGAAGAATATTCAGACATGGTTACTTTATGGAAGCATGCAAGCACTTGGGGGTCTTTAACAGTTTATAATTGAAAAATAAAGTAATAAGTCTGTCTGCAGAAATTATATAAAGGAAGATGGAAAATATGTTTTAATTGTTCCAACACTCTTAGTTTCCTTTGTTTTTCTAAATGAAACTGATGCCACGAAAAGGCACATTTGCTGCCTCTGGTCTGGAGCCATGCTAGGTTGCAGAAGAGATGGCCAAACAGAGCAGTCTTATGCCTTTAATAGTGTCAGAATTCTGGGGATTTTGGATATCCTTTTAACTTAAAGTAAAAGGACGTGTAAACCCCCTGGAAAAACTGAATTGGTGAACAGCCTCTTAGAGATCTTTAAATACCTGCTTCTTCTGTTGTTTAAAGGTAATAGTAAGGCTGCAGCATTCCCTTATTCACTTGGGATTCCTTCTCCTCCTGTAACTCACTTGGTCCCATCCCTGACTGTGGCTCTTGGCTAACTGAGCATGCTTAGTTCTTCTCTACCAAACATACCTACCAGTATAGCAGCCAATAAAGAGGTGGCGCTGTTGTTTTCCATAAAAACTCTGCTCTAGTTGTGCATTATGCTGGAGAAACATGTTTTTTCTCCTAAGCTTTTTCTCCTGAGCTCAGCTTAACCATTACAGTGCCCAATCCAAGCAGAACTTTTTATCAAAGTAAGTCCTGCCTATGTAAGCCTGCATTCTATATTGCATGAACTTGTGCTGTTTGCAGATGTAAATGTCACTGAAGATGTGTGAGATGGAAAATGGCCACCAGGTGAAAGCTGCTTTTGGTTTTGGAAAATTTGATGGTGCTGGCAAAAGGAGGGGATATATGCAATACAAAGGGTGTGGTTTGGGTGGGGGAGATGTGCCCAACTATACATGGTACCGAAAAGAAGGGTTTACATGGTTAAGGGTACATAAACCCACACTGTATCATCTACTGTTTGATGTGATATTATTATGCAAGTAAACCATTTACATTTATTGCAGTGGATAAATGAAGATGACTCTGTTTTTCTACAGCGGCTGAAATGTTGACGGTCACATATAAATGTTGCTACTTAACAACCGTGGCACTTTCATATTCATTTTAATGTTCAAATAAGGATTTGGGATTGGTTTAGTATAGGACAAAATATTGTGTGTGTGCTTTATTTTTGTGGCATCGCTAATTTCTTTAGCTCCCCCGGTGATACATTAGAGACTTAGCAACATCTGCATTTTTACAGGATAAATTAAATGAAAACTCTTCAGAAGTGAGATGGGTTTGTAAAAATCTATATGCTGTGTTAAAGTCAGTGCTTCTCTAAAATTGCCTTTGCTGACCCAGTAAAATGTTTAGTGCAACTCTAATACTGTGAATCTTTATGTGCTGAAGAGTAGCCAGGAGCTGTGCCAACATACAAACCCTTAGTAAATCACCACTGTTGATGTTTCTGGCTGCCTTCTAATGACTGGCTGCATTAACCTTATTTGTGGCTTACTAAATTTATATGTATATAGAGCTGGCTAAAATGAGGGTTTATAATTATCTATTATGAGTGCTTGATGGAAAGTGAAGCTTCTACCTTGTTGCCACCATCTTTTTGAAGCCATTTTGTTGAACCAATATAAATAAACTCTATATAAATTCCACAGTTCTTCAGTAGAACTTTTTGGTTTCATTGACTTGGTTGTTGTCTATGAGTTTCCATCCCATAGGCTAAATACAAAGAGGTCTGTGGAAAACTTGCTGGGGCGTGCTGGTAAGGGTATTAAAATGTATGATTTGGATGGCCATATCTGGCCTGAGGGCCTCCAGCTGGACAGCCCTCTTTCAGACCACAGCTGGCCTTATTTTACTAGTTTTGGACTGGCATTGTATTGTTATGTATAGTGCAAAATTGTAGGATATGTACAACAACTCACCACAAAGGAACAGAGGTTCAGGTGTGCCACCCTGAGCCTTCAGCTATCACCATTTTTTGAATAGCAGGCACTTATTGAGCAAATCTTCAGGCAGAGTTCTTCATTAAAAATAGTTGTATTGGAGAACCACAATCGCCTTACGCATTTCCTGTTCACAGACACTTAATCATAGGCCTATGATTAAGTGGTGTGGACACAAAGTGCCTGCTCTTCAAAAAACAGTGATATTATCATATATAGGTTATTTTCCAACACTGGCCAAAGTTCAAGAACATGAGTTTATCACAGCTGTACTTTTGAATATTTATTTGAGAAAAGGGTTAAAATGAGGAGGTTTACTGTTAGTTTGGATGTACTAAAAAGAACTGAAATGCAGGGAGTTTTTAGCATTGACAGCATATAGGACTCCATAGTACATTGTAGGGAAACCTGCGTCCCAGCATTCTTCCCATTTCAGTTTATTTACCTCCACTATGTAAAAAGTGCAACATGGTGGCGCATTAGTTAGCACTGCTGCCATACACTACTAAAGTCACTTATTTATATAATTTCAGTATGTTAGGCTGGGCTTACAATAATATTATAACAAAACAATGACTTTGCATGCATTAAAGGTTACAGAATGACACAGTTGGATTAGAGAGTGTCACTCACTTGAGCAGTACAGGTGGCAGCACAGAAAACAATGCTAATGTGAAGAAACTTTAATATTGGTCGGCATGACTTGAGTTGAGTGGCCTAACTTTATTTCCACAGGGCCACCTGCAAACTTGCCCATGTGGTCACACACATTTTAAGTTAAGTACACAATTCACCATTGGTTACACCATGGTTTGTGTCAGTCTTTTAGTTGGATTTTTAATGTGTCCATGTAGGAGAAAGGTGTGTCTGGCTGTGGGAAGCCTAAAGTTGCGCTGGTGTTGCAATTTATTACATAGAAAGACTAGGGTCATTGTAATGTTCTGATATTTTATGGTCTTCGGGGTTTTGTTATCCAATCTGTAATGTTAATTAGGTTTTGGGGGTAGAATTATTTTTTGTAAAGTCACTACAGGTATGGTTTTCCAGAAGGCTCAGGGCCTGGGGTTTTCCGGATAAGGCATATTTCTGTAATTTGGATCTCCATAACTTAAGTTTGCTAAAAATCATTTAATATTGGATAAACCCAATAGAATTGTTTTGCCTCCAAAAAGGAGTAATTATATCTTAGTTGTGATCAAGTACAAGGTACTGTTTTATTATTACAGAGAAAAAGGAAATCATTTTTAAAAACTAGAATTATTTGCTTATAATGATGTCTATGGGAGATGGCCATTACATAATACGAAACTTTCTGGGTAACGGGTTTCCGGAAAAGGGATCACATACCTGCACTACATTCCCTTTAAGATCTAGGAAAGTAAATTCTGAGGCTAAGCCACTGCATTAAAGAGAATACAACTCATTTCAGTGTGTCTGCCCAAGGATATGTTTGTAACTGCTCTACATATGTCTGCTGATTCATTGATTAATTAAATCTGCGACTTAGCCACATTGTCATCATTTCATAACACAGATGGTGTCTCTTTGCAGGAAAGTCTAATTATTAATATTACTGGAACCTACACAAGAAATAGACTTAACTCGATTAAAGAGATGAGGGCCAGAAAGATCAAACCTGACAGTGCATAAAAACGGCAAATGGCAACCAGACCCTTATACATGTGTGTAATTATATCTCCTTATACAGGTCCTTTTCAAAAAATTAGCATATTGTGATAAAGTTCATTATTTTCTGTAATGTACTGATAAACATTAGACTTTCATATATTTTAGATTCATTACACACAACTGAAGTAGTTCAAGCCTTTTCTTGTTTTAATATTGATGATTGTGGCATACAGCTCATGAAAACCCAAAATTCCTATCTCAAAAAATTAGCATATTTCATCCGCCCAATAAAAGAAAAGTGTTTTTAATACAAAAAAAGTCAACCTTCAAATAATTATGTTCAGTTATGCACTCAATACTTGGTCGGGAATCCTTTTGCAGAAATGACTGCTTCAATGTGGCGTGGCATGGAGGCAATCAGCCTGTGGCACTGCTCAGGTGTTATGGAGGCCCAGGATGCTTCAATAGCGGCCTTAAGCTCATCCAGAGTGTTGGGTCTTGTGTCTCTCAACTTTCTCTTCACAATATCCCACAGATTCTCTATGGGGTTCAGGTCAGGAGAGTTGGCAGGCCAATTGAGCACAGTAATACCATGGTCATTAAACCATTTACCAGTGGTTTTGGCACTGTGAGCAGGTGCCAGGTCATGCTGAAAAATGAAATCTTCATCTCCATAAAGCTTTTCAGCAGATGGAAGCATGAAGTGCTCCAAAATCTCCTGATAGCTAGCTGCATTGACCCTGCCCTTGATAAAACACAGTGGACCAACACCAGCAGCTGACATGGCACCCCAGACCATCACTGACTGTGGGTACTTGACACTGGACTTCAGGCATTTTGGCATTTCCCTCTCCCCAGTCTTCCTCCAGACTCTGGCACCTTGATTTCCGAATGACATACTTTGGACCACTGAGCAACAGTCCAGTGCTGCTTCTCTGTAGCCCAGGTCAGGCGCTTCTGCCGCTGTTTCTGGTTCAAAAGTGGCTTGACCTGGGGAATGCAGCACCTGTAGCCCATTTCCTGCACGCGCCTGTACACGGTGGCTCTGGATGTTTCTACTCCAGACTCAGTCCACTGCTTCCGCAGGTCCCCCAAGGTCAGGAATCGGTCCTTCTCCACAATCTTCCTCAGGGCCCAGTCACCTCTTCTCGTTGTGCAGCGTTTTCTGCCACACTTTTTCCTTCCCACAGACTTCCCACTGAGGTGCCTTGATACAGCACTCTGGGAACAGCCTATTTGTTCAGAAATTTCTTTCTGTGTCTTACCCTCTTGCTTGAGGGTGTCAATGATGGCCTTCTGGACAGCAGTCAGGTCGGCAGTCTTACCCATGATTGCGGTTTTGAGTAATGAACCAGGCTGGGAGTTTTTAAAAGCCTCAGGAATCTTTTGCAGGTTTTTAGAGTTAATTTGTTGATTCAGATGATTAGGTTAATAGCTCGTTTAGAGAACCTTTTCATGATATGCTAATTTTTTGAGATAGGAATTTTGGGTTTTCATGAGCTGTATGCCACAATCATCAATATTAAAACAAGAAAAGGCTTGAACTACTTCAGTTGTGTGTAATGAATCTAAAATATATGAAAGTCTAATGTTTATCAGTACATTACAGAAAATAATGAACTTTATCACAATATGCTAATTTTTTGAAAAGGACCTGTATATGTTCCACTGGGGTGGCTAAACTGTGATTGAACCGTGGCTCTGAATGATTTGGCTTAATTGCCAAGTCCCATGGATCTGTATCCAATGTACACTAATAGTGTAGTACACGGTTGCACTCGCTTACTCTCAGAATGTTCAGGGGAATAAAGTAATTGTAAAGTTTTAATTAAACAGAATGGCTTTTTATTCCTGTTCATATGCAAGGTTTTTGTTTCTCTAAATTCTGATTGTCTAGGAATGCTAAGTGTCGAGGAAAAGTATTACACATGTGAAAGTACATATATTGCCATTAAAGGAGCACTCATAACCTGGGCAGTATTCCACTTATAATTGGAGCCTTCCTTGTTACGGAAATAGATATAAAAGGGGCTATGTGGTAATCTTAGCCCAAATGTCACTACTGTTTCATTTTTCAGTTTTCTTTTGGGTGTTACTCACCATAAAGAAGGATAATTGAAAAAAAAATCTTTGTACCCAACTTTTTTTTGTACCCATGTTGTTGGTCTGAATGAAACAATGATGACAAAAAAGTGGTCCTTGTTCAGAGCACAACAGATCAGCCTTAAGTCTTTAATGGTGTCAGAATGCTGGGGGCTAAGGGGAAAGTTATGGTTACATTAACCAACACTGTATCATTTAATGCCATTTACAGGTATGGGGGTCTGTTACCCTGAAACCTGTTATCCAAAAAGTTCTGAATTACGGGAAGCCCATTTACCAAATACTCTATTATAAGCAAATTATTTTAATTTTAAAAAATGATTTCCTTGTTCTCTGTAATAATAAAACAGTACATTGTATGTGATCTCAACAAAGATATAATGAATCGTTATTGGAGGCAAAATAATCCTATTTAATGTTTAAATGATTATGTAGTAGACTTAAAGGAGAAGGAAAGGTAAAAACTAAGTAAGCGATAAGATACTATGGGCCTGATTCACTAAAGGGCGATAAAAATTATCGCACGCTTTTTCGCGTTAAAAAATGCAAAATAATTTGCGCGCGATTCACCATAGTATTATCGTGTGCGAAAAATCGCCATTTTCGCATGCGGTATTTCTCGCACTAGTTTTACCGTTATACAAAAGTACAGTAAATGATTTTTTGCAATAAAATATGGACTTACAGTGTTATTTATTCAAGTATGTGTTTCCCCTAGAGTGACGCAGCCACCAGTTTGCAGCGAAAGGTTCATTTTTAATATAGTAATTTTCTGCAAGTATTGGCGTGTATGGCTAACATGGCGTGCGTTCATTTGCGCAACTATTTCTATTTGGCTACAAGTGATGAAATGTTTCGCCAGGCATGGATTCGCAGCGAAGTTTTGGACGTGCGTTGAATTTTTTCGCGGCAGATTTTTTCATGTGTTTCGCAAAACAATCCGCCAATGGCAAAACGCATGAAAAAATTCGCCACGCAAAAATTCACCGCACATGCAAAAATTGATACAAGTGTCAAAAAATAATAGTCACAGCAACAATTTTTTTGCCCGCACAACATTTTTGCCGTTTCGTGGATCTTTCGAAAGATTTGCTAATTTTTCACTAAAGAAACCAGAACACATTTGCTCATCACTAGTGGCTACTATTTATAAGCATCTACTATTTATATGATACCATTTATATGTGGCTAATATTTATATACATCATTTATATGCGGCAACAATTTTTATACACTATTTCTATGCTACCATTCATATGCGGCGATTATTCGCGTAATTTAGCGCATGTACCGGCAAATACCGCATTGAAATAGTCTTTTCGCGAGTTAAATAACGAATGCAATATCGCGTGTAAAAAAGCGCGAGTATGCTTATAGTGAATCGTGCGAAAAATCGCCAAAAATTTTTTTAGCGCACAATAAAAATAGCGCATGTTTTATTGCCCTTTAGTGAATCAGGCCCCATGCATATTATTTACTAATTGCAGACATTTAATGGAAGGCAGATGGAGGCTGTAGATGAGATGAGTATGTAGGTGTAGATGAGTCTTTTCCTTGTTGGCATAGCACTGGCCTCAGAACGATACATCAGGATGCATTGCTTCAGAACTAGCAGTCTTCTTGGAATTTGGTAGGGAAATGGTTGTCTGTGTGCAGTACATACATAAATACAGTATGTGCATGTATAAAACATAGACGTATGGACATGTAGCCATGTATCCTGCAGCTTAAGTTACATTTCCCTGCATAACCACATAACCAGCAGGATTTCTAGTAAGTTGTTTTGGTAATTTCATTTGTACATGTCGAGTTTTTAAAGACCTGCCTGAAGGTGGCACATTATTGTTAACAAAAAACAACTCTTTTCAGGTAGAAGTTTTATTAGTGGAGGAGATCAAAGAGAAATGAAGGACTTTCCAGTAAGAATCCAGGACTGCGGGCTGTTAAAATCAGGACTGTCCTGTGAAAATTGGGATGTTTGGGAGGTATGACTATGTGACTGATAGCCCAACAGATCCCAGAAAAGCAGTCTAAATCAATTAACTACAAAAGCTGATTCGGACCAATTGCTGAAATCCAAATCACATTATAGTAATAAGATTTTTCATTTCAAGTTAAAAATTGAGCCTTAATTTGTGAATAGTGCTTGCTTTAATTACCTGTCTATCCATTACTTATATTCTTGGCATGAAATATAAGCATCATTTGGAAACATTGAATAAAAGGATGGCAGATGGGCACCCTGTAAAACTCTCCTGATAGGAATGGTTTCTGACTAGTGCCCTCTCCAACAGCTGCAGGCAAAAAATAGCCCCTTCCTTATTACTAGCCTGGATGTTTGAGGTGTATCTATGCAAAAAACAAGGCTGCAAACTGATAACTTCCTGGAAGGAAATGATAAAAGAGGTGCAAAAGTGAAAGTAATACATACGGGGTGCTATCATTAATGGAGTCCAAAACTAATCAAAATGGATTGGTGTCTGGTGAGCAGTTACATGTATTAGTGCTATATTAGTTTATTATATGTGCCTTTTCTCGATTTAAATGGCTGCCCCCATGGCTACACAGCAGCTTTGTTAATATAAAATTTAAATAAACAAAGCTCCTGTGTAGCCATGGGGGCAGCCAATCAAATCGAGAAAAGGAGAAAAGACACAGCTTACATAGCAGATAACAGATAAGCTCTGTAGATTTCTATTTAATTCTACAGAGCTTATCTGTTTTCTGCTATGTAACCTGTGCCTTTTCTCCTTTTTTTCCAGCTTGAATGGCTGCCCCTGTGGCTACACAGCAGCTTTGTTTGTTTAAACTATAGTAGCCTTTACCAGCTTTTATCAGTGCAGGCAACAGTACATTATATTTTAATTAATTTAAAATATTTTCCTTTTTGGTGTTACTGTTCCTTTAACCTATTTGATCCCTGAAATTTAAGTTGTATCCTAGTCTTGAACCATATTTCTTCCTCTACCACCTGTTTGCTGTTTTTCACACATTTCTTTATTTCTTAACCCACTGATTTCTTCTTTTTTAAGGTTATCCATCTTCTTGACACCAGCACCAACACTATAGAGCTATTTAACACTTTTGCAACCAGGAAGGAGCTGCTTTTTTAGTCAGCTGTGGGGAGAACAACAAGAAAACAAATGTTTCATTGGTTGCTGGGGGGTTACAGGCCTGGTGCAAACTTAATCAGTGTTCGTAAATTTGCCTGTTTGTGTTTACTGTTAAGGGGTATATATATAAATATATATATAGATACAAATTGCTGGCAAGCTGCACACCATAAGAAGAGATAATACCTGGGTTCCAGTGCAGAGAGAGTGGGTATACGAGATTGGAGTGACAGCACTCGCAGGCTTTTCACGAAGAAGTCACATAGTCACATAGTTTCAGTAAATAAATGTGAGGCTTTATTTAGTTCGACGTTTCAGCTTCTAACTGGAGCTTTCATCAGTGTACCTCCAGTTAGAAGCTGAAACGTCGGACTAAATAAAGCCTCAGATTTATTTACTAAAACTATGTGACTTCTTCGTGAAAAGCCTGAGAGTGCTGTCACTCCAATCTTATATATATATATATATATATATATATATATATATATATATATACTGTATACTTGAATTCCAACAGTAATTAATTGTTCTTATAATGTTGTCAGGCGTGCAAATTATGTCTGCACCCAATTTTTTTGGGCAAGTTATGCAGGGAATGCCCCTTCACACGTGATGCCAATAAGGAAAGGAGCATCACAGTGCAATGCATCGTGGGTTGAGTTGTTCCTTCATGCTTGTCTGTAAGGTGTGGAGTATTGTTACATATTGTTAGTGTAATATCACTATTTTATTCCCTTATCCACTGCAAGGATGTCAAATGATGCAAATGATGCAGAACTGTTTTGCATCTGGATTTCACCATGTAAATAGATATATTCATACTTTCTGAGGAACAGAAACAGATAACAGTGATACATAAACTGTATTAGGTGTTTCTGTGTTGTGTGGGCTCTTTAGCACATTTTGCTTCAGAATCCAGAGTTCCCCTTTAGATTTATGGCTGTTATTAAGGCAGGTATGGTTATTATCCACTTCATATATAGCATTCAAGTTGGCTAAGGGCTCTGGCACAAGGGGAAATTAGTCGCCCGCGACAAAACTCCATGTTCGTGGGCGACTAATCTCCCCGAGTTGCCATGACCCGCCATCCCACCGGCGAACATGTAAGTCGCCGGCGGGATGGCACACACGGCGGCGCGAATTCCCGAAATTGCCGAAAAAGACTCGTGAGGCTTTTTCGGCGATTTCGGGAAATCGCGCCGCCACGTGTGCCATCCCGCCGGCGACTTACATGTTCGCCGGTGGGATGGCGGGTCGTGGCAACTCGGGGAGATTAGTCGCCCGTGACAAGGGAGATTTGTCGCAGGCGACTAATCTCCCCGTGTGCCAGAGCCCTAAATGTAAAACTGTGGGCTGCTTTGTAATAAGATGAGGAGCAATGCAAAAGAAAAATGCTAACAACTGGCTGACACATCCAAGTCTTTTATTTCCTAACAAGATGCTTTTCAAAGAGTTCATATAGAACATACATCTCTTTCTGTAGACAGGCATACACAGCACAGAATGCGAGTGGCATTTGGATCCTGCTTGCTGCACATATGTCACTGGCCAAGCAGTCTGTCAGAAACCAGTCGTTGTAATCACTTCACACGTGTTACATTGGGAGGTTTTGGAAGTGCTACTCCATCACTGCAGCCCATTTTGTAAGCTCCTACCATTGACAGGTTTCTAGGACTCTCTAGACAGATGGCCACCTCTGTTTTTTCCCTTCCTCTCTAGCATAAATGATTTTGCATGAGCAAGGAATGAAAATAACCGCAACAATGGCTGCTTTGTTTCTTCTGGTCAGGGGATGTAACAGAAGGTACAATGTATTAAAGTAATATGATGCTCTTATGAGGATCTATTTGTCATTATTTAAACAAAACAACTTCAAGCAAATCTGATACAAACTGTAATGCAAAAAAACCATTATAGTGCAGAAACATGAGCAAGTGATATACAGCAGCTGCTCCATAGTGCATTATTGCAGGGAGAGTGTCTTCCATTAACCTTCTTGATCACACAGGCTCCCAACACAGCAGCACCAGTTCCTCAGAAATTCCTTAAGGTTAAAGGTGAAACAGTGTTACTTTGGCCACGTAATGCTAATAGGAAAGACTGGTAATGCAGAATCAATGTATGATATATTACATTTCTCATTTCATTTATTTCATTACTCTTTTGATGACATTATGATATAGTGTAGAGTGAATTCTGCTCTAAAACATTCACAATCCAGATAACCAATAAGCCTGTAAAAATATTCCTTGTGTTTCCATTAAAAAACATGTTATATAAGGAATAATGTGCCATGTAAGTGTACAAGGCTTTCACAAATTTTTGTCGGTCATTTACCTTAACTGGCATCCCAAAGCAGTGATGAGAATTAATGACACAACTCAGCAAGGTTTATAAGGAAATATTTTACAGCATATTTATGACTTTTGTGTATTATAAGTAATATATATGGTAATTGTGAGCAGTTCTATTGCCATTAAAAGGATATTGTGTCTAAAAATGTGTTTGCCCTCTACAGCTGTGGGCTGATAGGCATGCATTCTGAATGGGGAAAAGAGTACTATTTCTCTTCCCCCCAGATTATTATGACTGTCTTTACCAGGTACCTACTGACAGTCCCAGAAGCCATGCTTAGGCATGTGTATGTGCAGACTAAATGAGTGTCCTAGAGCACAGAACACTTGTTTAATTTGCTGATAACCTGGAATCTGGTTGATGTGTATGCACATTCTGAGCGATTGTCCTGTTATTCAGTCTTGCGTGAGTGTCACCCCCACCCCCCATATGGCCACCCACACCAGGAAAGGTCTCTAGTGCAGATTGCCACTTGGTAGGGGGGAGCATATTTGGAGTAGTATTACTGCTTCCACCATCCAGAATACAGGCTGTCAAATCAAAGCTTTTTTTGGGGGGCGCAGGGGGGAGTTTTTGTGTCTATTAAAGGCTATAAGCATATATTTTCAGCTTATTCTTGGTTATTGTGAATTCTAAAAAAGATACATGGTAGTGTTAACAACAGCAGGTATTTACTATTAATGTTAGGTTAGATGATCTGTTGAACCATAGCCCCAGGCTTTATAATACAGGCCACAGGTGGTCACAGGTTTTGTAGGTGAATCATTATAATGAAATTACTACCTGTTGCTTATCTAGGCCTCTATGCAGGTCATGGAACTCTGAGGTGATTATACATTACTTGTTATAATAGATGAGAGGCAGTGTCTGGATGAATATGCAATCACACTACAGTTTGGTCCTGAATTCAAACCGAGGTTATGGAACATGGACAGGGAAAATCATTTCACTCATTAGCAATTTTACAAAGGTGTGGCAACCTGCAGAAACTTTCAGTTTCTTAATGCACAGATACAAACATATGTCAGTGGTCATGAGCACCCCATGGATGGAAACCTATCTTGGCCCAATAACTAAGTGTTCTTGCTACTATCAAACAGAGCACAGTTGTACTAAATTTATGTTGTCACAAGAGAGTGGAAGAATACATGGGGTCTGCATATCAAGATGGGTCACATTAAGCAACTGACCCAGTATAATTTAACCCTTAATATCATTATTTTACATTGATGATCCCTTGCATTTACCAGGTCCAGAATAAAGACTCCATGATATCTAGTGGTAGTACCTTATGCTTATGTTATGAGACTGCAAGAAGAGGTCTGTAAAATGTTTTTATTATTGTCTGTCATCTCACTAACTAAGGACTTTAAATTTGTACTGCAGAACTACACCATAAGGTTAAGCAATAGACTAGTTCTTATTTTGGCTTTATTTACCCTTGAATTAATCAGGAGTTCGGAGAATCAATTTTGAGTCATGCATCTGGTTCTTTCACCTGTATTAAACCATTGCCTAGGTAAGCATTTAAGTCATGTAAATTTTATGATGAAGATTCACAATATTTATGACATGGCTCACTATGATAACCAGCCAAACAGAATGCAAAATGCTAAAATTTTCCAGTAGCCTAAAACAAACATCACAGCCTCTGTATATCTGTTTATTATTACTGTATGAAGCTATATCATCGTTTCATCACTGTAGAGTACAAGGAGGACTGATCATGCCACCAGGGAGGCAAGAAACAAATAAAAAACACGAAGCAGAAAGTATATTTTGGGATAGAAGCTGTGTTCTGTTAATAGAGCCCAGGAAGTGCCAGGCTTCTGCCACTGGCAATGTTCATTTTCTTTCTTACTGTACACGGGCTGGCACTTGTTGAAAATACTGGTGATACCAGTTGGCACACCTCTAGCAGAGGGTAGGGTTCTTATGAACTTTATCAGCTATAAACAATTTCTGCTCTGGTTGTAAAATGAAACTAGTAATCTCTTGTAAACCAAGTATGTCCAGGCCCCAGTTTATCAACAGATGCCAGCTGTTTGCCCATTGTGCATAGTTGTAGTTTAGAAATGGAGGCCTACAATTTAGATGTCTTTAATCTTATTTCTGCCTTAGCAAAACTTCCTATGGCTTATTGCAAATGCAGTTACTTATAAACAAAATTTTATTTAAGAAGGCCAGCCGTGTTGTTTTTAATATGCCTGTACAGGTATGGGACCTGTTATCCAGAATGCTCGGGACTTGGGGTTTTCCGGATAAGGGATCTTTCCGTAATTTGAATCTCCATAACTTAAGTCTGCTAAAAATCATTTAATTATTGAAAAACCCAATAGGCTTGTATTGCCTCCAATAAGGATTAATTATATCTTAGTTGGGATTGAGTACAATGTACTGTTTTATTATTACAGAGAAAAAGGAAATCATTTTTACAAATTAGAATCGTTTGCTTATAATTGAGTCTATGGGAGATGGCCTTTCTGTAATTCGGAGCTTTCTGGATAATGGGTTTCCGGATAAGGGATCCCATACCTGTGCCTTTTATAAATATAGTGCTATACAAGTCAAACTAAAATACAGTGAAAAGGAAGGACATATAATGGTGGCCACACACGTGGCGATCTGTGATCTTTTGTGCGACCATCGGTCGCACGAAAGATCGTCAGACCCGCCACTAACCTTCAGGGCTGAAACGGCAGATAAGGAGGTAGAAACAATAGGATTTCTACCTCCTTCTGCCGATTCAGCCCTGACGGCAGACTCGCCGACTTGCCATACACGCACCGAATATCGTACGAAACGGAAAAAAATGTGCACAATTTAGATTGTTTTTTTTTTTTATCGCAATGTAATATTGTTCATTAGACTGTTATTGCATTGCAAATTTTAATTGCGCATTGCGAACATTTTAATGCGAACTTAACAACTTGTCCATTAACCCTTTTAACGCCAAGCACGTAGCTCCTACGTGCTGGCATTAAAAGGCGTTAGGCGCCACGCACGTAGGAGCAACGTTTTCTTTATCCTGCTCTCGTTTTCTGCGCTCGACGCTTAATCCGAGCGCAGAGAACGATCGCAGGATAAAGAACCCCCTAGAGAACGAGCAGAGGGGGGTAAGTGGTGGCCCCTGGGGCGCGATCGTCCAGGGGCCCCACAGGAAATGCCAGCTCTCTTCCTTCTTCCTGCGCTCCCTCCCTTTGCTCCCCTCACTTCCTGTGCCACCCACTTAGGATTTTTGGTCGCAGAAGCTGCAGTCCTTGGGTCTGATGTCTCCCACCAGCGATCTCCAGCATCTTGACAGGGGGTAGGTGCCACAAACACACACACACACACACACACATATACACACATATTGCACTAATACACACTTATACTTACACTTACACACACTTACATTTTTTGGGGGGTTCACACCTTCACAACACTCACACTTGCTTGCACACACATGCACATAAAACACATTTTGC
The DNA here is from genome assembly GCF_000004195.4 of Xenopus tropicalis. NCBI lineage: Eukaryota > Metazoa > Chordata > Amphibia > Anura > Pipidae > Xenopus > Xenopus tropicalis. Next base: position 111,901,762 of record NC_030679.2, read on the forward strand.
CATGCGTACACACACACTTACACACTTATGTAATTTTGTAATTTTTTTTTTTTTTTTACTGCATCATTTTTATTCTTGCCATATGGATATTTTGTCTGCTGTATTTCAATTTGCTATCCTGTGTACCCCACATAGTTTGGTAAATCTATGCATATTGGGCATCAAACTGTTCAGTAGACCCCTGGCGTTCATACTTAGAGTGTTTTATGTTGGTACGTTACAAAATGTGGGGTACATAATGGGGCAACATGCAAGCTTTGTGCCGATTTTCAGAAATGTCACATAAACCGTTCAGTTTAGCATAGCTTTGTAGTTTGGTAGTTTGCAGTAGAAAGTTTTATTTACCCATTTTTGTTTTGTCAGAATGTGTACTTTCGGAAAATATATGGTTTTCTAGGGTCTTCGTACTGTTAGGGGGTCTTATGCCACATAATACACATACCGGGTGCAAAAATTGCATGAGCTGGAGCGTCTTATGTGAAAATTCATATGCACTATTTTTATTTGGGTGCCCCTGTACGGCACGTAGTTTGACCAATATATGCATATAGGGCATCAAACTGTTCAGTAGACCCCTGGCGTTCATATTTAGAAAGTTTTATGTTGATACGTTACAAAATGTGGGGGGTACATAATGGGGTAAAATGCAAGCTTTGTGACGATTTTCAGAAATGCCATAAAAACCGTTCTGTTTAGCATAGCTTTGTAGTTAGGTAGTTTGCAGTAGAAAGTTGTATTTACCCATTTTTGTTTTTTCAGAATGTGTACTTTCGGAAAATGTATGGTTTTCTAGGGTCTCTGTACTGTTAGGGGGTCTTATTGCACATAATACACATACCGGGTTCAAAAACTGCATGAGCCGGAGTGTCATTTGTGAAAATTCATATGCACTATTTTCATTTGGGTGCCGCTGTACTCCGCATAGTTTGGTAAATCAATGCATATAGGGCATCAAACTGTTCAGTAGACCCCTGGCGTTCATATTTAGAGTGTTTTATGTTTATATGTTACAAATTGTGGGGGTACATAATGGGGCAAAATGCAAGCTTTGTGACGATTTTCAGAAATATTATAAAAACCATTCTGTTTAGCATAGTTTTGTAGTTTGGTAGTTTGCAGTAGAAAGATGTATTTACCCATTTTTGTTTTGTCAGAATGTGTACTTTCAGAAAATATATGGCTTTCTAAGGTCTTCGTACTGTTAGGGGTTCTTATGCCACATAATACACATACCGGGTGCAAAAATTGCATGAGCCGAAGCATCTTATGTGAAAATTCATATGCACTATTTTTATTTGGGTGCCCCTGTACGGCACGTAGTTTGGCCAATATATGCATATAGGGCATCAAACTGTTCAGTAGACCCCTGGCATTAATATTTAGAAAGTTTTATGTTGATACGTTACAAAATGGGGGGGTACATAATGAGGTAACCTGCAAGCTTTGTGACAATTTTCAGAAATGCCATAAAAACCGTTTTGTTTAGCATAGCTTTGTAGTTTGGTAGTTTGCAGTAGAAAGACGTATTTACCCATATTTGTTTTGTCAGAATGTGTACTTTCGGAAAATGTATGATTTTATAGGGTCTCTGTACTGTTAGGGGGTCTTATTGCACATAATACACATACCGGGTGCAAAAACTGCATGAGCCGGAGCGTCTTATGTGCAAATTCATATGCACTATTTTTATTTGGGTGCCGCTGTACTCCGCATAGTTTGGTAAATCTATGCATATAGGGCATCAAACTGTTCAGTAGGCCTCTGATATTCCTATTTGGGGTGATTTGCCTTTGTATGCAAGAAATTGTGTGAGATAAATGCAGCAAATTGCAACATTTTTAGGCGATTTTCTGAAATGTCATAGAAACCACTAACTTTAGGAAAACTTTGCAGATTGGTACTTTGGTGTAGAAAGGACTCTTTACCCATGTTGGATTTGTCTGAACGTGTACTTTCCAAAAATATATGGTTTTCAGGTGTTACCCTACATTTCTGCAGTTTCTATCCCACATAAAACTGCCATGTGTTTATGAATTAGGTAAAGGTAAGCCATGAAATTAGTGTGCACAAAGTATATTTTGGGGTCTCTAAGTGCCATGTGCTTTGATAAACCTATGTACAGTGGGCATCAAACTGCTCAGTAGACCTCTGGGGTTCATATTTTGGGTGTTTTATCTTGGTACATAATGACCTATAGAAAATAAGATGATGCATATTGGAGGTTTGAGGTGATTTTTGGAAAAAATCAGCAAACTTAGGAAACCTTTGCGGCTTGGTACTTTGGAGTAGAAAGACACAGGTACCCATTTTAGATTCGGTGGAATGTGTACTTTCCAAGAATATATGGCTTTCTGGGGTAAGCGTACTTTTTTGTAGCGTTATCCCACACAATATGATGTAAATGTGTTGATTTTGCAGGAGCTGAAATGACAGATCATATGGGGGTATGTTCACATTGGGGCCCCTACATGCCACATACTTAGGTAAACCTATACATATTGGGCATCAAACTGTTCAGTGGACCCCTGGCATTCATATTTAGGGTGTTTTATCTTGGTACCTAATGCTATGTAGGAGATAAGATACTGCAAACTGGAAGCTTTGAGGGGATTTTTGGAAATGTCATCAAAATTGCTAACTTTAGAAATGCTTTGCAGCTTGGTACTTTGGAGTAGAAACACATGGGTACCCATTTTAGATTTAGGGGAATGTGTACTTTCCAAAAATATATGGCTTTCTGGGGTGAGCATACTTTTTTGTAGCTTTATCCCACACAATATGATGTAAATGTGTTGATTTTGCAGAAGCTGAAATGACAGAAATGGCAGATCATATGGTATATGTTCACATTGGGGCGCCTACATGCCACATACTTAGGCAAACCTATACATATTGGGCATCATACTGTTCAGTGGACCCCTGGCGTTCATATTTAGGGTGTTTTATGTTGGTACCTAATGCTATATGGGAGATAAGATGCTGCAAAGTGGAAGCTCTGAGGGGATTTTTGGAATTGTCATCAAAATTGCTAACTTTAGAAATGCTTTGCGGCTTGGTACTTTGGAGTAGAAACACATAGGTACCCATTTTAGATTCGGGGGAATGTGTACTTTCCAAAAATATATGGCTTTCTGGGGTAAGCGTATTTTTTTGTAGCTTTATCCCACACAATATGATGTAAATGTGTTGATTTTGCAGAAGCTGGAATGACAAAAATGGCAGATCATATGGTATATGTTCACATTGGGGCCCCTACATGCCACATACTTAGGTAAACCTATACATATTGGGCATCATACTGTTCAGTGGACCTCTGGTGTTCAAATTTAGGGTGTTTTATGTTGGTACCTAATGCTATATGGGAGATAAGATGCTGCAAAGTGGAAGCTCTGAGGGGATTTTTGGAATTGTCATCAAAATTGCTAACTTTAGAAATGCTTTGCGGCTTGGTACTTTGGAGTAGAAACACATAGGTACCCATTTTAGATTCGGGGGAATGTGTACTTTCCAAAAATATATGGCTTTCTGGGGTAAGCGTATTTTTTTGTAGCTTTATCCCACACAATATGATGTAAATGTGTTGATTTTGCAGAAGCTGGAATGACAAAAATGATAGATCACATGGGGGTATGTTCACATTGGGGCCCCTACATGCCACATACTTAAGTAAACCTATACAAATTGGGCATCAAACTGTTCAGTGGACCCCTGGCGTTCATATTTAGGGTGTTTTATCTGGTTACTTTATGACCTGTAGGAGATAAGATACTATAGACAGGAAGCTTTGAAGCAATTTTTAATACATTTCACAAATTTTGATAAAAACCAATAACTTTAGGAAAGCATTGTGACTTGATAGTTTGGAGTAGACAGACAGTTGTGCCTATTCTGGATTCCACAGAATCTGTTCTTTCTAAAAATGTATAATTTTCTTGGATAAACCTTATGTTAGTGGAATTTGTGACCTTGAAATCTAAAGTATGCAGCTTTATGGAGCAGTGCTTTGGAAATTTGGTAGTGTACTGCTGGGAGTTTTTGACCTATACAAGTGAGAAATCTCCATAAAACTATATATATTTGGTATTGGCATGTTCAGGAGACATGGGACTTTCCAAATCAGTTGTATTTTTGTGCATAAAATATTTTTTGTTTCTGATGTATGTGTTTATATTATGGAAAATATAATTTTTTTTCATTTTTTAGATATCTAGAAGCCTATATCTTGTTACAGAATTGTAATTACACAAAAATTCCACCATATTTTGAAAGCTTAGGTTGTCCTGAAAAAAACAATATATCGTTTTCCTGGGTAAACTAAAAGTCCCCCCAAGGAAAAGCCCCTAAAGTGAAACAGTGCAAAATGTTCAAAAACTGTCTGGCAGTAGAAGTTCCACTTTGGTCCAAAACGGCTGGCAGTGAAAGGGTTAAGGAGTTTTATTACATACACTGCATGCTGTCGTAAACAATAAAATTCACAAACTTTCTTCCACTGTTGGGAGTGGTCACTAAACAGCTTCTGCGTTCGCAAAGCCCATATTAAATTCGCGCAAAGGCAAATTTGTTTGCTCAGAGGCACACATTTTTGCATTGCGAATAATTTTTCCATTACCAACTTTTATTACATTCCCCCCTTATAATACACTACCTTGCTTCAGAGCAGACTTTTTAAATTAGAAAGCTTTAACAAATTGGACTTTTTAATGGCAGTAGCATTAAAGGAACAGTAACACCAAAAAATAAAAGAGCTTTAAAGTAATAAAAATATAATGCACTGTTGCCCTGCACTGGTAAAACTGGTGTGTTTGCTACAGTAACACTACTATCATTTATATAATAACCTGCTGTGTAGCCACGGGGGCAACCATTCAAGCTGGAAAAAAGGAGAAAAGGCACAGGTTACATAGCAGATAACAGATAAGTTCTGTAGAATACAATAGTGTTTTATCTGTTATCTGCTATGTGCATTTTCTCCTTTGAATGGCTGCTTCCATGGCTACATAGCAGCTTATTTATATAAATTATAGTAGACTTTCTGAAGTAAACACACAACTTTTACCAGTGCAGGGCAGCAGCACATTATATTTTAGTTACTTTTATACACTTTCATTTTTTGGTGTTACTGTTCCTTTAATGTAACTGACTACACAGCCACAGCCTGTGCCTGGGAAATGCAGCATTGTACCTACATTCACTTCTGGGTTAGGAAAGCCGTGCATTGTTTTGTAGTGTTGCCTAACAGTGATATGGTCAGCATTAGACACCAGGTGCAGAATGTTATTTTCCACCCCCTCCTCCCTCTACTCAGCCTTTGTAAAGCTAATTTAGGCAGAAGCTCCCTTCCCTTTGTAGGTCTCTGTCACTAAACTTCCTGGGTGGGACTTCTCTGTTGTTTCAGTTTTGATCCGTGTGTGCTTCTATCATTTGTGCTGCTTGCCACCTGCCTTTACTGTTTGCTAGCCCCTTGACTTCCTGTTTGCCTCACATTTTGGATGTTTGCTTTATCTGTTGCTAGCCCTGTACGCTCTACCATGCTTACTTTGCCACTCCTTAGCGTTCACACATATGTTATGTATGTTTTGTTGCCTTGCATGCACCTGGTAGGGGGGCACTGGAAAGCCTCTTTTGTAAGTTTTGGTGGCCACCTGTACTTGGGGGCTTCCTGTAGTTATTGGGTAAGGTGTTGCATACATTTCTAGTGACATATGAATACAAAAATCAAGATGTTACTACAGGTATGGGACCTGTTATGAATGGAGGTTTCAGGAAAACAGATCCTATACCTGTATTAAAGATGTATAAAGGTACAGGTATAGGATCTTATGTATTATACGGAATGCTCAGTACCCAGGGTTTTTTGGTGCATTAAACCCCCAAACCATGGCTTAATTGGCAAAACAAAGACTGCAGTGATTTTAATTATATTTGAGGACTAATACAATTCTTAAGGTTGATATATGCATTAGGACACTTGTCTTCCTATTACTTATAATTAATGCACAAACATGCTAAAATAAAACTGTATTAAAAAAATAAAAGTTTTAATTGCAACTCTGTAATCTATGTTTTATTAGATTCTTACATTTTTAAGTAATTAAAAGTTATGCAATTGTAACATTTTAGTGAACATATTAGGAAGAAACTGCATGAAAAACATGCACGCCATCATCACTGCAGAGGTCAATAGATCCTTATATTCATTTACCGCTAATGATGTCAGATGGAGCATCTTGAGGAGCAATTTCAGAGCCACTTGACTTTATGTAATAAGCCAACTGATCTTATTATAAGTATCATCAACACTGCAATGTATTCCAATCATAAATACTTCTAATTGCTCAGCCTCTGACATTATAAACACAGGTTTGCCAAGCATTTTTTGGTATTTGCAATTTCATGTCTTGATATTAATTAAAGGCATACTGTTAGCCCCAAATATCCCTTTGTTTGTTTAATACGTATATTTACGTTATTTAATACGTACGTTTATTTATTTCTACACTTCTAATTTAGCTTGGTGAGTTAATAGATTTATACAGTTTTAATAAAATAACAAAGTTCTAATCTTTGCCTTTGTAAGCATATCTTTGTCTACTAACCCTGTTAGGCTTGTGTCAATATGGTGGCAAAGAAAACGCCAAGTGTTATACTAGCCGTAATGACTCAAAATCTTACATTGCAAAAAAAAATTTCAGTCAGGATCTTTGAGGTCCATGGTCTAAATATTTGGTTATATGGATGGCTAGACTGTCAGCTTTGTGAGAAAAAAATGTAAGTGCTGTTTTTGGTTTAGTGCAGACTTAGCTACAAAAACTGTAGCTAAAAGGACCCCAGGAAATGTGCTCAGTCTGAATTGACCCATTTTGTGCTTCTAAATGCAGGGTAGTTTCACAACATGCACTTGTAGCACAATGTACGTGTTGACGGAAAGAAATTTTAGGGTAGGGTTGCCACCTTTGCCAGGTTATAAACCCAGACAAAGGGACGTGCATAATGACGTTGGCGTCACTGATGTCATTACGCAAACATTGGTGTTGCTGACCTTCAAAATAATGTAACAGAAGTAAGATGATTAAAGTAGGACTAAAGCTTGACTAAAGGGCAGAAATGTTTTGGGCTTCTGTAACAGCCCAAGACAACCACAGCTATGATCTAAGTGCCCCCAAAGATGCCCCAGTAGTTCCCCATCTTCTTTTCTGCTGATTCACTGCACATGTTCTGTGCCGTGTTTAGTTATTGAGCTTAGAGACCAACTCACAATATATATATATATTGAATATAAATGTCATGATATAACGCTGATTTGAAATTAATACACATTATTATTACATGGCAGCTCTGAAACCAGTGCAAGTTGCTTCAGCATTCAGTAATCAGCCCTGTAGCATCAACTTATATATTCTGCTTGATAATTTACAACGACCCCTAAGCTTAGCTTCTCACCAGCTTCTAAGCGCACATTGAGCATGTGCAGTGTCACTGACACTTCTAATAGAATCCAAGATGGGGAGCTCCTGTGACAACACTTAAAGCCTTGGATCATTGCTACTATAGAGATGCTGAACTTTAGGCTGGTACAATATGTTCGGTGTATAAAATATGGCATTTCTAGCCATATTCGTATTTAGGGTTTAATTTTTCTTTTTACAAATAAGCACTGAAAAAATGCATATTAAAAAGTTACTCAGAATTATGTTTTCTTTCATTAGGCGCACATTATTTTTTCCAGGTTGGCAAGCTCTTTAAATGAAAAATTAATTCACATTGGTAGTGTTCTGAGCATTGTGGATAATGGTTTTTTCAGATAAAAGACACCACACCCGTACTTGCGGACTAGTGCTAATCTTAGACTGAGTATCATTAAAGTATAAGGTATACCAGTCTGTCTTTTTGTCTGCCCTTTTTCAAATCTAGATTTCACATTTACTAGCACCCTTCACGATTTATTATTTTCTGCTTAAGTTAATGGTTATGCTTTATCATATGGCTGTTCCTCCTTATGACTGAAATTTAATATGATGTTAGATGGAATTGGTACCAGAGAAATAAGGCTGAATTTACAATCTCTGAACAGTTCTTTCCTAAAGCTACTGAACTGCAGGTCCTTGGTACAACAGTGCTACTCAAGCTAAACCCTTAATACATTATTATATCATTGTAATATTAATATAACTTATTATTTTTAATGGCTGTATTTCTAAAAGATACAGACTGGCATGATGTAGAATAAAGCTGGCCATACACGCACCGATACTATCGTACGAAACCTCGTTTCGTACGATATTCGGTGCGTGTATGGCATGTCGGCGAGTCGACCGATATCGCAGGAAGCTGCTGATATCGGACAACTCGCCGATCGGCCAGGTTAGAAAATTTTGATCGGGCGCCATAGAAGGCGCCTGACCAAAATCTGCCGTCAGGGCTGAATCGGCAGAAGGAGGTAGAAATCCTATTGTTTCTACCTCCTTATCTGCTGTTTCAGCCCTGACGGTGTGTGGCGGATCTGACGATGTTTCGTGCGACCGATGGTCGCACGAAACATCGTTAGATCGCCACGTGTATGGCCACCTTAAGAAAGAAATTCAAGATAAGAAATACTGTTAAAAACACAAAAAAGCTAAGCAAGGAAATACAGGTATGGGATCCGTTATCCGGAAACCCGTTATCTAGATATAATCTGAATTTCATAGACTTCATTTTAAATAAATAATTTGAATTTTTTAAAATAATTTTATTTTTATTTGTAATAAAGAAAACAGTACCTTGGTCCTAACTGAGATATACTTAATCCTTACTGGAGGCCAAACAATATGGAAACAATATAGGTTTTATATAATGTTAACATTATTTTTAGTAAGCTTAAGCTATGGAGATCCAAAATACAGAAAGATCACTTATCTGGAAAACCCCAGGTTCCAAACATTCTGAATAGCAGGTCCCATATCTGTAATTAATTTTACCTTTAAAATCAAAAAGCATGTTATCAAACTTGAGGGGGGGTTCTGCTATATAGGAAAATAAATACCCAAGTAAAGGAGCGATTGCAGTAAATGGCGGGCACATAGAACCAGTGCTGTCAGTATTCTAAGTAAAGTAGTCTTTATACTTTATAAATCTAGGATGTTGAGGCAATAGTGTCATCGAAGACATGCCCTAGTTTGCAGCACATAAACCCATATTACATCTGAAATGCACTTTCTAAGTTTTAAAAATTCATGATTGCGTTTTTTTGCCCAATTAGAGAATATTATAGTAAAAAAACACAATCTTTAAATATTGCCCTTTTACATCCTTTTCCTTGATCCACTGTTTAGTGATGGGCTGTGTGCTCCCTCAGAGATTACCTGACAGGAAACAATGCAGCTCTAACTGTAACAGGAAGAAGTGTGGGAGCAAAAGGCAGAACTTTGTCCATTCATTGGCCGATGTGACCTAGCATGTACTGTATGTGTGCTTTTGGTTTGTTTGTGTGCACCATGAATCATATTATCCCAGGGGGCGGCCTTTAGCACTTAAAATGGCAATTTTCTATTTAGGATTGCCCAATGGCACTACTAAAAAGGATATTTTTATGAAAATTATTTATTTTTATACATCAGGGTTTCATATATGAGCTGCTTTATGCAATATATTTTTATAGAGACCTGCATTGTTCAGGGGTAGCGATGAGCGAAATTTTTCGGTAGGCATGGATCTGCGGAAAAAAATTTGCAGCATGTCAAAAAAGGCGCGTGTGTCAAACAAAATTATTATGTGTCAAAAAAATTGCATGATAGCCGTGTTTCACAAATTCCTATAGATATCCTACAAAAATGTAGTATAACAGAAGGCTGAAAGCGGGGTTTGCCAAAGATATGCCAGTTTAATGCCTGACAGGTGCCAAATTTAGCATATTATAGTTGTAGAGTTGTGGCTGGCCTGGGAAATGTGACTAACTGAAGGGGAATGTCTACTGTATGCTGCTAGCATGCAGAAAGAAGCAGGTGCACAGTTAATCTCAGGGGACCAGCCACTTTGATCCTTATACGCAACAAAATACTTCTAATATGAGCATAGTGGGACGTGCATGCAACTTCTATAACAATTGATACTGAGTTCTCAAGCAGTGGAGAAAAGTGTGCATTATTACTTTAAGATCCCATTCTGTCCAGTGATAATAAATGTTAAGGTCTGTTCTGCAGCCTCTCTTTGTTGGATAGTTAAGAAGACTAATTCTTCATCTTTACTGGAAAATAGAGAAACTGTAAGAATTTGCAATGGCAGCTTCTCTTATTGGATAGCACCATAGTGCCGCAGGGAAATACCTTTTACACATTTTATAGAAAGTTGAAACGTGCAATCAAATATGTTAATTGAAATATCTACTGGGAATATGTGTGTGTTCTGTTAACAGAAGTGCATATTCAGTTCAGAGGTTATTTTGTTTCTGCATGTAAAGAAATGGCGGAAATTGTCACGCTATTTTATTATGATTACTTGCTCATAGGAACAATTTAGCGTTGACCTGCATGTACATTCTAAGGGTTGGCTGCACAGGTTAATCTGCGCTGAAACATCTGTATAATTTGCTTCTCTCTAGCATCTGTGCTGCCTGTGTTCTCAGGCATAAGAAGGAATTGAATGTGCAGGAGTGAGTGCATTTAATAAAGCTTTCTTAGCTTGTATTCATGTATATATAATACAAAATATATTATATTATGAACCCTGCTTCTGAGTTACTCATGTCTGAGATGGCAGCTCATTATATTACTACTATAGGCAGAAAATACTGAAGATTTAGGGAGGTTTAAGGTGCTCATACGTGAGCTAGGCCGAATAAATCTCTGTAGGGAATAGCAAAATTGATACTGTGATGCAGTACCCTTAATTATTTGGAATAAAGTGCCAAGTGCAACACACCGTGCCATGTTACTTTAAAGATAAGTGCACATCAACCAAATTTATGCTGAATCTATGGTGTCTATAGTATTCCCACAATACTCATATAGTATATATAGTATTGTATTCAAGTATTCACACAATATTCATAATCATGAAAGGAAAAAGGCATATAATATTGCAGATGTCTTTATGAATAAATTGTGTGCCCCAAGAGTTACAAAACTTACACAAGACTATAAGGGCCATATACCCTAATGGTTAAACCCTCTCCGTAACCATGAATAGGTCAGTACTACCTAAGTCCTTTAGCTTCACTGACCCAGTTTTTTGGTTATGCAAATGTTTTACAACATCAGACCATACTGCTTTTATTTTGTATATCTATTGAAAAAGTTAAATAAAGAGATTATAAAAAAATACAAATAGTGGCCAATACAATACAATACAAAATTACAGGGAATTGAGATCATTGTACAACTGAAACCAATATACTGCTGCTGATCCTTAATGCGCTTCACATGGACCACCACACTTCAAAAGGAAAAGTTGGACAGAGTAGGCAGCTTATTGACCTGTGTATGGGGACAGCAGATGGGCCTACCAGACCAATATGTGTCTGAAAATCAGCCAGATATCTATTGAGCGGGCTCACTTTTTCTGTTTGGATAAGGATCACATTAGTATGGCGGCAATTATAATGCAAACATTGGCCTAAGGGCCAAACTATCAGATCAGCCAGATATTGCCCGCCTCAAGGTGGAAATATCAGAGAGAAGTCCACTTTCTTGGTGACCCTGATAAATGGACAGCTTTAGACTCCTCAAAAAGATACCAGCTGCTATACCTGTATATATTGTTTTAGAACTTATCCAATGGAAAGCATTCTGTTGGTAGCCTCCCCAAAAAAACAGTTTTCAAAAGTTAAGTTAGAGGTGAACTTCCCCTTGATGTTACTTTTACAGTATTCATTTAAGATGCTTCTGTTTTGTTGCAGGTCAGTATGCTGACAACGCTGGAACGGAGATTTAACCTACAGAGCGCAGATGTTGGGGTCATTGCCAGCAGCTTTGAGATTGGAAATTTAGCGCTCATATTGTTTGTTAGTTACTTTGGTGCCAGGGGACACAGACCACGGTTGATAGGATGCGGAGGTATTGTTATGGCCCTTGGAGCTCTTCTTTCAGCTCTTCCTGAATTTCTGACTCATCAATACAAATATGAACCTGGTGAGATCCGATGGGGTGCAGAAGGAAGAGACATTTGTAGCATCAATGATACTTCGAGTGGTGAAATTCCAGACCCGGATATTATCTGCAGCAATACAGCCACCACCAACATGATGTACTTGCTTTTGATCGGTGCACAGGTCCTACTTGGGATTGGAGCTACCCCTGTACAGCCCCTTGGAGTTTCTTATATTGATGACCATGTGAGAAGGAAAGATTCTTCCCTTTACATAGGTATGGTAAGATGCAGAAAACACACACTATTTTATATGCTGCTTTATTTCAGTAGTTTTTCAAGCAATTAGAAAGCTAAATATATTAAGTGAGTGCTGGAATGTAAAATTATGTATAATATATGCCATATAGGGATATCCTTTAGAAATTTAAGGCTACAGGAGTAATATGAAGCCATAATAGGATACACTTTTTTATACTTTTGGAGACTACACGACTATACAAGTTGTTATATAGTTGGACTGTGCAGTTGAACAAAGATATCTACAATGGGGACTCAGTGACATTGGAATGGATTCTTGTGGTGACAATGCAGCAAAGTGCTCTGCGTGGTCTGTAGATATACCTGAATTATAACAGTTATTTTAGTGTGTAAGAACCAGCAGATGACAGACTTCCCCTGGGAAATATAGGGAATGTATAGTGCAGTGAAGTGGTTTGGTATCTTAGCTAAGAATCCCTTACTTTATCTAGATTCTATACAGTACATTATATAATGATACCGGTGCTTTTAGTATAATTTTATGATGATGCTGGAAGTTTTAGTTTACAAGGTAGTCATTTCTGATTTATTCACTTCTTGCTAATGGCCCCTTCTTCTGCCTCTGGCGCTTACACTAGTGCTTTTGCACTCAGTTGAGAAAAACATAATTGCATTCTTTGCAACCTAGGAGTTATTAACACTATACTGTTGAATAAAAAACAGAATACATCTACACAATATACATACCAGCTTTGTGATGTATTTGTGAATGGTTCTGTTTTTTCATAACAAAAATGTTGCCAGGTCAGCACTACAGACCTTATAAAATAGCTGTAATGTTTAGTTATGGAGATCAGAGCATTATCACACCATCACACTGATCATTTTTATACCAGAATATATTGGGTTCCAACTATAGCTAAGTGAAATGCTTCTCAAGCAGGGCATAGTTTTATGTGTTGGTTCTGCATTTTGTACCTATCTGTTTAGTATTCTTGGAACATCAGCACAATTATGCTGGGACTTTGGAAAAAAATGTACAGGTATGGGATCCAGAAACCTGTTATTCAAAATGTTTAGAATTATAGGAAAGCACAATAATAAATGTTTAAATTTTTTAGTAGACTTAAGGTATGGAGATCCAACTTATGGAAAGAAGCGGACGATAACACTCATAACAGGGAATACTTAGCTTTTTTAGGAACTGCCCCCTATAGGGTGCAACAGATAATACAGCAGAAAGTCGCTTTATAGGGTGCCAGGCAGCTTGACACTGGACCGTACTTCTTTGTTGCATAGAAGAATAGAAATCTTGGAAAGATATGTTGTTTACTTTGTGCCTTGTAGTTTTTTCATTGTCCTGTTTTGTTTTTTGTCGTTTTTTGTCAAGGCAGGAAAACATTTGGCAGTTCTGAAAATGAAGCGCAGACTTTGCAGTGTTAGGCGAAGCTCTTCCAATATATCAGTTTTACAGTGGTTCCTCGCATAGGAAATTATTGTAATTATGAGCTTGTTAGTGGCTGTTTACTCTGTACGTAGCATCACTACTCTGCCAATTAAATTTACAGATGGGGAAGGGGGATGCATTTTCTCAGTGATGCTACAGCATTCAATAGAGAAGAGCTGCCGGCTTTTATCACATGGAGATGAATATTTTGCATACAGACATGATATTTCATAAGCTGCTGTGTAGGATTCACATGTTTATGCTTAATACATGTGCAGGGCTTGTAAGCAACCCCATATGCACTTAGGCTACATACACATGAGTGATCAGTAGCACATTTTATTATGAGATAAAAGACTGCCATTTTATTCTTTGATAAATGCCTCTACATTGCTATAGCCTGGGCATAATTACATGCCATCAGATTCAAGCTGCTTTCCATAAAATGATTATCCTGTAACTTCTAGTGTGTATAATGGTTGAGCTTTGGAAGCAATTATAGATAGAAAATTGCATGAGTAGTCAATTTCCTGTTGTCAATCAATGCCTATATTACAAGTAATATAGACTGCTGCTTTAGAATATGTCAGACTTAAAATGCTGTGCTATTACAGACACCTTTTCTATAGGGATGATAAAAGAGTGACAATTTGCAGTTGTCATGTAAAGGGAATGAAAAGGAGCAACTTTTAATGACTGGAATAGGGAGTCTTGAATAGATAGTACTTGCATGTGGTATAATGTTGCTTTGGCCTCAGCATGCACTTCATCAGAAGGCAAGAGGGCTCGCGACTTACACAAGGAAATGTGGTATAATGTTGCTTTGGCCTCAGCAGGCACTTCATCAGAAGGCAAGAGGGCTCGCGACTTACACAAGGAAATGTAGGAAGTGTTAAAATGGATGCAGCATGTTGTGAATTGATGCTACCTGCACCTAAACATGCTACTAGCATGCACTGATGAATGACACACAAGTGTACATATTAAAGCAAGCACATCAGACTTCCTTAGTGGGTTGTGCAAGCTGAATTCGACCCTAATGCTCTTAATACTGCTGCAGTTTGAAAGTAACACTATGGGGCACATTTACTAATCCACGAACGTCCGAAAAGCACCCGAATGCATTTTTTTCGTAATGATCGGTATTTTGCGACTTTTTCGAGCGCTCAATACGAAAGTCGCGACAATTCGCGAAAGTCGTACTGGCTATGAAAAAGTCGCGACAATTCAAGAAATTTTGAATTGCCAATGAAAAAGTTGCGGCAATTCATGAAAGTCATAATGGCTATGAAAAAGTCGCGACAATTCACGAAATTTGTAATGGCTATGGAAAAGTCGCGACAATTCGCGCAAGTCGTAACGGCTACGGAAAAGTCGCAAAAAATACGAAAAAGTCGCAAAATGTTCGTTTTCCAATCCGAATTTCTCCCATTCGGATTCGGATTCGTGGATTAGTAAATCAGCCCCTATGTGAATGCAAATGAAGAATGCTGCAACCTGCCTGCAATTCAGCCCACAGGTGCTACTTTGTGTGTCCATATTGGTGCAGGTTGTGGTGGGATCAAATAAGCATGTGCCACAATGATATTGGACTTATAGGAAAAATAATGCAAATTGGGTAATGAAACAAAGAGCTTTGCACTGCCTGTATAAAAAAAACCTTTAGTTGTATTAAAAGACATGTAAAGCCTACATTTGCCTACAATGTATATCAGTTGAGCATGTCTCCTCCACCCAAATGGCATTACTTGTACTGCATATACTGTATCCCCTCTGTTTGCTAGCACCATTACATTTTTCTAAAGCAAATAGCAGCTTTCACCCAGTGGCCATTTTTCCTCAGATACATTTAAACCTGCAAACAGCACACACAATTCATCATACATTTCATGAAGAATACAGGCTTACACAGGCAGAACTGTCTCTGATAAAAAAGTTCTGTAATGGTAAAGTTGAGCTCAGGAGAAAAAAATTGAAGCAGACAGCTAGAGCTGAGTTTCTATGGGAACCAGCAATGCCATCTTTTCACTGGCTGCTAGACTGGAGGGCATGTTTAGTAATCTGAATTTAGAACAACTGAGCATGCCCACAAGCCAGAAGTCAAAGCAAATTCCTGAGGGTGGGGTCCGAGTGGGTTACAGGAGAAGGAAATCTAAGTGATTAAGGAGATGTTGCAGCCTTACTATTAACCTCTGGACAACCAGTGTGGCAGGTATTTCAAAGAGGCTGTTCACTGATTAAATTTTTGTGTGTGGGGTTCACATGTCCTTTAAGATAGGTGTTACATGGAAAACTTCAATCTTTTAAACTGAAGTCTTCAGTTGCAGTGCAGCTTAAATATGAAAAAGGAAATATGGCAACCCTTTGTAAGTGGTGATATCCTATATGTTGTACATCTTACAAAGTTACATTTTGTTCTGGGGATCTAAATGTGAGCTTGATAATGTACTTGGTGATCAGAGGACAGATTAAATGACATCTGGAGACCTAGAGAATAAAATGATTTGTTAAGAACAATTGCACATTAGCAATTTCTACATTGTACCACAATTTAAATGTGGTTCCCAGTCAAAACACTGATATAAATGTAATTACCGAAGTGTTAATATTTTTCTTACTTTCTTCCTTCTTTCTTCTCTGGCTTGCAATTTAGATTGCTGCCAACCACCCTGCTTGGCATAGCTTGAAGGCCAGCCAATAATAAAGTAGCAGCTTGATTGTTGAACATTCCCTCTCTCGTCTACCCCAGTTTCTCTGTCACTTTGCCTTCAGTTGATAAGTTTTTTGCAATCACGCCCCTCTCCATCTCTGAGATATGTAGCCAAGTGACAGCAGATTGTGCAGGGCATGATTGTAAGAGTCGTTAATTGGTGGCAAACAGACAGTGAAGCATGGCTAGAAGGAAAAGATCAGCGCGCCTATCACTGTACTATTGGCTGGTGTCCAAGTGCTGTCAATCAGCTGAGGTTTGCCATAAATTTCTTGGAAATTGATAACCTTGAACTTCTATTATACTATACTCTTGTTATTGAGTCTTACAGTTTTATTGTTTTGAAAATGATTTTTATGGTAACTGCTGTGCCACTTCCTAGTGGCCTTGGACAAATCAATTGATCTACATGTGCCTTAGGGGCCTAACTCACTAAAAATTTTGTGTATAATGCTCAACATAATAATTAGTATCTTTCATTATATAACGCCAACATATTATGCAGTGCATTACAAAGATTGATCATTGATTCAAAGTGACCCATGCCCCAGAGTATCATACAATCTAATTTCCCTGTCACAGTTACAAATATAAACACACTGTCAGTTTCAATAGAATCAATTAGCCTACCTGCATGTAGAAGGCAGCAGTAGGTCTCAGAACACATGTAAAAGTATTGGCAAAGCAAGTAATATCTGGCCCATCTATTTCTGTAGCAGTGCAGAAGGAAGACTTATGTACACTTGTGTGTTAGGTGTGAGATCTGTTATGATTACAGAGGGCCAGGGAAATGTCTTGACTCAAAACAAATCCTGTGTTGCCTTAGTGGTAGTCAGAATAAAGATGTTGCATTGATCTGTGCTAAACAGCAAGCTTCAATCCATCCAATCCTCATAGGAAATAATGGGAGTGAGTGTGATTTGACTAGTCAGACTGACCTGATTTGATGTGCTGAACTCACTCCTTATACTGCATTCACATTACAGAGAATGAAGATGAAACCAGGCATTGTGACAAGAGCACTGCTTGGATGTATGGAGCTGTGTTGTGACATTATATGGTGCATGTGGTGCACAACTTCACAATATGTAATAGCGCTCGACAAAAGGAATGATAATGATCTAATTAAGTGCACTGGCACAGGGGACATGGTAATGTATTTCAACCCAAGGTTTGGTCCATCTGTACTTACACAACTTTTTTAAAATACCAAATGGAAGTGAAATAAAAGAGAAAGCATTTAAAGCCCTTCCAGCATCCCACAATACATTTAGCATAGGGAGCTGCAATGCCTACGCATTGGTTTAGAGTGCTATGCTAAGTGAGGCCAGAACAATGTACATACAAGCATACATACTTGGTTTTCACAAGTGATATATATAACGCAAATGTTTTGCACTACAATGTTGTAGAAACTAGTCTCTAGCCATCCATTTAGTAGGTCCTTTTTTTCTGTGCTCAGTAGAACAATTCTATTCTGGGCTTTAGAATATTTAATTTTGTGCTTGGAATCTGTTCAGCAATTAAATGCAAAAGACACAGTAGGACATAAGTCCCTGCCCTGCCCTGTAGAGCTAGGTGAGGTGAATGACACAGACGCAGATAGGATACCTTGCACTCTATGAAGGTTATTTACTAAATTCCCTGCTGCTAGTGCTAAAGCACTAAGGGCACAAAATTGCTTCCTGGTGCTGTAGTGTTTTGCACCCTGACCCATGCATTGTTGATGAGCTCTTATATGTTACCACTCATTAGGGACTATCAAAAGCCTGTTATGGCATGCTGAGGTTTGTTCTCATGGGAGGGGGCACCAGTCCTGCAGTGCAGAATGTAATTATTAATACATGTGTTGCTGTACAGTGGAAAGGATACAAGTGTTCCATAGCAATGGTACAATTTGCACTACAGAAGGAAATCAGTTAACACGTGCTTCTGTATGGTGGAATGCATAAACATACTGTATACTGCATGGCAAGCTTACAGATCTACAGGCAGAATTAAATCAGTTAAGTCATGCATTGCTGTGCAGAGAAGCGCATGGAAATGCACTACATGGCAAGCCTGTGGGTAGGTACCCCTAGGTAACAGCACACAAGATTTCTGGTGTTTATTCTTAGCAGCTCTTCCCTAGAAGATACAGCCAACACCAGGAGCTCTCTTGGAAAAGATCTTGGGTATCTCTGTATTTAAGGCTTGTGGCTTGAATATTGCCTGAGACATGCAGGTTTTGAGGTGAATTACTCTGTGGGTCCTTTCACTTCCCAATGTCGGATTTCTTGCAGGCTTACTAAGGACATTGTGCAAAACGGTTGTTAACGGGATCACTGACCTCAAAAACCAGCTTGACTTTTTTCCATTATTTCTAAATAACACAGCAGTACTAAAATTGAACAGCAAAAATGTACTTTAAATAGGAATATATATACACTTAAATAGAAACATATGTGCAAGCAAACTTAGATGAAATGTTTGGGTATAGCAGTTTGGAGGTACCCCATGAAGGGACCTCTTACTTCCCCAGGAGGATCAGACCAATTGGCTGTGCTGCAAAGTTTATTTTTACTTCCATTGCTTATCTGCCTTTTTGGGACCGTGCTGGCAACAACTTTCACTATAGACAGGACCTTGGCATGTCCCCAGTATTTCTGGCACTGCTTGCAATATTCCCCTGGGAGGATCTCTGGTGAGAGATCTGCAGGTAAGCAGTAGCTTTTGGGGCTTCTGTACAGCATTCTCAAATGTATTCCGATTGTTTAAACTGTGAGAAAGAAGATTGTCAGACTTTGGCATGAAAGAGGTGGGACACCTGGGATATTCCCCTTTATGTGGGGCTGCAGAGATTTCAGCACACCCTTGAAATATTTTTATTACATATATAAAAGGAACAGGGAGTGTTAGTCTTAGGGGCTGATTTACTAAGACACGAATTCGAATCCGAATTGGAAAAATTCCGATTGGAAAACGAACATTTTGCGACTTTTTCGTATTTTTTTCGGCGACTTTACGACTTTTCGGAAATTATCGCGACTTTTTCGTTACCAATACGATTTGCGCGAAAAAACTCGAGTTTTTCGTAGCCATTCCGAAAGTTGCGCAAAATCTGGCGATTTTTTCGTAGCGTTAAAACTTGCGCGAAAAGTCGCGCCTTTTTTGTAGCGTTAAAACTTGCGCAAAAAGTCGCGCCTTTTTTCGTGATTCGCGAAAAAGTCGTGACAATTTTCCGAAAAAATCGCAAAATACAGATCATTATGAAAAAAACGCAATCGGACGCATTCGGCCCATTCGTGGGTTAGTAAATGTGCCCCTTAGTGTGTCTTAGAGATTTCCTTTTAAAGCAAGCAGAATCCTTAATGGGGACTATAAGAAATAAAACTCACTGTGCAAATGGTTAGATGTGCAACAAAAAGGGATAAAGATAAAAACAGCCAAATTATCTTAAAGTATCACATAGAGGCAATTAAATAAAAAAGATAAAATACATTCAAGACTGATAAAAAAGAGCAGACTCAAAGGGATCTCTTGAAAATAAGTGAAACAATGAAATGGAATGGAGAATGTTTACAGTATCTTATTTCATCACTAAAATTGTATAAGACACATTATGAGCATCATGCCTTCACGTATGTATTAACAGAAACATGGCCACCAGGGATTGTGTCTCCTCTGTGGTGTCTGCAGACAGACAGTGATAAGATTAAATTGCTTTGCCCTGCAAGGATCTTGTGATAATAATCGCTCGGGTATGACCTGCTAAAATGATGATAGCTCAGCAATTCAATGGCAGGGGGCTGGTACATTTATAATGGTTGCCACTGAAATCCATTTGTCCACGCTTACAGGAGCTAATAGCATAAAGGACATTTCACAGATTCACATGCCAGCGTTTTCTGACCTTAATAATATAGAAGGAAAGGCAGCCTTTAGCACTGCAAACGATGTTCATGACAACTACCAGCTTCCCCCATGTGAGGAATGTCATGCTAGGAATTGAGGTTCTTCAACAAAAGGACCAAAGGATGATTTGCTTTTTGATGGGGATTTTACCCTTTAGAGGTAAAATATTATAACAGAACTTAACACATTTACTAAAATGTGATTAAAGTGATGACATCTATTATTTATATTGGGACCTGTATTTTTTGGGGGATATTAAAGATTTCGTATTGTCTTATTAGTGGTTGAGCCAGCCAGATTGCCATTTAAGCTGACATATGAGGATGAACACACTAAAAATTCTTGATATAAAAAATTACTCCTGTATGCTGTAAATGTTTTCACTTATGTGTAACATTGATATGAGGTAAAGGAACCTGTTCAGATTTTGGATACTAAAGGTATTCACTAAAAGTTTTCATAATGAAATTACACTGAAATTATTACTGAAATTATACTGAAATCTCTACTCATACTTAAAGGAACAGTAACACCAAAAAATGAAAGTGTATAAAAGTAATAACAATATAATGTACTGTTGCCCTGCATTGCTACAACTGGTGTGTTTGCCTCAGAAAGACTACTATAGTTTATATAAGTAAGCTGCTGTGTAGCCATGGGGGCAGCCATTCAAAGGAGAAAAGTCACAGGTTACTTAGCAGATAACAGATAAACCCCCATTATATGGGGCTTATCTACTAGTTATCTGCTATGTAACCTGTGCCTTTTCTCCTTTTTTCCAGCTTGAATGGCTGCCCCCATGGCTACACAGCAGCTTATTTATATAGTAGCTTTTCTGTAGCAAAAACACCAGTTTTTTGCAGAGCAACAGCACATTGTATTTTAATTACTAAAAAACACTTAAATTTTTTGATGTTACTGTTCCTTTAAAGGGGAACCAAACTCATTGTTCTTTGTATTGCCTACAGGTTCAGAACTAGACAAAAAAGGCACGTGCCTTTTGTGCATCTGGGGGGGGGGGGCAATGTACACGGCAAAGCAAGTAGAGAGTGTCATTGTGCTGTGAGTGGTGGCTGTGAATTGGTTATGTGAACTGAAGGGGGAGGTTGATGTGGGGATTGGGGAGCAGGGATGCTGTGCTGGTTGGGGGAAGGCAGCCTGGCATTGATTCCTGAAATAGTTCTACTATCCTGGAACAATGACTGTTGATTCGTTCAGTCTTGCTGCCTGTACAATGCTATAGATATTGAATCTGCTCCTGGATTTAGTGGTTATTGAGTATGAGTGAGAGGGGAACAGTTGTCATTGCCATGTTCCCAGCAATTCTCTGCAGCAGGTCTACACACACCTGCAATGTTTAAAAAAAATAGTGTGTCCCAAATGCCAAACCTGGCCTGCCATTGAGGATTACAGTAACTTGGTACCTAAGGCAGTGTAGAAGAGTAGTGGAGTCATGCCGAGAGTATGGGGTAAACCCTTAAAGTCACTTGGGGATGCCTAACAAATTGGTAACCCCCAGTGACTTTACCTTTTCTTGTCCTTTAACAGATATAATTAAGCAGGGATGGCTTTTATTAGGGATCTCCAGTGTACCAATGGAAGGTAAGTGCATCTTTGTCTGCTTTGCATCTTTTCCAGGAGAGATTACATGGACCATATACAGTGTCTGTATATGTACCTTGGATAAGGTGACTGCGCGGTATGGTGCTTCTTATCGGTGTCAAACGGATAAAATATGATCTGATATGATCTCTTGGCATGCCATTTTATCCTGTAGTGTGTCATTTGTGTTTTAGTACAACCTGCAAAGGGGACACAGCTGGAATACAAGGCCCCTGAGAAAAAAAAGTCACATTTTAACATTGATTTTATGAAGGGCAGTGACTGGCGGCAAGTTTTATAGAGATGCAGTTAGGTAGACATACATGTTGGTGATGTGTCTAGAAGTTAATTCAGTACAAACAAACACTACTGTGTAACAGATGGTTAATATCAGAGAAGCAGATTTTTACTTGTCGCTAAGCCTTTAATAATATAAAGCAGCACCCGTGTCAGCAGCGGCCGCACTCTTCGGGGTGGGAGGTATGTCTTGCTGAACAACTAGGCTGATTATGTAATCATATCAAGCTGTGTAAAGGGCATTTTTGTATTTACAGAGGTTTTCTAAATTGTGATATTAGAACCACTGCATATCACTGTGGGTGCAGATTGATTTACTGCATTTTTGGCAGTAAAATAGGGAAAATTCAGTTAACTGTGATTCAGTCAAAGTCACTGATCCACTGGCAATTCAAAGATTGAGAAAGAAAGTGGGTACAGGTATTGGACCGCTTATCTGGAAACCCATTATCCAGAAAGTTCCGAATTACAGAAAGGCCATCTCCCATAGACTCCATTTTGATCAAATTATTTACATTTTTAAAACTGATTTCCTTTTTCTTTGTAATAATAAAACAGTACCTTGCACTTGATCCCAACTGAGATATAATTAATCCTTACTGGAGGCAAAACAATCCTATTGGGTTTAATTACTGTTTAAATATTTTTTTTTAGTAGACTTAAGGTATGAGATCTGAATTACGGAAAAACCCCTTATCCGGAAACCCCCAGGTCACAAGCATTCTGAATAATGGGTCCCATACCTGTACCAATTCGCCTACATCAAGAAACATCACACCTGTCACACACACCAAATTTTTTTGGGTGGAGGTAAAGTATCCCAAACAAATCATAAGCCTTAATAATTTAAGTCATGAATATGAATAATTTGACATTTGCTTTATAGTTTACTTTCCTGCTGGATATAAAGATCTGAAGCTATGTTGCCTTGGGTTGAATGTTCCCCCTCTGTTATTATGATGTGTGTGTTGCCCTGAAAACCTTGTTTGTTGATGTAAATGGCCTTTAAACAGTATCTGTTATATGCAGAGGACTGCTTTAATCAAAACAGAAACAAAACAAAAAGCTCTTTATGGAATTTATAGTGGGAGTTTGGAGACTGTTGACAGACAAAAGAGGGCACTTTGCAGACAGAACCCACAGCTGATCAGACCACAGAGCCTTTTACAGCATAGACATAAGATTAGTACGGCATTCCTAGTTACTTTATTTACAATAATTTACTGGTTGCTTGTGCTTATTTATCATATAGATTGTAGTAATCAAGGAGTGTTATCTTTTGAGGGTGTAGTTTTACCCAGAATTTTAAACGCTGCAACAAGTTGAAGGTATTTGGAAAGAAAAAAGTTTTAATATCAAATCTCACTGTCCCTAAAATTAAGTGTTCTTGCAGACAGAGTTGGGAAAAAAATACCAGCCTTCCTGTATTTTTATCTTTTTCCCATCAATTAAACTAAAATTGGTATCAAGGATCATTTTTACTGGCCAAGCCTGTAGAATACCAGCCAGGTGGCAGCCCTAGGTGGGAGAAGGGATTTCCGAATGCTAGAATTTCATAACACAGTGGTTTTGTCATTCCTTATGGCTGTGTTTGTAGCTGTATTTATAAAGGGGCATTCAGACCAGAGTGGTCAGAGGTCCTTTCTGTGGAATTTTCACCCTTTACAGAATTAAGTATCCATTTAAGTAAAACTAAAGGTAAAGCTTTACCATGGAACTTTTTTGCTTTTTATATTTTCATTTTCCTTTAAACATATCCAAAATAGTACATATTCTTTAAAACCCTAAAGCAGGTCTTTTCGCCTGTGCAGTATCTGCCCATCATCATTCAAGAACATAACATGTTATTTTATTTATGATATGCAGCAATTTGTATATAGACAATTTTAAGGTCTCTATAAATTTCATTGTAAAAACAATTTACACCATGTTGCAATGTGATAGTTTTCCTATGTGTAAATAATTGCACCTCTGCTTAATGAATAGTAGCAATGAATTGAAGGGATGCTGATTTAAAAATATCACATGCAAGTGTGCATCCCTGTTAACTATTACACTCTGAGGTGATGTGGTAACCCTCCAAGCGTTGTTTAAAATAAATATATATATATCATAGAAGAACATATTATTCACAATAGGGTACATCATTACTTTCAGTGGATAAATATGTGATATTGACTAATTATAATTCAATGATAGAGTGGGGCAAAGTGAATCATATGAGCCAAGTGCATTGGTATGTTTGCTACATCTGTATATAAACCAAATTTACATAGGCAGGAATTAAGTAATAGGCTTGAAACATTATAGAACAGGGATAGGTAATGCATTACTGCAAGAATGATTTTTGAGGATGTACTTTCTCTCCCATTCCAAGTATTGTACAGTTCTGAAAATTTTTATTTTATTTTGATATTTTTTTAAACGGGATGCTACAGGCCATGTAAAATCCCTAGCAGTCATACCCCTTGTCCCCATGGTAGTTTGTCAACTTATCAATCATCCATTACAGTTTAGGTTTTTTTTTTATAATTCTGACAGTTTCCCTCTATTAATGATTTATTTTTCTCTCATTTGGGCCCTAATCGGCTGCTCATTTTTTATCCAGCAGTGTCTTCATCGACCATAAGTACTATACCACTAACATGATCTACATGTAAAAATGAACCAAAGTTATCCCCATATGCAAGAAGTGCCAAAGACCAGTTTTAGTGTAGGTAAAGGTCCCTGAGCTACAGCCATACAGGGAAATCACAAATAGTCGCAACTAGGTTTTAAACATAGATGCTATACTGTATAGTCTTCTAAAGCTAGTGTCGTCATTTACTGTTGATCTAATACTGCAATACATCTGCTAACCCATTGCTTAAAGTAACAAATCAATATGTTTGATATCTATTTAGCTATCTAATTGATAGAGGACATTGCTGCCCAATCAGTTCAGAGTTGTTTAGGGAAATTGGTATTCCATTGAGATCAGTGAAATTCCAACTGCAACCTAATCAATAACATCAGTTGAATTGCCACAGGATAGTCAGTTACTGGATTGTGGTGGGTAGTTAAAGCCCAATCAATACTTAAATAAGAGGGTTTCCATTATTTTGTTCAGGCAAATGTTTGAATAGAACACTAACAATAGGCACATTCCATTTGTAAAGCAGTCCAAGCTGCCAGTATAGCAGAAACCTTGTGCTAACGTTTAGCTAATATAACATGTCCTACATCCATTTGCAGGAACAGAACCCTTGGTGTTCACTCAACATTATATTTCTACATTTACAGACAATATTTGCCAGCAAATCAGTTGGAGACCATAGCTATCAAAGCCAGACAATGAATCGTTTCTGACCTTTCTCTAATAAATTGTGTGACAGATGGAAGAGACAGATCTAAAACGAAAAGCCAGGCAGAATATTTAACTTCAGGTTCTTTAATGCTCCAAACATTGTTTTTTTTTGTAAAGTTGGCATTTTCTCCATTGTTGCAATCAGTGTTGAAGTATAAACAGAATAATGGACCCAGTTTAACCGTGTAATGATAGTATAACTGCAACGATTCATTTGTGAGGGAGCTGTATTTATGACACCACTAGAATTTGACTTAAACTACGGATCACTGACAACTAATGGTCGCCTTGTTAATTGTTCACAAAGTCATGTGGCCATTTCACAGGTACACAACTGCCCTGTAGCGACTTCCTGCATGAACAGGGTTTCTGCATTTGAACAGGGTTTCTAATGAATGACCTTCAGATGTGGAGATCTAGATTGGCAGTATGATCTGCTCAGAGAACACCCTCATTGATGGCAATAGGCATTGCAGCCAATAGGCATTGTCTGTTTTGTCAGTGGACAGGAAGCATCTGGGATGGTACATTTTAATTTGGAAACCGAGATTGCATTGGTTTTCATTCTGTGTTTCTTAAAGGACATGTCAACCCCCAAAATAACTTTATGCCTAATAAAAGAAAACATAATTCTAAGCAACTTTCCATTATAAATTTATTAAAAATTATTAGTTCTTGGAATGCATCTTGGCCATACCTGCCTTGTCCCTGCTCCACCCCATTCTACCCCTTCCCCATATCTGCTGTGCTCCCTCTTCCACCGCTTTGTTTACAAATCATAAGACATTGAGTGACTTCTATGCATTTCATTGGAGGTTAGGTTTCAGGTTGCAAATTACAGACAGCGAGTGTCTGACCTTTTACTCTGGGCGACTGGGTAAGGGGGTTTAAGTCAGGGATGGCACCCAGAACATTAGGATGAGTTAACATGTCTGCAAAAGAATTCTTACAAAACAATGTGTTAATGATGTTATTACCTGCAGCTCCACGCCTGTGCTAGGAAAACAATGCAAGCATTATGAAGTTTGAGGTTCAGCTTTCAGCCTGCGGTGTTGCACACTGGTTTAGAATGTGGCCTTAACAGAAGTGAATTAAAAATAGCTATTATATTACATCATTCTCTGAGTCTTAAAACTTTTCATTTCAGTCTAGTAGGTAGACAGACAGAGTAATGTATATAATCAATAAGAGACAGACTGGAGCGCACCCCTGTTAGAGCCTCTTACAGGCAGTGCAGAGAAATAACATAGACAATAAAGTGCCCCCAAAGGAGAAATAAAATAGGGCTGAGGGTGTTACTGAGGAAGAGCCATATAAAAGTGTTGGAGAATGACAGGAAGGGAAACTGTGGCGTGGCAGATTTCAGCAGCAGCGCTAGTACTTGAACTTCCTGTACAATAAATATTTTCTTGAAAATCAATGAAGTTAGCATGTTTAGCCTTGAAAAAAAAGTGCACTAGTAATTATTGTTCAGCAGTGCACAGAGAATTACAGTTGTCACTTATTGATTTAGGGTTTTTGCCTGCCAAACTATTTGATATTTATGGCTTCTGGACATAACCAGCTTACTGTTTAGTTACTGCAAAGGAACGAGCCTGAAACATACACAGCAATTTTGTAAATATTTAAAACATTTCTCTGTAAACGGACTTAGTATTTACCATATACATAGTATTATAGAGTAAAACAGTACCGTGACACATGTGGGTGTTAGGTATTTTATTCAAATATTGTATATTTATATTATTGCACCTCATTGTGATATAGGTTAACTGTTTTTAGTATATATAAATTGTGTATTTTTTGTGTTTTGGAATTTTGACATTCGGAGCCATGTTATTTGACATACTGTTTGCCCAAGAGTCACATCATACAGATAAGTCTGTGGGGCACTTGAGTAGGCTGGGGGCATCACTTGAAGGGCTGTATCTATCCAACAGTTCAGCAGTCGTTCTGTACATCGTAGGCACTTTTTAAAAAACATTTTTACCAAGCTTTTAACACCATCATTTTGTTGCTGACTGACTCTTTTTTTATTGACTTGAATGGGTTGCATCAAACCTGAAGTCTTGTAAAATAAAAGTGTAAATCGCAGCACTGGGATGTCTTAAAAAAGTCTCTATGAATAATGTGACTAGTTCTTTTTAATGGATGATATCAGGGATTGCAATGCAAGACATAAAATCACCCATAAGTAGAAATACACTGCATTATGCTATTTATTTTACATCGCTTTTGAGCACTTTTTTATGGTGCAGATTACTTTATGCAGCTTTAAAAATAGGCCCAAAAAGTAACACTGTACACTGGGGCCTAATTATAAAGCTGGAACTTTAATTTATACCCTAAAGTAGTAGTACAGGTATCGGACCCCTTATCCTGAAACCCATTATCCAGAAAGTTCTGAATTATGGAAAGGCCATCTCCCATAGACTTCATTTTAATCAAATAATTCATATTTTTAAAAATGATTTCCTTTTTCTTTGTAATAATAAAACAGAACCTTGTACTTGTGAAGCACTCTGCCGATACTGCTGTACCATCTAGCGGTCTCACACTGGTTCCTGCCTAACTAGTACGTTACACAACTAAGATATAATTAATCCTTATTGGAGGCAAAACAATCCTATTGGGTTTAATTACTCTTTAAATAATTTTTTTTAGTAGACTTTATGTAGAAGATCTGAATTACAAAAAGACCCCTTATCCAGAAAACCCCAGGTCCCAAGCATTCTGGATAACTGGTCCCATACCTGTAGTAGTAGCTACTTCTTTAAACATTAAAATTTCACCTTGCAAACTTTATGCAGCAATGTCTGGCATTTATACAGCTCAATGTGATAATCTGTTGGGGTTATTATACATTTTTTACACAAGTTAATAAATAGGTTTCAGCATATTCAGGGAGAACAGTTTTAGTGTTACTCTGCCTTGACCAAATGCCAAATTAAAGAGGACCTGTCACCCTAAGAAATAATTCCAAATTATTTTTTATTGTGTTTTTCAAGCAAAACAAACTTTATTTACACTATATATACATTTTTCTAAATTTTGTTTCTTTCCTTCTTGAATGGGGGACCTGATGTCCAGGCTACACAATCATAGATGGTGTGGAGTGAGAGGGAATTGGAGGTGTGCAGTGACATTTAGGAAGTGCTCAATGGAAAGAGAAAGTAACAGCCTGCTCCACCTCTTTGCTTGAGGCATAGAGGCAGGCAATATATGATTGACAGTTTTAATTTTAAAATACCCTTATAACAGATATGGATGTTTATAAAACAAAACTAAAAAAATTAGTTTTCATGTTTAATTTGCAATGGATTTTTTGTGTCTGGGTGACAGGTCTGCTTTAAATGAGAGGCTTGAGCTTCTAACAGCTTAAAGGGAAGGAAGACAGACTTAGAATGTTGAAAGCATGAAGGATCTATAAATGAGACCAACCACAACTATCAAGAACCATTCAGAGCCTGCTTTATTGGAGCATGGTTTATTGCATTAAGATCAGCAGAGGCATCAAGACAGATTTTGCTGTATGAAAATAACAGTTTACTTTTGTCTAGAAATAGTTGAGGATGCTGCAGTGGGCCTTACTGTACATTGCTGATGAAATGGAATGAAAATGCAGTATGCATAATGCCAGTGGTGTATACAAATAGGGGATCTCTTATCCAGAAACTCGTTGTCGATGTAGAAAACTAAAAATTACAGTCCATTTTAAGTAATTGAATTTGTCCACGTCATTTTTATTAACTCTGCTTTGAACTTGATGGTAACTAAGCTGCCTTAATCCACATTGATGGCAAAACAAAAATGTATTCAAAGTTTGTAGCATTCTCTATATTATAGATCATAGGATCTATAATATAGAATGTTACAAGGTCGCAGAACAGAAAGTAAGGCTATGCTTATTCCTTTCTAAACTGAGGTGACTTAAACTAGCAATTAAAGGGGTGGTTTACCTTTTAGCTGACATTTAGTATGTTATAGAATATCCTATTCCCACTTTGCAGTCAGTATTTATTATTTATTTTGCAAAGTTATTTTTTAATTATTTGTCTTCTTCTTCTGCCTCTTCTCAGCTTCCAAATGAGGGTCACCGACCCTGGTCCTGTGAGGCTACAATGTTATTGTTATTGGTACTTTTTATTACTCAACTTTCTGTTCAGCTTCCCTCCTATTTATATTCCAATCTCCTGTTCAAACCACTGTCTGGTTGCTAGGGTAAACTGGACCTTAGCAACTAAACAGCTGTTGAAATACCACACAGGAGAGCTGCTATACAAAAAGCTAAATAACTGAAAAGTGAAAATGAAGACCAATGGCTAATTGTCTCAGACTACCAATCTCTACCTATACTAAAAGTTCATTTAAAGTAAAAAAAAAAAATTGTCCTGTGACTGGAATGACCTGCTGTGCTTACACACAATTCAAGGGCATTACCTTTAGCCACCATTTTGTCTCCCCCTATTAAGTTGAGCCTCATATTACAGAGAGTAACACTGTGCCCCCCCCCCCATACCGGCCCACTAGCACCCTCCTGCACCCCACCTCGCTTTTAGATACTTATTTGCCCTGATGTACTCCATCTACATTCATTTTAAGCATTTTATTGTTGCCCCATTCACAAAAATATAGAATATGACCTCCAACAAATGCGCCTCACATTATGCTGTACACACTTGTAGGGACCCATAGGGTTAAGCTCCCTATGGCTTTACTTCCCTACTTTTCCTTATCTGTACTGTTATAGGGTAGACCCCTCTATACTCAGGTTACAGTTTCTTAAGCTATCCCTTACAGGTTTAGTTCATTTAACCACTCCCCTTGGCAGACTATATAGTGTCTTGCACAAGGAAGTGTTTTCCTCTTTGGCTGCTGATCTGCTACCTGAAGCAGAGCTCCATCGAGCCTGGGTTCAGATCCGGCCCAGTAAGCCACTATCCATCCAAATTAAGTCGGGGACAGGGCCCCGTGAATGAGGAGAAGACAGTATAGCAGCATATTTCATAGCACCCTCTAGAAGTGGTGAGTTCAGACAGAATTATACAGAAAGAGCAGCCATTTGCTCCATCCAGGATAATAGCAAAGGAGTAGTCTTCCTAACAGGCATTACTGACCTTAGATTAGGGACACAGAAGTGCTAGGGAAATAGGTTAGCAAATATGCCTTGCCCTAACCTCCAAAAGAGCATGGGACTATGCCGGTGAGCTTTCCTATCTATCACTCTGTTGTTGTTCTACCTGCCCAACCCTCTTGATGAGAAGGGATACACAGGGGAACATCATACTTCTGCTATTGATCCGAATTACATCATCTGTATAACTGCATACTGTTCTGCATTTATGAAGTGAGTATTGAAATACCCTGAATACCTTTGTCTTGGACAAATAAAGTACTATCCAGTTCATTTATAAGAATCCTCTGGCGTCCATTTCTATCTATTGCACCACACTACTGCAGCTAGTTGTAGTTCAACAACCCCTCAGCTCCATTATATACCTCCCACGTAGCGGAGGCCCACTCCTGTGCATTAAGGTCGCATGTAACACATGCTCTACAGCACGCTACGAGCCTGGGTTGGCCATTTTATAGCCAAATAGGTGTTACACACTCATTCCCTGATTCTATATGCTTTGAACAGATGCTCCTTTACAATCTTACTTTTCCTTGCTGTGCCTTCCCATGTTTCCGACATTTATTCATGCAACTTCACTGCTATTTAACTATTGATAAACCCAATGAAAAATTTAGCATTAGACTGGGTACACAGCACATCAATGAAAAGTGAATGCATATCGCACAAATACATTTACCCAATTTGCCGATGGACAAATGCCTTCCAGGATCCATATCTAACATATCCCTGAAGAATAATGCTGCAGTGCACATCAAATAAACTGCTGTGGTTTTTCTCCATTAGTGAAGTGAATTACAGCTTTCCTATTAATCATGTGGATGAAGAGTACTTTTGCTTGTCAATACATGAGAATTCCCTCTCTGTATTGGCTTCAGTTATAGAATGTTACACCGCCAAAGGTTGAATGCTCAGAATACACACGTCTGTATCACAGAATCCTGTTACTATAGTTTTATAGAAATAACTGAAGCTGCATTTCTCACAAGCTTTCTAGGATTGTCTTTCACTTTCCACTCTAACCTTGAATCTCCTCCACAGGAACATGCATAGACAAATAGACAGATGAACTGCAATTAGGTTTTCAACACCGGAAAAATAAATGTATTGCAATGAAAATTTTGTAGACTGTAGGCTAATTTGTTTTTGTGAAGGTCAAATGGAATAGAGGTAGCAGAATTCAGGTTGGGGATTTGGCATTAAAATCTCCTAGCCAATAGGGCCGATTCACAGCACTAACTGTGTGCTTGCTGTTAAATGAGCTGTATTATTATAAAATGCAGCCGTGATTGTACTGCTTCTTCTATCTCTAATGTCAACCTTTTTTGACAATTTGTTAATTTAGCCATGAAGGCAAATTTTCACTTTAATGGATGAACTGCCTCATCAACTGTGTTGATTGGCCAGTTAAACCCATGAGAAACTCTTCAACTGGCATAATCACCACCAAAGAGAAATGCACCTTATTTTGAAAAAGAAACTAAAGGGAATAGTAAGGTTCTTTTATAGCATAATCTTAAACACCGCCTTGGGACTGCAAGATCACTATTGTGATCGGTAGTAAGAAAACACTTTTACAGCCCATGTGTCGATATCAGTAGCAGTCTGCGCTATTTAATTATAATAGTAGATGTTAAAACTAATGTGAAAAATGAACTTTATTTTAATTTTAACTTGAATGTACACTTATTTATTAAACTGCTTTAATATTGAAAATGCAATTGCATAAAACGGTGAAAAAAATTAAACACAGCACAATCACATTCTACTCTTCATCTTCAATGAGTCTACCGACTTTCAAAAATCTATTGAATTTTTCTCCGATTAACTTCAACATGAACTCAGCCAGCTTTTAGATGGTGAATTTTTTTAATTTTTTGAAACTTTTCTTAAACTCTAATAAATCTAAATATTGGATATGTATTGGAAACCTAAATTCCACTTAATGAGGTTTAGAGCAAGAAAACCTGAATAGTGAATTCAAGCATTGAAAAATCTGCCCAGTAGGCAGTGTTGTATTTTGGTCCGGTGCCACGTAAGTGTGCCCCCCTAGCTTCTAAACTGCAAATGTGCATGGGTCCGTCTTGTCCATTTGAGCATGATGTTTGTAATGCACTACGATGTGCATGGTACCCCGCTGCCGGATGTAGTCTCTGGCAGTAGCTGGGTAGATTTTTTTCCCCTTACAAGAAAATGTAACTTATACAGGCACCCCATTAATTTTCATGGCCACTCCCCACTGATTTCTTTTTTAAATATAAATGTTGACAGGTTCTACGTAGTAAAATATTTGAAAATAAAGAGTGTTGGCCAATCAAAAAATGCACGTGATTTGCCCTTGTAGTTTTAGATGGTAGCTAGTGGAACCCAGTAACTATTGATATAGATTGCAAATAAACCCAAAAATCTAAGAACCACACTGGCTATAGTTTTGTATTTATGATGCAAGATTTTTATAAGAGAACATGTAAGAAGTACATTGATTCTGTCACTGCAGCTACTGTGTTGCTATAGGGTATTATGCAAGAAATATCCAAGCAATCGATATGCAAAGTCTGCAATGTACGGGAACCCTATAGCCTTAGGAATCTTATGTCCTGCCATGAATACTGAAATTACCCTTTATGCTTTGCAATGTAATCTTGTATTTTAAATGAAATGGACTGAGAGCCTTGGCACAGGAGTGCATTATAAATATATATATATATATATATATATATTCTTTTATTCAGATTAAATACAAAACTCATACAGGAGGTAAACAGCAGGGGCTTGCTCAGTAGAGTTTACAATCTACAGATACTGTGTTTAATAGTGTTTATAAGAAGTCTTCTTTAGTTCAACCAGAGGGAGGTCTTTCTATTGATCTCTTAGTGTTATTTACCAGTGTACACACTTGTGTAATCTGTCTGCTTTGCAGAAAGCCAGGTCAAGGATAATAATCCTTGCATAATCCACTGTCTAATTTCAGACGCTCATTGCTTTTCTGTTCATCTCCCTATTCCCAGTAGAGATAGTCATGCAGATCATGCTGTGTCATACCGTAAATGATAAATATTAGTAACGGTAGACTTTGACAGTACCAATCAAGGTATGTTCAGAACAAGTAGTAATCTATAACAGTTGACTTTGGCTATTGACATTTAATAGAAAGACATTGTGTAAAATATACAATTTTATTGGTACACTCTTTATAGCTGGCAGTTTAAAAAAATAATAGCAAGGGGCACTTTGTCCCTGCACAACTTGTAACACCTGCATAGTGGAGCCCTAGAACTACATTGTACTGCATAGAGAACGGCATTGTACGGCATCTTTCCCTTCTTCTGCTCCCTCCACTCACAAAAAGCTGCACTGAGTTCTCTTTCAAACTCCTTTTTTGTAAACATGTTCTTCGGTATCAGACTTCTTCCCTTTAGCGCTCCTTCAGCTGTGGGGCACAAGTCTGTGCAGCTCTCTCCTCTGTCCCTTCTCCTGTTTCCTCCTCCTATAAGAATTCAAAAGAATTCACTCACCTCCCATCAGAATGGGTGATGTGAGCCACCAACAGCTAAAGGTGCAGCAGGAAATTAAAGACCAAGCTAAAATGGCAGCTGCTTAATCAAATGGAGGCTCTTTACTCAGATGTGGTAAAGCTTTCTGTAGAATAAATATAGTGTTCTAGGTAGCATTTATGTGGCAAACCTATTGGCAGTAAAATGCCTTCCTTCTCCTTAAAGTCTACTAAAAAATCATTTTATCATTAGGACTATTTTGCCTCCTATACGGATGAATTATATCTTAGTTGGGATCAAGCACAAGGTAGTGTTTTATTATTACAGAGAAAAAAATAAATTATTTTTAAGATTTTAAATTATTTTGGAAAATGGGATGTATAAGAGATGGCCTTTTCTGTCATTTGGAGCTTTCTGGAGAATGGGTTTCTGGGTAACAGATCCCATACTTGTACATTTTGCTGGTTTCTATGCCTGCCTTATCTTTCTAAGTACATTTGCATGGTGGTGGGGCAAATAGGCTGAAAATATAACAGACACTGCTAACTGTGGGGGTCCAGAGCAAAGTAATGAGAAGCATAGCATCAGTGGATACAAGGATAATTTATAGGGTGAATAGTTATTTTCTGCCTGCATACTGCTGTCCTTATAGGGTGAAATCAGCAGTACTTCTGTTGATAGCAACCTGCTGGGTAAATACAGTATTTAAGCATGGACATGCTTCTAGGTAGCACATTCTGGTTATATCTTCTTAAGGCATAACTTTGCCTACCTAAATAACAAATTTATACGCTCTACAAAATTGTAGTTAAAGCTTAAAGGAGAAGGAAAGGGTTTTACTCATTTTTTAGTATGTAATAGAGGGCCCCTGCCCCTACCTGAACGCTGAAATCATTTCTTCTAAAAATGCTCTTTTGCCCAGTACGGTCCTCCCGAAGTACACACTATTTCTCCTTGTCTGCGCCGCCATGTTTTAAACATGGCACTCCACTAGCCTCCCCGCTTGCCTCTCCACCCCAGCACCTGTCAGCTGTCACCGTTCCTCACCGCTCCTCTCCCCTCCTCTCCCCTCCCCTCCCTGCGTCCTCTCATCCCTGCTCCTCTCCTCGCTTGCCTCTCTGCCCCAGCACCTGTCAGCCAACACCGTTCCTCACCGCTCGCCTCCCTGCTCACCTCTCCCCCTCCCTGTACCTGCGTCCTCTCATCCCCGCTCCTCTCCTCGCTTGCCTCTCCGCCCCTGCACCTGCCGGCTGCGTCCTGTAATGGCCCCAGCTGCTGCTTCTAATAGCAAATAGCGTCTCATAACCAGACGCTAGGGGGAGCGTGCCTGCTTGTGCACATGCGCCGCCTTTAATAGTAAGTCTCCAAGTCCTGGAAAAGAGCGATGCATTATGGGAATCTTTCTACCCAGCTCAGCGTTTTTTTTCCCTGTTTTGCTTCTAATCATCTGAACTGGAGATATATACGGGGAGACTTAAGGGCACTATTGAGACAACTGAAGGTATGCCTGCATTTTGAGATTAACTCTTTATTAGCCTTTCCTTCTCCTTTAACTAAAGAAGTAGGGTAGTAAATTTGCACATAAAGTTTTGGGCTTCTGTACCGGCCCAAGGCAACCACAGCCCTTTAGCAGGGAAGATCTGTGCCTCCAAAGATGCCCCAGTAGCTCCCCATCTTCTTTTCTGCTGATTCACTGCCCATGCTCTGTGCTACAGAGCTTAGAGACTGATGCACAATATACTGTATATATACAGAATATAAACATCATGATATAAGGCTAATTAGTAATTAATGCAGATAATTAGTACATTGCAGCTCTAAAACCAGAGCAGTTAGCTTCAGGATTTTATAATCAGCCCTGCAGCATCAGCCTATATGACAGGCAAACCTTATTTTCTGCTTGATGATTTTGCAACGGCCCCTAAGCTTAGCTTCTCAACAGGTGCTCAGAGCGTACTGAGCATAGGAGTGTTGCAAGCTTTCCAAGATGGAGATGCTCCTGTGACAACTTTAAAGGCCTGTATCATACTATAGAGATTCTGAACCTTTAGGCTGAAATGTTCAGTATATAAAATTTGGCATTTCTAGACATATTCATTTTTAGGGTCTAGTTCTCCTTTAAGAGTTGAGAAAGAATAAAGTGCATAGATAAAAATTCCTCTATACAGAAACTGTGTCGCTGTGTCTGGGGGAAAAGAGATTTACTGAGGCTGTTAGACATTATTGCCATTAAATATATATTCATGAATAGCGTTTGATCAGTCTGAAGTGTATTGTCTGCATTTCTGTACATTTGTACATTACATGAACAAAAAGAAGCATATTGGCAGCTGAGATATAGGAGGATCCTGTATTTTTGGAAGCAAAAAAATAAACATGGTACATGAGAAGATGCAAATACCTTGTTCTGGGAATACAGTGATTTCCCTTTAGACACAGTGCCTACTGATGCAGTAATGATTGGTATATAGAATGTTTCTACATTAGTGTTTTATTACATTGAAGTCTCACAGTGCTCAGGCATTATCTGTAATGCTTGCTGATCTCCTGAGATGCCTTATTGCAGTCTTTGTCCAAGGAGTTCAAGTATTCTTGTCTGGCAAGCACAGACGGAAGACAAAAGGTGTTACTGTTGATTGAAAGCTTCTATAAACATCTCAGAGGGGCCTTTTACAGAGAGCTCAGTAAAATGGAATCTTTGACTACTTAGTTGCCTCATAGAACGTTGCTATTTTGCCAAAACAATAACACATGTAAAGCATTTGCTGTATACAAACATAAATCATTTGCTGTTGCAGGGAAGTGAATGGCTGAATGTTAGCTATAACATCCACTATGACATTTTTACTGCAAAAGGGTATAGAATGAGCTACAGCAGTTTGACTGCAACAAAGTGTTCCAATAGGACCCACTTTATTGTTAGAAATGGAAACTGTAAAGTGTAAGTCTAGTAACATCTTGTATCCGTATACATTCCTATACTAGCTTATTGGAAACCATGTTTATATTTAGATTCCATATTTATTATAGCAGAGAAAAATAACCTCATAGCAAACAATGTGCCTAATGACCCATAAAAGACATCCAAGAAAAAAAGTACCTGTTCTACTACCAAGACATTGGGAAAGAAATTAACTGCATATTTTGTTGGTCCTGTGTAATATGCATTTTCTGCGTTTCACAGCAAACCAGAGGCATTTTACCAGGCCTTCGGCTATTTCTAATAGTGGGGCAAAGCACAGCATTCATTGATTGAACATTGCTACAATAGTAAAGGGAAATGTGTGCAATGAGCCATAGCTTCTCTCTCATTTGGAAGTATTTGGCAGTTAAAGCTGCAATCACCACCATCTCAAACACACGCACCTACATATGGACAGCATATTCCTGACTGCTTGGTTTTCTAAACTGGATTCCTAGGGATTAATGTTAATTAATGCTCCAAAATATTTTGAATTCTTTTGTAATAATCATAGTATTTTCAGGCATATGTATTAAATTAAAACAGACCTTATATAAACAGAAATTGTGACTTGTGCAGTGTATGCAGTTGGGGATATTGTGTTAACATTTGAGGGCAGATTTATGAACCCTCAAGGTTTGGGTCTAAAGAAATCAACTGCAGAAATGGAAACAGAGTACCTGAACTGACTTGGTTAATTTGCAGTCCTTTGCTCTGACTTGCTGTCAAATGTTCTTTTAAAAAACATGTAAAAAAAAAAATAAAAGCTTGCCACCTAAAAATCTGTTTTTTTTAAAAAACGAATTTTCTAGTAGATGCACCAGCGCTCAATTTGAAATGGACGGCAGCAAAAACTGATTGCCAATTAGCGCAACTATACAGAAGTGTGCAGAATTTGGATGCAACCTTTAGGCTAATGCCAGACGGGGCGTTTTTACGCTGCGTATTTTCTCCGCCTAAAAACGCAGCACAACCCACACAGCCCCTGACTATGGGGCTTTTTAGCCTAGTACTGGTGACGTAGCAAATCCCGTTTCCCATGGTGCTAATAGTGCGAAATACTAAAAAATGCTGCGTATTTCCGCTATGTCTGGCAGCTGCCTTTGTGTACACATAGGAATAGGTTGCTGTGCAAATAACGGCGTATTTCGGCAAACGCATGAAAAGTCCGTGGTAACGTGTTTTCTAGCGTATTTACGCATAGTGTGTTTTCCATCGAGACTGTTTAAGTTATTTCTATGGATGATGATATTGTGCGTTTTTCAGCCGCCGGGAGAATTAGAAAATATGCAGCGTAAAAACGCCACGTCTGGCATTAGCCTTAAGTGGTTTTAGATGCAACTCACTGCGGGGAAAAGCATAAGTTGTAACTAACCCTGCTAATATTCTGCAAGTAGCAAGTAGCTGCACGGTACAAGGAGCACATTACAAGTACCTTTTGTGATTTGTGTCAATAC
Source organism: Xenopus tropicalis (assembly GCF_000004195.4). Lineage (NCBI taxonomy): Eukaryota > Metazoa > Chordata > Amphibia > Anura > Pipidae > Xenopus > Xenopus tropicalis. The sequence goes on from NC_030679.2 coordinate 111,940,426, forward strand.
AAGCTAGATTTTGCACTTAAACTAGCACTTTGCAATTGCATCTGTATATCATCTCTTGTGCTAGTTTAAACATTTGATCTGAAATATTTGAAGTAACTAGGGAACCATCCCAAATCCAAGTGAGCACCAGCTGCTCAATTATCCATCAACATATACTGTAAATGCACAAGGCCTAAGGCCGAGTTCTTTTATACAGGTCATGGAAATCCAAGGTGACTTCCAGTATCCTCATTTTACAACAGGGGGTACTTTATTTATTATAATACACAAGTTCAAGTGAGTAATATGGCAGAAATTACATCACTAAGCACTGATTATAACTAATTACATCACTAAGCACTGATTATAACTAATTACATCACTAAGCACCATTTAAAGGATATCATTTAGGATATTCATGTATTATATATATTATATACTGTTCCTCTGAGGTGGTGTGGTTTGTTGGTTAACAAACCGCCAAACGAGAGGGTCTTTTCACCGATATTCCCAACTTAGTGCGAGGACCACATCAGTGAGCTGATGCAGTCCCTTATCTGACAGAAAAATCAAACCTGCCAATCGCCATCTGGCCAATTTTTGGCCTCATATCGATTCGGGAGGCCTATGGGAGGGCCCCATACACGGTCAGATCAGCTGACAAAATTGGTCTGAAGGACTCACATTAGCAGTTTAAATCTGCTCATGTATGGTCTCCTTTAGACGTAGCCAGAGGATTGCCTCACAAATCAGTACTATTACGCTTGCAGAACTAGCAGAGCCTAATTTTCATTTTTAAAAAATCAAAATTCAGCTTTTAAAGTTCTCACCTTATTTTATGGCAGGAGCGGCCCTGCAAGAGGGTAGTTATAATTTTAAGAACCTTGAAAGGGCACTAAAATGTAAATACATGTTCCAGTGAATGTAAATTTGATCTGGTGGAGAATGCTTGAAGTAGAGAATATGTGGACATAGTTACATAGTTACATAGTTACATAGGGTTGAAAAAAGACCAGAGTCCATCAAGTTCAACCCATCCAAGTAAACCCAGCACACACAACCCACACCTACCAATCTATACACTCACATACATAAACTATATATACAACCACTAGTACTAACTGTAGATATTAGTATCACAATAGCCTTGGATATTCTGATTGTTCAAGAACTCATCCAGGCCCCTCTTAAAGGCATTAACAGAATCTGCCATTACCACATCACTAGGAAGGGCATTCCCCAACCTCACTGCCCTCACCGTGAAAAACCCCCTACGCTGCTTCAAATGGAAGCTCCGTTCCTCTAATCTAAAGGGGCGGCCTCTGGTGCGTTGATTGTTTTTATGGGAAAAAAGAACATCCCCCAACTGCCTATAATCCCCTCTAATGTACTTGTACAGAGTAATCATGTCCCCTCGCAAGCGCCTCTTTTCCAGAGAAAACAACCTCAACCTCGACAGTCTAACCTCATAGCTTAAATCTTCCATCCCCTTTACCAGTTTAGTTGCAGTCTCTGCACTCTCTCCAGCTCATTAATGCCCTTCTTAAAGGAGAATGCAAGTCAAAATCTAAAAAGCATACTGCCCAAACTCCTCCTATTGTTTAGTAAAAACGCCACACATTTGGCTCACCTAATCAAATATTTACTCAGTCACACTTACTTTACATTTTCTAGAACAGGCAGCCATCTCTAAAAAGGTATTCTCCCTTTCTTTCCCTCCTTGCTTCATACTGCACTTGTGTTTCATTCCCTACCCCCCCTCCCCTCTGCCAGATCCGCTTCTGATTGGCTGGTGGGTATGTGTAGCTCAGAACAGGAGACAGGATCAAGTTACACACATGCTCAGAGAATAGGAAGGCTACTGCCGCTGGCAGCCTACAGGAAGGGAAGAGAGATTTCAGTGATGTCACTGTAGGCTTCACACTGCTGTAGGCTGACAGCACCATATCTCAGAGAAGCAAGCAGGGATCTGGGAATTTAGATATGCAGTAAGTACTTAAAAAGAATGCCTTTAGACTTACTTTTAATTTATATTAACCTTTCATTGTCCTTTAAGGACTGGAGCCCAAAACTGCACCGCATACTCAAGGTGAGGCCTTACCAGGGACCTATAAAGGGGCAAAATGATGTTCTCATCCCTTGAGTCAATGCCTTTTTTTATATAAGAATTACACTGCCTGGAATTTAGGAGGTTTAAAGTGGAGTTTACTCTGTTTTCACCCTTCTAAAAATACACACACAAATATCCTGTACAAGTGAGAGATGCAGAGTTTCCCTCTGGGGAACTGTGGTGAACTCTTCCATACATAAATAAATATGCACCATAGTCTTACCTTAATCTGAACAGCACAGCCTCTGCTAGTAAACCTGACTAATATCTTGGCACTATCAACCCAGCAACCCTAGAAGAGGTAGAGTATCCATCACAGTAGTGTCCTGATCTTGCCCTCATTGTAAAAACCCTCACTTTTCAAGACAAGAGGAAAACCCCATTCCTCCTTATTAGACATTGATTTTTATCATCACTGGTCTGAACATAATAGATCCATGGCTTACACTAAGGACTGAGCACCTGAATAGAGCAAAAACCTCTTCCTTTGAAGTATTTGAACTGGAATTCCTGTAATAGAAGCAATTAGCGTTACATTATACAACGGTCACGACTTTCATTTAATGGCTATAGAGATTTTTCTGTATAGTAATATTACTTATGGTATGGGTCACTGCACATTCTTCCACTGAAACTGCATATCGAAGGCTGAAGTAATTGTCACAGCTTTCTGCAGGCAGGCCAATTTGCCAGGGATGTTTCTTCAGAGATGGAGGTGGATATCTGTTCTTCAAGACACTATGTAAGGCCCAAATAATACACAGACAAGAACTGAGGAAGAAAAAATACTGGCTATCAGCAGTCTGTCAAAAGTCAGTCCTATATATATATTAGTAATATAGAATGTAGTCTGGAAGAACAGTTAATAGTTCTAGCACCTTTGATATTAACCATATTGCCAGTAATTTAACAGTTTACAAAAGATTAGACATTAAATTGCATGTAAATGAAAAGAATAGAGAACTTGTGTTGTAATGGGGAGTTCATTAAATACATATTTTAATATTAACCTGAAAAATAAGAATTATGCCATAATGGGGGGAATTTATCAACACTGATAAATGTGCCAATAGGCAGTAATCCATGGCAAATACTCAAGTTTGCTTTCATTGTTCTACCTGCAGCTAGCTAAAAAAAAGGCCAATCACTGATGGGCTACACTGCCCGCTGGCAAATTTGCCCAGTGTTCACATATAAGCCCAGTTGTGCCTTGTATATTATTCATTTATATTATTCTTAGTCTACCCAGAGCACAAGCCTTTCTTACAACAATTCCCTCACAGTGTACTCTGTGGAGGTACTGTGGGAGACTAGTGAGCTCTATCTCCCAAGACGTATCTGGATAATGAACTCTGTATTATGAGTTTATATATATTTTATGAATTTTATGAGTTTAATATCTATCTCCTAGGACAAATCTGCATAATGAACTCCCTTCTGCTGCTTTTATACTGATGCGTACAGAGAATCGTTCATTACAGAGAGGAAAAGGAACTGGGAGGGAGAGTGGTATCTCTTAAAGGGGTAGTTCATCTTTAAGTTAACTTTTAGTATGCTATAGCATGGCTGATTCTTACCAGCTTTTCAATTGATCTTTTAGTTTTTATTCCTTATAGTTTTTGAATTATCCAGTTGAGTTCAGAACAGGGTGGGAGGGAGATGCAGCGCGGGTCTGCGGAAGTGTGCGAGCAGGAGAGCAGCGCGGGAGAACATGAGCGGAAGAGGCGGGGACAGGCAGCCAAGGAGGGGACCTTTCTATATACGCTGCTCTGTGCGGGAAAGGGGGACCGGGTGAGTTAACTCCTTAAGCGCACGGAGTTTAAGCGCTTGCACAGTCCCTCAGCGCTTTCTCTATGCTTTCCAGCTCTCTCCAGGAATACACTGGCCTTTGAAATGAATCCCTGTTTGGTAAATTATCCTGTGCTCAGTCATTTTACTTGGTGTTTATTTACATTATCTATTGAAAATGAGAGTACTTAGGGGTAGAAGATTTTATTGCTAGTTTTTAAGGAAAATTATTGAAAGGCAATATTGTGACAGCTCCAGTAATGCATTCCGGCAGCACGTTACAATTTTAAAATACATGAAAATCTGCCAGCTTCCATTTATATCGTGGAAAAATGACACACAGCAGGTTCCTTTTAGAATTTCCTTGATGCTTAATGGTTTTGCATATGAATTCCTAACATCTGAGCAATATTTTTTTAGCTATAACTTTTCTCAACAGCAGTGAAGAAATAATAAACCTTGTTTAAAAAGCTAATTTAGTGAATGCTGATAATATTTAGAAACAGGATGTAAACTGAGCTCTTACCATCTGCTGATCCCCTTACCCTGTGCATTGTGGTGCTATCCTTCATTCTAATGGGCCCCACCTTGCCACGTAACTTCTTCTGCATCTTTCTTGCTTACAGATTATTAACACCTGCAGCCAAAAATCTGTTGTTCCAGGAGGATACAATTTTTAGTTGCTTTCCAATAAGGCCTTCTACTAATTATCTTCCAGTCTCTCTTTCAAATCACTGCCTGGTAACCAGGGTAAATTGGATCCTAGCAACTAGATAACTGCTGAAATTCCAAACTGGAGATCTCCTAAACAAGAAGATAAATAAATTTAATGTTTTTAAATGAACATCAGGGCTGGAAGTAGGGGAAGGCTCTGCATTGGGTGCATGATCATTGGAGCCTCACTGTGTGAATAATGCCCCTTTGAGCCAAGTTTTATTTTGAACAACCACATGCATCCTAGGCAAGCCTAACACACCCCCCAATGCCCCCAGCCCTTACTAGTTTTAGGCTTTTCATTTTAAAAAGCAACATGATCCATCACAAGAGCCAGAACATGCTGCTTATAGGTGTCACTGCACTGCACTTCATTTAAACATTTCTAAGGTGATACCTATCAGCAGCATTTTCTGGCTCTTGCAATAGGCGGAGTTTAAAATGATAAGGCTAAGATCAGTCAGGTTTGGGGGCAATGGGGTGTTGGGTTTGTCTAGGAGGCCAGAACACCTAATTCTGGCACTGCCGGCCATCCAGCCCAAATCCAAGTGTAGGATAGATAAGCAAGGGGAGGTAGGTACATCAAGTCTCCTGCCTCAGAAAAAAGTAAACTTTTTTTCCATTTGCCGATAAGGATAAACCTGTATTTTTTGTAATGTTCATACATTATTATATTGTCCTCCCACTATGTTGTGCCATTCATACACTATGCACACTATATCCCCTATGCCTTGTGTCACCCTTATTGTGTGAGCCACTTGTTTGTCATCTGCTGCACCTTGAACAGTGCCAATCTTTGCTTCCACACATTCTATCTGTGCCATCCAAATTAGCACAGGCGCATCTGATTACCTTGGAATTTATGTTACGTGGATGTGGTTTTCTGTCAATTCTGTTTAATAACATCCAGTAGAGATATAAACTCACCAACAGACACATTGGGTCCAGGCACACATGCCCTAAACCTTCAGCTTAAGGGGGTAAAACAACAATTGCGAACAGCAGACTGGCATTCAAAACTGGACCACAAAGAAGACATTTATTAAAAGAAGACATTTATTAAAAGGAAAACATCCCAAAGAAATAAAAAGAACAAAACTTACACATTTCTTGCCTAATAAGAGCACTTAATGTTGTCAGCTTTCTAACTGCTGAGTGGTACTGGATCAATCTAAAATTGGTTTTGTTATAAAGAAAATGTTAAAACATCTCTGTGGTGCCATCAGAGTCCCACTCAGTTATGTTTTTCTGTTATTGTTCAACCTCTAGGTAACTTAAAGGAAGAAACAGTAAGTTGCCAAGTTTTTATATTTAGTAAGGCAGAAACCGCTGTGCATGAAGCCAGTCATTAGTGCTGCCCTGCAGAGCAAGGCAATGTCCCGAGAGGTGCTTGAATTATAATTATGCTCACAGGGCATCACTTCAGCGTGAGAGGTCCCTCTTGTTTGTTGAACAGCGCTTGTTTCAAGATCCCTGTTCCAGGTAAATGTAAGTGCCCTTAAATGCATAAAATGTAATCACTCCCAGCGTTTGCTTTCTTTTGGTGTATAGACTCATAATAAAGCCAAACCAGACTCTGCAACGTGTATCTTTCTCCACTAGTTCTTAACAATATATTATGCCTTAAATGTGCTACAACTCACAAGTAAGGTGTCTTGTACAGGTATAGGACCCATTATCCAGAATGCAGGGGACCAAGGGTGTTCCGGATAAGGGGTCTTTCCGTAATTTGGATCTTCATACCTTAAGTCTACTAAAAAAAAAACAATAAAACATTAATTAAACCCAATATGATTGCTTTGCCTCCAATAGGGAGTAATTATAACTTAGTAGGGATCAATTACAAGGTATGGTTTTATTTTTACAGAGAAAAAGGAAATCAATTTTAAAAATCTGAATTATTTGATTAAAATGGAGTCTATGGGAGACAGGCTTTCCGTAGTTCGGAGCTTTCTGGATAACGGGTTTCCGGATAACGGGTCCCATTCCTGTATTGGATGTTAGTTATAATGTGTATATAGTGATCGTCAGTCGGTTGGAAAAATAGTTATGTGGTACCCCACAGCCCAGTAAAATAGATCTAATTTGTGTCTGTGTGGATAGATATCAGCATGACACTGCCTTCACTTTTACAACATATAAGTGTGACAAAGTGACTTTGTGACTACTTTTGGATATCTTCCTTATTGACAGGGCTTCAAGGGGTAGTTCACCTTTAAATTAACATCAGCCAGGCAGTGGTTTCTGAAATATGAATACGAAATGGCCTAAATGGAAACATAAGTAGTACAAAGTGATAAACATACAACTGTAGCCTAACAGAGTAATGGTATTTTTGGATGCAAGGGCGTTTTACTTTAATTTGGAAATCGTGTCTCCATTTATGTGAACATGTTCTCCTGTATCTGACTTCCTCTCTTTCAGGGCTTCTTTAGTTTTGGGGAACGAGTCTGCTCAGTTCTCTCCTCTCTCCCTCTCCCCCCCCCATGCTCCCCCCTTCCATAAGAATAAATAAGATGCCACGTGCAGCACATCAACTATTTTTTAGCCACGCCCATTTTTGCTACCACACCCCCTAAATGCCAGGATATTTAAAGTTATGTTCTATTACAGTTTTGCTAAAAAAGCTGTAATTGCCCTTTAAGCTGCAAATCTCAGTTCCCCCTAAGAGACCTGTTTAGCTTATTAGTTACATTTGTATCTAAGTGCAGGTGTGGCTTGTTAACTTTCTTGGCTCTCTGCCAAAAGCCCACTTATTTAATTAAGTGTGAGAAACAATGTATCTAAGTGCAGGTGAAGCTTGTTAAGATTTCTGGGCTCTCTGCCAAAAGCTACTTTTTGATTAAATTTGTATATTTTTTAGCATTTAGTGCAGGAGATTAAAGGGAAATGAGGGACTTTTCAGTAAGAATCCGGGACTGCAGGTTGAGCTGTTAAAAGAGTGACTGTCCCACAAAAATCAGTACATTTGGGAGGCATGGTTTAACCAAATCTGATTCTCAACAGCTGCATGGTCACCTTGGTTACCAAATTGTGATCAGTGGACCCCTGTGTCTTTAAGGATAATGCAAGCAGCCTTTAAACATTGTTTAAATGTATTTTTTCATATTTTTTTTTATAAATCCTAATATAAGGAAACATATTTTCTGTATTATGAAATATTTACCTTTGTAAAAATACCAAGTTGTTTAAACAAAAGGGTTGGCTAAATATTCAATTGTTTAAAAATAATTTGGTACCATGCTTCAGAATGTTGGTGCATAGTGTATAGTTAGTGAGATTGAGAAACAGTGTAAATCCATCAAGTTGATCCATTAACAGATTGAGCAGATTTCTTTGATTGAAGAGAAAGGCTAGTTGGGAGTATGGAGTGGTTAGCTGGAGTGCTGGTTTGTCAGGATAAACAGACGCGCTAGTGATTTATTGATAAATATCTGCTTCGTAATCGCAGTGCGTAGGCTTTGCTTTGGAAGCACTGAATCATTTATATTGACAGGGAAAATGATACAACGCTGGCAAACCTGGATGGCAATAATTAACTTGCTAATTTTATCCTATCTTACTGATCCTGCTTCCATCAAAGCAGTTTTGTTAATTGATTTTTTTTTTAATTTCAAAAACTGTGGCTATGTGGAACAATCCATGATGTAATCTGTGTATTGAGTGCATTTTTGTCATAAAAAACGACATTGGTAGAGTCGCAAAAAAAAAATGGTGTGAATGTAAAGCTCATAGGTGCTTAGTGGTGTAGTATTAAAGATCTTGCAAAGAAATGAATTTCTAACAATGATGCAGTATTAAATGAAGTAATAAACTATATACAGTGACAAGTATTGCAGTGCTTTTAATGGGAAACATTAGCGTGGCACATAGCCAAGTTCAGTGGGAATAAAGTGGCTTCAGTGCTATAATCTATTGTTTCATATAATTTGCTGTAAACTGGGTAAGTTATCATCATAGTATGAGTAGGGATTTTATTAAATTGATTTTATTATGCCAAAAAATTCATATACTGCTTTGCATAATGTCATTATTTTACTCAAGTCTAGTCATAAAATTGCTGTATCCAACGATCAGCTACCTACATAGGAAACTATGGAGATCTGTGCATTATACTATAGCATAATAACTACATTTAACCCCAGCAGTACTGCCTGTGTGGACCCTATGTACCTATGTTAGGTTGGGTTTTTTGAACCTTTATCCTGTTCATTAATATCTATAACACTGCTGTTTGGCGATAATGTGCCATTGAAATCATTTATTTCTCTATGATTTATCAGTGAGAGAGATAAAAAAGCTTAGTTATAAACCATGATATTTTTGGCTATAGCATAAAAAAAAATGGAGCTAAAATTTCAGTTACACACCCTGGAGTGCTTCCCAGTCACTTGTAGGGTCAATCAGAATGCAGTGTGTGCCATAACCCTATAAGGGCAGTGGCAGATGGGGAGATTAGTCACCCTGTGACATCCCACCGGCTAGAATGTAAATCGCCGGTGGGATGGAATTTGCGTCACTGTGATGCCCCGAAGTTGCCTGAAGTTGTCTTGAGAGGACAGAAGTAAGTACCTCCCAGAATCCACTTTATAGTTGATAGAGTAGGGGTCCCCAACCTTTCTTACTCTTGAGCCACAGTCAAATGTAAAAAGACTTGGAGAGCAACACAAGCATCATAAAAGATCACTGAGGTGCCAAATAAGGGCTAAGATTGGCTTTTAGGTAGCCTCTATGCACACTATCAGCTTACAGGAGGCTTTATTTGGTAGTAAATCTTGTTTTTATTCAACCAAAACTTGCCACCAAGTCAGGAATTCAAAAATAACTACCTGGTTTGTGGGCACTGAGAGCAACATCCAAGGGGTTGGTGAGCAACATGTTGCCCCCGAGCCACAGGTTGGGCATCACTGGGATAGAGAGTAGTAGAGAGAGGCTAGGAGTAGAGAGGGCATTTTCTTTTAAGGCAAGAGTTATGATTCGTACCTCCACTGAAGAGAGACAGGGACTGAATCTTCTTTGATTTAGTAATAGTAATCTCAATAGTACATTGCTGTGTTTAAGTAGATAGCCTGTTAATATATCTTCCCTTTTACAATATTGCTGGATAAACCTAAAGGAGTTTAATGGCCTTACTGGTGACCTATGCCCTGAGGACGCATGTGTTCCCATAGGCCCAGGGTTATTGTGAATGTTTCCTGTCCATAGTTTATTTAAGGGGTGGGAGCACTTGGTCTCGGCCTCCTGGTGCCGGAGGTGAAGTTGCGAAAAGGGACCCTGTGCGTGATGTAGCTCAGTGATCTCCAACCAGTGGCTCGTGAGCAACATGTTGTTCACCAACCCCTTGGATGTTGCTCTCAGTGCCTCCAAACCAGGTAGCTATTTTTGAATTCCCGACTTGGTTGAATAAAAACAATATTTACTACCAAATAAATCCTCCTGTAAGCTGATAGTGTGCATAGATGCTGCCTAATAGCCAATCTTAGGCCCTTATTTGGCACCTCCATGAACTTTTATGATGCTTGTGTCTTTTTACATTTGACTGTGGCTCACAAGTAAGAAAGTTTATAATAGCACACTCCTAGGTGGTTAGACAGATTAGGTAGGAAGGGTTAGGCTAGGTAGGAAACAACAGTTTGGGCTCACCAAGGAGATTTAGTGTGGGGTAATTCTGCAGGAGTTACTTACCAGGTGTAGGAACTCAGCAGTTAGGTGTCAGGTAAATCTGTGTGTAATCCCTTGGAGTATCTTTAAGGGGATCTGGGTCATTGGATGAAAGAACAGCTGTGCCTGTGGTACAGTATGTGGTTAATATTATAATACAAATGTAAGGCAATATAACACATGAAATCTATATTTGGTGCACAAAAATGTAAGTGTATCCAAAATTCCAAGAAAAAAAACACCTCAATAGGACAGAGGTACCTCAGTGCTCCATGGTGCCTAAGCATCTCCCTCCTGATGTGTTTCACATTATTAGATGCTTCATCAAAGGCTGCCATGTGGGTAAAACCCCTAAGTGAGCTCTGTGTTTGCCACTGTACCAAACATATTACATATACTTAGAAGGTGCTTTGCTTTTAGTTAAGAACCACTGGTGCGCATTTTTTTCAGCAAGTATCACAGTGAGTGCTACTATCAAACAGACTTAATTTCTTCTTCCATCTATTGCAGAGGTTCAGCTGAGACAGAGGGTTGCAAATAGGGTTACCACCTCTTCGGGCTTTTATCTCTGGGCAGAGGGCATGCAGTGATGTGACAAGGGGTGGGGGTGGCCAGTGATGTCACGGGGGGGTTGCATCATATGGGCAGGACTATGACATTGATTGCCAATTGGCCAATCGCTGTGTCAATCACAGCAAGTCCTAGGAAAATCGGGCAGGCAGTTTTGACCTGGAAAACCGTGCTGTCTGGGACAGAACCAGACAGGTGGCAACCATAGTTGCAAACGTGACTGTGTTGTGCCTGAGACAGCTTGATAAAGGTAATACAAGCAAGAAAGGGTTACACTTACATTTAAAAAAAGTAGAAATGAGAGCACTCATATAAAGTATGTAGTAAGAGAGCAGCTGCCACTATACTGTCTGGGGGTTTTTATGACCTTGTGAAGTGTAAAGTGATTTCGGCAGATCATAAGCTGAGTCATCTACAAAAATAAAGAGAGTATTGATCTTGAGACTGTGACAGATCTGTGGCCCAATTTAGCTTTACACTCGGCAACCCTCAAATATCAGGGCTGAGCCGATTAAAGTGTCATCTCTAAGATTTTCTTCTCTAGTGAGCCAGCAGTTTAGTGAATTACTGGGCAGCAGCCACAGTGTGGAGAAATCAGAGTACACTGTAAAAAACAATACGTGAATTCCAATAGCTGCTTTGATTTATTTGTAAGTGGAGGGGAGAAAGCAAGGGGGAAGCCATTAATCTCATAGTTGAAATACCTGGACCTGATTAGAGCATTAGAACTGTAAGCTTGATTTCACTTTGTAACTCCTTTTTCAATTGCTCTATTCAGGACGGTGTAGCCAATATTGTCATTATTGTCACTGGATATACTGTATATTTAATGGGTCCATTGTAAAGTACCTGTGGCTAATATTAAAACATTACTTCTAGCCTTTTGAGAAGCATCAGAACCTGTGTATTCTCATTCTAGTCCAATAGTTTTCACCTGTCCATATTTTACATAGACTGCCCCTCTTTTTGAATCTCTGCCAGGAATTGTCAGTCCCCCCTGAACAACTGTACATACTGTAAGTATTTCAAGGATACTATGAATAGAAAGCAATTAGAAAAGTCTTCTCTATTTGAGTAAGTTACATTAATTGAATGGGGTACTTAGTGCGGGAGCAATTATTCCGATTCATTATGTCTCATGAAACACTGTGTCTCTTGTTACTGGCAGTAAGGAAAGTGTTAATGAATTGACACAGTTATCACAGCAGATAGATGTGTCAATTCGTACAAATGTTGTCAGCTGGTTTTAGGAGATGAACATCCTTCCAAATCATTAATCCCCAATGCAGATCACATATGGGATTAATGATTTGCACTGTGCAGATAATGAATTGTTAAATAGGAAGAAGATTCCACAGTTTCCCAGCTTCACTATAAAAACCTGTATCACAATTCAAGACGAGATCACCTTTCTCCTACTAAATGGCTTCTTCTCCATTATTTGTTTAGTCTCATAAGGTTTTAGTTGGCTTGCATATTTTTCAACCGCAAATGCATAACAGTTATACTCAATGACTCTCATCTGCCACTTTACTGTTTAGAACCACAGTTTGTCAAGATCCTCCTGCTTAGGGAGACACATCCTGGATGCAATTGATTGTTCTACAATGCCCTTCTCCAATTCATTAATTAATAGATCAGGGGTGTAACAACAGTGGAAGGAGACCCTGTGCTTGCAGGGGGGCACAGTAATGTAGAGGGCCCAGTAGAGGCCTTAAATAATGAGCAATTTTAAGATATTTAAGTAGAATAGGATCAAGTTACCAATGTTTTGGAACCCTTAATTAAATTTGCTTTGGAGCACAGTAACCCTAAATTAGAATTAGAATGCACTAGTAACAACTACCTTCAGTGCATTATGTTTCAGCAAGTTTTATACCTATGTTCAGACAGCACCACAAACACCAACAGACATTAGACTACATCTACTAGACATCTACCACTAATTTTCACATGACCTGTTTTTAAAAAACCTTGCTAATTACAGTTTACAATTTAAAGTACCCTGTACCCTGTGACAATCATTGACAATTTATTTGAGCTACACTTTCTCTGAGCATTGTAACACTAGCTCATCTATGGTTTATACTGAGCAAACGTTATTATTAAGCACATGTTTTTTAGATTCCCCTGTAACCAAAATATTTCCATTTTATAATGAGCCACATCTCAGCTTCAACATATCTTCCACCTCCTGTTTATATACTTACGTTGTGGTGGGTATTGGTCTTTGCAACTTAAGCAATTAGTCCCCCAGTCAGTTTCTTATATTCTATTTTAGTCTTTTTGATTCTGCTTATCAACACTTGTTATATTCATAGATCCTGAAAGATGCATCTGTTCCTTTTGATTTGTAGCTTTTAAGTGCTCCCTTCTGGCTCTTAATCATTTTACATTTGTTTGTTTGGAAGAGAATGTATTATCCAGAGGTCGGTTTTTTAAACTCTTTTTCTTAAAGTGGTTATGTTTGCTTTGTTAAAGGTTGACCCAGTGTGTGTTTGTTTTATACATTGAGACAATGAAACAATACTGTCTCTATTACTCAAGAGAGTACGGATATGTTAGGTACGGATATGTATGGATATGTTATCCAGAAACCTATTTTCCAGAAAGCTCAGAATTATGGAAAGGCCATTTCCCATAGAGCCCATTTTATTTTGGAGGAAAAACGATCCTATTGGATTTATCTAATGCAGTGGTTCTCAACCTTCCTAATGCCGCGACCCTTTAATACATTTTTTTTGACCATGCCCACTTTGTGGCCACGCCCCAATTGTCACACCCCATTTTTAAAATAGTTAAAATAGTACCCACGATGGCCCAATAGACAGCACCCCCATACACAGTGCCTCATTTGCCCACATAAACAGTACCCCCCCATAGACCATGCCCTCAATTGCCCCACAGACAGTAGCCCCCATAGAAAGTACCCTCCATACACAATGTCCCCATACACAATGCCCCCATACACAGTGCCCCCCATACACAGTAGCCCTCCATACACAGAGCCCCCCCATACACAGAGCCCCCCCATACACAGAGCCCCCCCATACACAGTAGCCCTCCTTACAGTGTCCCCCCATACAGTGCCCCCCATACACAGTACCCCCCCATACACAGAGCCCCCCATACACAGAGCCCCCCCATACACAGTAGCCCTCCTTACAGTGTCCCCCCATACAGTGCCCCCCATACACAGAACCCCCCCATACACAGAGCCCCCCCATACACAGAGCCCCCCCATACACAGTAGCCCTCCTTACAGTGTCCCCCATACAGTGCCCCCCATACACAGTACCCCCCCATACACAGAGCCCCCCAATTGCCCCCATAGAGAGTACCTGCAATAGAAAATTCCCCCATAGACTTCTTGGGCTCCTGCTTCTTATTCGGCTCCTCGTAAGGCGGCGACAGGACCTTTTATAAGGTTGCGCCCGTGCGTACGTGTGACGTCACACCCACAGGCGCAACCTTATAAAAGGACCTGTCGCCGCCTTACGAGGAGCCGAATAAGAAGCGGGAGCCCAAGAAGAAGGAGCCGGAGCGGTAGGCTGCAGCCAGCGAGTCCCGCTGGCCTGGATTGTTTAATGAATGTTCTGCATTTCCTTAATGCGGGACATTCATTGAACAATCTGGGACAGCGGGATGGGCTGTAAAAACCGGGACTGTCGCGACCCCTGTGAAAGGGTCATTCGACCCCCAAAGGGGTCGCGACCCCCAGGTTGAGAACCGCTGATCTAATGTTTAAATAATTTTTTATTAGATGTAAGTTATGGAAACCCAAATTATGGACCTCTTATCTGTAAAAACCCAAGTCTCATGCAGTGTGGCTAACAGGGTCCATACCTGTATTACTGGCATATTTGTAGTAAGCATTAAAGCATAAATTGGGGCAGGGTACTCAGCAATCTGTGCCATGCAGCAAGTTTAAAGGGGATGTATAGTCAAAAATCATAATCCACATGTCAGTTATTTAGACCAAATAAAATAAATTTCTAATTTAAACTGATTCAAAATTCTCTACCATTTTTTAATTAGAAGCCTTTGCATTTTTGATCTTATGCTAATCCCCTGCAATGAGCTCTGATCACGGCTCCTGGAAAGCTACACGGCCAGTGACCATCCTGATGTGAAAAACCACGGGACTGCTAGGAACCAGACTTTTACTGTTCTGTACCAGCCAGTTACTGTCCTATACCAGATTTGAAAAATCCTAATAAAAATCCTAATTAAAATTCCTAATAAGAGCAAGTCAGGCACAGAAAGGGAAGTAAAACATTCAGCTGCAGACACTGAGGAATACAGAGCTCCAGTTAGCAGTGTTTTAACCCTGTGTTAACTGCTTTGCCATCCGATTTATGTAGAACAACATCTGTTATAGTGCTTTCCTATCTTTGGGCTATATATAAACATTGAGTTAAGATTTTGATTTTTACATCCCCTTTAAAAACATGTTTCTATCGATTGTTAAGGCAGTATCACTACTCCAGTTAATATCTGGGTAATATGCTGCTGGCAATGAATATACCACACATAAAAACCACTAGTTACATGATACTATTGTAACTTTACGCTTAATTTTTACTTTGCTGCCACATATGTATTTGATTACAGTTGGCAACATTAGTTACTGCATAAGATGTGAATAGCGCAACACTATGTACTGATCAATTTGCTAATTCCCTTCACCACACGCCTTATTATTTTATTTTTTATTTATTAGAACAACATTAGCCACATTACATGATGCTAAACGCCCCTGACACTGTGTTTGTGTTACTATGTAATAGCACTTGATGGTATATGAACATTTATACTTTGGTTAAACCATAAGGGTTCTAACCGTGACTCGGAGAATCGTTATCCTTTATTGTTCACATGTTTTATTTACCTCATTTTTGTAAGCTTTTTATTTTTTATTTTGTAACATTGAGATATGTGTGTGTTTGCACTTAGGGGTTGGGTTTTGATGTTATCACGTTTGATATGATTGAGTGCTACACTTCCACGTTACTGTCCGTTTGTCTTCCTGCCAAACACAATATATAAGGTCCTTGTAAATTTCACTGTGTAACTTTGACAAAGGCTGGTGTTGCAGCCGAAATGTCAGTTGTCCTGCCACTTCAATAAAGCACTTAAAATTAAGCCTAAGTCCTGTGTGAGTGGTACCTAATCTTCGGATTATATATATATATACAGGTATAGGACCCATTATCCAGAATGCTCGGGACCAAGGGTATTCCGGATAAGGGGTCTTTCTGTAATTTGGATCTCCATACCTTAAGTCTACTAAAAAATTAATAAAACATTAATTAAACCCAATAGGATTGTTTTGCATCCAATAAGGATTATTTATATCTTAGTTGGGATCAATTACAAGGTGCTGTTTTATTTCTACATAAAAAAAGGAAATCAGTTTTAAAATTCTGAATTAGTTGCTTATAATGGAGTCTATGGGAGACGGGCTTTCCATAATTCGGAGCTTTCTTGATAACGGGTTTCCGGATAAGGGGTCCGATACCTGTATATATATATATATATATAGCACATATGTAGAGAGCACTCACGGCAATAGGTATATAAACAGTCCCTTTATTCAATCATCACATCTACGTGTTTCAACCCCCACAGAATCGTCATCAGGATAGGGAAAGGAAGTGAAGTGCATACATAAATACAAAGTGAACCAATCAGTGCTCACAATCAATTAACATGCTCAATTCAAGTGTCTGTAAGTATTATATCAATTCAAGTGATCAAAAATCACAATTAAAACCCCCACTCTCTCTTAACATAATATATGGAGCACCTACCCACACAACATAAATATATTTAAAATTTATAAATTACATCAGTAACACAGATTAACCCATGATTTTTTTAGAAACACAATCATCAATGATATCAACATAAGTATTGGGGCTAATAGAGGGTGGGGATAACCCGATAGTGAGGGATAAAAATACTCAAACCATCTCCCGTTATGGGAAGGTTAGAGAAGGGTATAATATAATATACTAAATATCAGAGTGAGAGTGTCACAAGAATCAATGTGCGCCCATAGACAAGGGTCAAATTAGTAAAGTGATACATGTGTCTATAAGTATGTGAGCTAAAAAATGTTAAAAAAAAATTAAAAAAAAGGTTAAAAACATCAACAATATCAAAACGGGGGAGTCAATTCATCAAAAATCAATAACAACATGATCAGGCATAATAAGGAGCAATAAAAAGCAGTTATAGTTGGTCAACTACATAGAACTTCAATGGTGATCCTGGTAGATTCATAAAAAGCAAGAGAGCGAGAACATTTCATTAAGCCCACGAGGGGCAATGGTATCCAACCTTCGAATCCATTGAGCCTCCCTTTGTAGTAGTAGTTTAGAATGATCACCACCATGCAATAAAGGGGGAATATGATCAATCAAAATAGCCCTTAGCATGGGCAACAAATGTTTTTGTTGTAAAAAATGCCTCGCAAGTGGAATGTCAGAATCACCATTAGCCAAAGCCGCACAGATCACTGATCTGTGATTGTTCATTCGTGTAAGATGTAACACATTTTCCTATATAGTACAGGCCACACAGGCACATAACACAATAGATGACATGATCCGAGGTACAAGTCAGTCTATGCGGTATCAATTTTTTTTTCCCAGTGTGGGGGTGAGCGAATATATATATATATATACACGCATTTTTCTGCATCATTTTATGTGACAGGTCTGATAAGTCATGCATCTGGCTTGTCAAACCTATATCTCATAATTGTTCTCTGTTATAGGACACAACAGTAATTCTCAGACACATTTTTGCCTGGTGTTAATTCTTTATACCTTGTTCTTTTAATTTCCAGCATCCATAGAGAAAACCTAGGGCTTTATTCTGTTCTCAATGTACCCAACTGCTGTCGTTACTTGGACTGATGAATTGTATGCATTTTTAACTCATGCTCAGTATTTTCAGGCCAATTAATGATCCGGTTCCAGCACAATGGAAACATGTTCGATTATATAATGAAAAAGAGCATGCTATAGATTGCTGAGGTCATTGGAAAATTATTTAAAGGGCATGTCAACCCCAAAAATAATGTTTTGCATAATGGAAGAAAACATAATTCTAAGCAACTTTCCAATATGAAATAATTAAAAATTTGTAGTGCTTTAAATGTTATTTGTAAATGTAATTGCTAGAGAAAGCAGCATTTGCTGAACTCCTGGTTGTTACATTTTAAACAATGTTGCAAAGGTCTTGCTTCTCCAGCAATACAGGTCTGTCAGTCTGTTGCCTTGTGTTACAATGTTTCAACAGGCTGAGCCACCAGGGCAGAGAATAGAAAAGGACAGGCAAGTACTGCTTCTAATAGCATTTATAAATACAAATAATTCAAAAACCATTACAAACTTGTAAAAAATGTATATTGCAAAGCTGCTTAGAATTTTGGTTTCTTTTATTAGGCAAAAAATTATATTTTGAGTTGCCTTGTCCTTTAAGGTAAATCGGACCCTGTTTTTAAAATGTACAATATCTACAATTTTGCAATTTACCGCATTTTAATAGCAAGAATGAGCACAGCATAACTTTACTACTCGTTTGCTGTTAATGCCATAGTGTTCTAAGTGGATTTGCTCAGCAAATGAAAGAAATATAGCAGCTCCCCATTATATAACAAATACATATTATTGGGACAGGTGAAACTTTTATCAGGTACAAGTAAGCAAATAAAGCATGCAAAAAAGCTAACAGACAAGCTAAAATAGAGATGGAAAGGGATATTGCAGCTAGGAGTGAAATTAATCCAAAATTATTTTTTAAATAGTCAACTGTAAAAAAATGAAGCAAGAAGCAGTGGGATCCTTATTACCAGAGTCAGTTGGTTGATGAGAATAGGGAAAAAGCAGAAATTCTGAACTATTATTTTTCATCTGTCTACATAACTGAGGAACCAGCTAATCAAGGCTTCCTTTTTAAAAGACTCAATTCTATTCTGCCTCTTTATAGGTCTGCGCATGTGCAAAGATGGAAGAAGAAACAGAAGACAGTCGCTGCAGGTACCCCGGGCTGGTGCGGTTTTCTCCTAACAGGGGCACCAGCCCAGGGTACATTTTGGCACCCCAAGTGACTTATCCTTTTCTTTCTTCTTTTAAAAAGTATAGAGAGAGAGTACAGAGACGTGCAACTAAACTGGTAAAGGGGATCAATGGTGCTTGCGAGGGGACATGATTACTCTGTACAAGTACATTAGAGGGGATTATAGACAGATAGGGGATGTCTTTTTTTCCCATGAAAAGGATCAGCGCACCAGAGGTCCCCCCTTTTGATGAGAGGAACGGAGCTTCCATTTGAAGCAGCTTAAGTGGTTTTTCACAGTGAGGGCAGTGAGGTTGTGGAATGTCCTTTCTAGTGATGTAGTTCCTGGATGAGTTCTTAAACAAGCATAGTATCCAAGGCTATTGTGATACTAAAATCTACAATTAGTATTGATGTTGGTATATATATTTTATGTACAGTATGTAATACAATTCCTAGAGTGCTCTGGCTGCAATTGAATCTAGCAGCAGAGCTAACCTATGTACCATAGTGCAGCCCATATACAGTATGCCTTAACAAACAACAAGCTTTATACCCTCATACTTTACAGCCTTAATTAAAAAGAGATGAAAGAAAGCCCTTGGTTATTTTTTTAATAACTTATAATGTTGTTAAACAACATAAAAACAATTTGCAGCACAAACAGATCCATCTTCTTATGTAAGAAATATCATAGTACCTCACCTCTGGTTATAAACCAGTTATATTATCCCCTTAAGAAAGACATCATGCTTAGCATTTTGAAATCCCAATAACCTCAGGCAACATACCAGTTCATATGAGTTTCTTATCTGCATTTGTGTGGATAGTGGACTATATGCTGCTTATAGTGTGTAATAGGCGACGGGCTTGCTCAGCCCTCTATAGAGTATGAAATAAAGCAGAAAGGAACCAAAACCTACTAAAGGGATATTTAGGGTAAGCAGTATGTCATCGCGTTCTCTTTTAATTAAATGCAGTTAAACTCACAGGCTGTTGGAGCAAATGAATATTTTGTTGAACAATGTCCTGAAAGCTTCTTTGGCAAGAATAGGGTTCATAAAAATCAATCCAATTCTGTTCAACCTGGAAAACATAAGCATCACCGTAATCAACCATATTGATCTGTTGCATCTCCACTGTGATTGCTATTCAAAGCTCAGAGCCAAAAATATGAGCCCATGAGACAGAACGGTACCAAGAGGGTACCCACCTCATTTCAACAATTTAGTGAATTCCCCCTTAATTCTAATAGTAGTTCTAGTAGAAGTAAGAAAAGCCCATCGATTCACACTGAACTCTATACATATAACATTTTTATCATACAAGCTGCAGCAGCAGCAGCATTTTATCACTGTCACACTTTTCAGGGCTGTCCTTTACCAATTAACCAATTTTAGAATATAATGAAACTATTTGCACTTTGTACATTTTTCTGCTACTGAATCCCCACATGAATTCTGTGTGAAAATTGTTTCTAGCGAGACCTAACATATTTGCACAGTCAGCACTGATTTCTAATGGAATTCAGCCAGAAAACCTTGCAGGTGGTGCTACCTTGATAGACTAGAGTTGCCCTTTTAACAAGTCTGTCCTATACTACAGTATTTGCTTTTTATAGTAATTTCTCAATAAAGCACATTAGAAAGGTGGCAAATATGTATAACTCTCATTTGGAATATGTTATAATGCAGTCTGTCCTTAAAGGGATAGTTCACCACTAGCATTACTGACAGTGTAATAGTGTAATTTAGACAGTATCGTGGAATTAACTGCAGAGCAAAAGATTATGCAAAAACATCAACAAATTAAATAAATATATAAAAAAATGGTCTCTGAATACTATTGCCTACATCAGTGCTGTCCAACTGGCGGCCCGCGACCCCCCTCTGTGTGGCCCCCCACCTGTCTGGCTGCTTTGATGACTTACCTTTGAGTAAGCATTAAATGGTATCAGTACTGAGATTAACTGGCCCCCTGCATGGTTCTCACCTCAGATTCAGGCTGTAATCCCTCTGTATTGTTTAAAAATGTAATCCCCTGTGTTTTTCACACCTTTTAGTTTCTGCATTGTTCAACCCCTGCAGTGTTCACACCTCAGGCTCAGACTGTAATCACTCCCATTGTTCACTTCTTCACACCTCAGACATAGGTACTGTAGGCAGAGTATGGCACATACAGCCAGCATAGGGCAGGTAGAGTATGGCACACACAGGCAGCATAGGTCAGGGAGGGTATGGCACACAGGAAGGGTAGGGCAGGCAGAGTATGGCACACACAGTCAGGGTAGGGCAGGCAGAGTATGGCACACACAGGCAGCATAGGGCAGGCAGAGTATGGCACACACAGGAAGGGTAGGGCAGGCAGAGTATGGCACACACAGGAAGGGTAGGGCAGGCAGAGTATGGCACACACAGTAAGGGTAGGGCAGGCAGTGTATGGCACACACAGTAAGGGTAGGGCAGGCAGAGTATGGCACACACAGTAAGGGTAGGGCAGGCAGAGTATGGCACACACAGGCAGGGTAGGGCAGGCAGAGTATGGCACACACAGTAAGGGTAGGGCAGGCAGAGTATGGCACACACAGGCAGGGTTAGGGCAGGCAGAGTATGGCACACACAGTAAGGGTAGGGCAGGCAGAGTATGGCACATACAGGCAGGTTAGGACAGGCAGAGTATGGCACACACAGACAGCATAGGACAGGCAGAGTGCATGCCTGTGTGTGCCATACTCTGCTTGCCCTATGCTGCTTGTGGGAGGTGAACCTGGCAGGGGTTTGTTGTGGGAGTTTGTTAGCAGTTGGAAATAGCCATTAAATGGTCCCAAAGGTGTGTAATTATGTACTGGGGGTTGCTCTGCTATCCACAGGGGAGGAGGAGGCATATGGAATTTAAGGGTATATCTTAATATGACATAATTCTTTCACATATGAATGATATCCCCACAGTAAGGACCAAGCATTTGGGATTTTGCTGTGCTACCACCATTGTGATAAAATGGGTGTGGTTTGAAGTGGGTGTGGTTTCAAAAAGGGGAGTGGTCAAAACTGGCTTCCATTAGCGGCCCTCCACCATGTATGCTAGAGAAATTTCGGCCCTCGGCACCGTAGAAGTTGGACAGCACTGGCCTACATCATACCAAAAGTAAATGATTGAATGTGAAAATTACCAGTGAATTTACTTTTTGATACCCCTGCCCCCCTGTCAGTTTGCACCAATCCCCTGACTCTCTCTTTGTAAAGATGAGAAACACAACAGAAGATGCTACGGAATGTTCCCTATTTGTATGTTAAGGCTTACATGATCTGGTGCAAACCTTGAATCTGTTACTGCATACTTACTATTCAGGAAACTCACAGGGCTTTTTGGCCCTACCTGTAGGCTCTCTACTCTCTTAGGTAATGCTGTAGAATACAATGGTGTTTTACAGAGCTTATCTGTTATCTACTATGTAATCTGTGCCATTTAGCCCCATTTCAGTTTGAATAGCTTCCCCATAGATACACAGCAAAAACATATCTTTCACTAGTGCAGGTAAGGAGTACATTATATTTTAATTACTTTATACACTTTAATTTTTTTGGTATTACTGCTCCTTTAACACTGTTATAGGAGAAGAGCCATGCTGGGGCTCTGACCTGGCCCTGAGGGTGAGTAAGTTGGCTTGTACAGGGTACTGTTACATAAAACGTATAAACACAAAGCATGGCATCGCTCAAAGAAAAACCCAGACATAGAATCTATGGCATCAACCAAAGGCGGATTAGGAGGCTAAGCCTCCCCAGACCTGCTTGGCACCTTAAAAAAAACTTGTCCATTTCTGCACGGCTCTGGAACCTTTAACACCAGGGAAATCTTCTTCCATTCCTGCAAGCTCTGGTTCTGTTGTAATTAGCTCTGCTCTGATTGGATTTTTCTTCTTGTGGCTTCTTCAATAATAGCACAGGTCCCTTGACAGTAAAACTGACCAATCAAGGCACAGAAGTAGGCAGGGCTGCGGAGATATTACAAACTGAAGGCACTGCAGAAATGAAAACGGATCTACAGGCTGTAACTTTACCTAAGAACCTCACCAACTCGGAACTTTTGCTGCAGATTTCATTCCACTCCCACGGGTACTTTATTTATCATCCTTCCACTCCCACAGGTACTATACTGTATCATCCCACTGGCACTATACTGTATCCTCCCACTCCCACAGGTACTATACTGTATCATCCCACTCCCACAGGTACTATACTGTATCATCCTTCCACTCCCACAGGTACTATACTGTATCATCCCACTCCCACTGGCACTATACTGTATCCTCCCACTCCCACAGGTACTATACTGTATCATCCCACTCCCACAGGTACTATACTGTATTATCCCACGCCCACATGTATTATTCTGTATCATTCCACTTCCACAGGTACTATACTGTATCATCCCACTCCCACAGGTACTGCATTGTATTATCCCACTCCCATAGGTACTATACTGTATCCTCATCCCACTCCCACAGGTACTATACTGTATCATCCCACTCCCATAGGTACTGCACTGTATCCTCCCACTCCCACAGGTACTATACTGTATCATCCCACTCCCACAGGTACTGCATTGTATTATCCCACTCCCACAGGTACTATACTGTATCCTCATCCCACTCCCACAGGTACTATACTGTATCATCCCACTCCCATAGGTACTGCACTGTATCCTCCCACTCCCACAGGTACTATACTGTATCATCCCACTCCCACAGGTACTATACTGTATCCTCATCCCACTCCCACAGGTACTATACTGTATCATCCCACTCCCATAGGTATTGCACTGTATCCTCCCACTCCCACAGGTACTATACTGTATCATCCCACTCCCACAGGTACTATACTGTATCTTCCCACTCCCACAGGTACTATACTGTATCATCCCACTCCCACTGGCACTATACTGTATCCTCCCACTCCCACAGCTACTATACTGTATCATCCCACTCCCACAGGTACTATACTGTATCATCCCACTCCCACAGGTACTATACTGTATCATCCCACTTCCACAGGTACTATACTGTATCATCCCACTCCCACAAGTACTATACTGTATTATCCCACGTCCACAGGTACTATACTGTATCATCCCACTCCCACAGGTACTATACTGTATCATCCCACTCCCACAGGTACTATACTGTATCATCCCACTCCCACAGGTACTATACTGTATTATCCCACTCCCACAGGTACTATACTGTATCATCCCACTCCCACAGGTACTATACTGTATCATCCCACTCCCACAGGTACTATACTGTATCATCCCACTCCCACAGGTACTATACTGTATTATCCCACGCCCACAGGTACTATACTGTATTATCCCACGCCCACAGGTACTATACTGTATCATCCCACTCCCACAGGTACTATACTGTATCATCCCACTCCGACAGGTACTATACTGTATCATCCCACGCCCACAGGCACTATACTGTATCATCCCACTCCCACAGGTACTATACTGTATCATCCCACTCCCACAGGTACTATACTGTATCATCCCACTCCCACAGGTACTATACTGTATTATCCCACTCCCACAGGTACTTTACTGTATTATAGTTACAACAGAGGCCTTACCGCACACCCTAGTTCTCCAAATTTGACCGCCCGGTGCACATTGCCAGAGGGATCGGCACCCTCACACAAACCAACAGGAAAACAAAAAGCAAATTGGCACTCAGGGCTAACGGGAATTATTTCACTATACTGTATTATCCCACGCCCACAGGTACTATTCTGTATCATCCCACTTCCACAGGTACTATACTGTATCATCCCACTCCCACAGGTACTGCACTGTATTATCCCACTCCCACAGGTACTATACTGTATTATCCCACTCCTACAGGTACTGCACTGTATTATCCCACTCCCACAGGTACTATTCTGTATCATCCCACTCCCACAGGTACTATACTGTATCATCCCACTCCCACAGGTACTGCACTGTATTATCCCACTCCCACATGTACTATACTGTATCATCCCACTCCCACAGGTACTATACTGTATCCTCCCACTCCCACAGGTACTATACTGTATCTGTTCTAAATGCTGAATCACGAGCTGAAATTAAATAATTTTTTGTCACTTTTGTACAGTTTCCTTGGAAGTCTGTGGGAACCACAAGAGGTAGTTGGGAGGTTCACCTTCGCTTTAGGTCAGTCTATGTATGGCCCATCTTTAGCCTCCCCAAACAAAAAACCACCCTCCGCCTATGGCATCAACTGAGTGTTACTTTTATAGCAGCACTGCAGATTCTATGGCAGGTGGCACATAAAGGGTTTAACCAGCACTTGATAATTAAATTATTTATGTGCCACTAAATATAAAGCTTTTACATTTTGAAGTGTTTAAATCAGTCACACAGTTGCCTTGTGTGTGGAAGTGCTATGAGGAACAGATGTCATCAGAGGACTTTCATGATGTGACAGCAATGGACTGAATAGATCCATGGCAGCACGTTTTCCTTTAGGATCAGCATGTTGCAGCAGCCATATCTAATGTGTTTCACAGCTCCTTACCTAGGCCTTTGGCAGCGTGCCTACAGCTGACATTTATTCCATTAACCTCGCAGTTTTCATCGGCAGCATATTTTCTACTATATCATCCAGGTACAGTCATGATTCCTGCTTAGTCTCAGTCTAGGAGTTGTACTTATCACAATATTACTGCTTGATATCATAATGCCAAAGAACCTGCACAGTTTTACACAGATTCCTCTAAGTTTTTAAGGGGGCCCTATGATCACAAGTTAAACCTTCTTTTTTTTTGTTAAAGGGGACATATTGTGTAAAAAACAATAATGTGCCAGTGCATCATAATTTTTTAAATATACAAGGGAAGTGCTTAAATAAGTGGTGTTTTTGGCAGACTTATTGACAATTTCTGCAAAACCCTATTAGTCCCGCCTATCTGTTCCTCATCCTGCTAACATTCCCTGGTTGTGCAGATTAGTCGGTGGCACTCAGCACACTGCACTGTAGGACATGAAACAATAAGCAGCCAGGCTGACCTGATAGAGAACTGAAGCCTGCCTTTGCTTACTTAACTGCAGGGCCATGATTGGCTATTCCCCTCTTACTGTGCTTCTGGCTTGGATAGGTAGGCTATGCCCACTACTCATTTGAAGCACAGGCAGGGACCAGAGATCTACGGGCAGCTCCAATAAATTATCCATTTTTAAAGATAATATTAATTTTAAGCACAAAGTAAAACCAGCACTATATATTATTCATTATTGCCTACAAGATTATGGGGTATTCACTTATCCTATAAGTCTGTTGCTCCTTAGAGCAGAGTTTTAAGGCTTTCCAATCAGCAATACTAACAATCAGTCTTTCTGATAAAGGGTAAATATTCTTTTTTGTGAACCCTTTGCTTTAAGTGTTTAAGGTTTATGACACACAAAACATGTTGTCTTCTTGGGAAAATGCAGCTGCACAGCTCTAGGAATGGTTTAAATTACTTGCTGCTATAGACTTACAGCACACACCAGCAGTTATCAAATCTGCCATTATTAAAACAGAAGGATAATTGGAAATGATTGGAAAGAACAGCTGAATATAATGTTAAACGTGCAGTATAGGCATGAAGACAAGGCAGCATTTCTGTGCATTTTGATATTTGGTGTACTGAGACAAGCTGTCGTGGTTTAAGTTGCAGGTCCCCATGGCAAAGCACTTCATCCATGTAACAGACCTTTCAGTCAAACTGGTCCCTGAATTTACAGCCACAAATTTATTTGATTTAGCAGGATTTCTGTTCTAATAACAGGGTGCCATTTTTCAGATGAAAATTACAGGCAGTTCTGCAAGTGGGCAGTGTTTTGGGGTTGTAGTGGGGCATAAGCTGGCTATTCAGGGGGGAGCTGGCAGATAGGGATAGATTTGGTATGAATCAGGGGTATAAATGGGTGACTGATTTTAAAACAGAGCTGAATCAGGGAGTAACAGTGCATGCTGGGGAGATTACATCAGGGATGCCTAAATATACCGTACCTTCAATTACATTTTTTATATCAACCCTTATTACAGGCTAAACTTTGTTTCATTACCGATTGCTGGCAACAATTTAAAACAGAAAAGTATCTTTGTATAAGCAATGTATTAGCAAATTATTCTCTTCTAGGGGCCTTTCTGGCACACTACGCTTAGAAAGGTAAGTGACATATCAGGGCAGCTATGTATGCCCATTATTGAGTGTGAGTTATTATATTAAAGTAGCTCAGGACACTTGGGTTAATTAACTTTATTCTGCGAGCCTTACAAATTCATAATGAACAATTTCATGACATCAGATTCATTTATTCCTAGGGAAATTAATTTGCAGGTTATCTGACTGAAACATGAGTGTTTTTTTAGGTCTCAGATCCTAAATTGTGTGACATTTGCAGAACTCCGTTTATGCAGCGTGCAGTCTCTCTGTATGTATAAGTTTGTTAAAGCTACATCAATCTCGTTTCTGCGTCAAACAACAAGTGAAAGAGAAGCAGAGCCCCTGAGATCTTATGATTGAAGAAATAATCCACTCTATATAGCGTATCCTACTTGAAAATGTCATCTTAAGTAGCAAAGCTGAGAGATGTTGTATCACAGCTGAAGTGATTTATTTAAAGTCTGTCTGTGTGTTTTGTGTTGGGCTTTGCCTTTAGACCGCAAAAACATATGTGTATTTGAGATTGTGGGGTTTTAGAGATGTAAGAAAATTGCATTTTTACCACATGAAGTTGTGAATCTCTTCATATTTCTATCTTAAGTAAATAATAGGACAGTATTTACATTTTCCACTTTAAAAATATCATATATATACACAGTGTTCACATTTATTTCTGAATCTCTCTGTATTTGCCTTTTGCTCTTTGGAGGCAAAATCATATAAATGCAGATGCTTCTTTACAATAAATACAGCTTTTCTGCAAAGTCCAGAATGGATTGTGTCCCTTCTACCCTATTTCTCCTAGTGTTGTGGGGAAAATGTAATTTCACTCACCTCAAATGCCCTTTTCACATCTTAAAGCAGAAGGAAAGGTAAAAACTAAGTAAGCTTTATCAAAAAGGTCTATGTAAATACGACCATAAGCACTTACAGAAACGCTACACTGAGTCCTCTGTCAAAAGATTTGTTGTCTCTGGTTTCCTGTGCCAGAGACACGCAGCTCTCTCCCCTCTCCTGCTCCCCCTTCCCTCAAGAATACTAAGAACTCACTCCCCCCCCTTCCCGCCAATCAGCAGGAAGCTGACTCATAGTCTTACAAACTGAGCATGTACACGGGTCTTGGTCTTGGTGCAGGAGCGAGGCATTATGGGAATTTTCTTTACAGAGCTCATCGGGTTTTTTTCCTATGAGGAAGAAATATGAACGGGAGAAATATGGGGAGACTTAAGGGCACTATTGAGAGAACCGAAGGTATGCCTGCAGCTTGAGATTAACTCTTTATTAGCCTTTCCTTCTCCTTTAATACCTTGCTGGTCTTTCCTGCTGCTGACTGATATTGCTTGTTAATACCCACATGTATCCCAAAATCCTTCTCAATCAAGGGCTTTCTTAACTTAGTCTCATTAAGGGTATATGTTGCTTGCATATTTTTAAATCCCAAATGCATAACGTTACATTTATCAACACCAATGTATCACTGACAAGCACTCGCTGTACATGATACTTTAGCTAGTTTTCTATTCATGTACAAGCAACATCTCTAATACCAACAGTTAGAAAGCCAGTATTTATGAGGACTTTGTATCAAATACTTTGGCAAAACCCAAGTAGATCTACATCTCCTGAAACCCCACTGTCCAAGTTCCTACTGACTTTATCTTAAATTGCAATTAAATCTGTTTGATATGATCTATCCTTCAGAAAGCCATGCTGATTACTACTTATAATATTTTCCAAAATATACTCTTGAATGTGATCTCTTAGCACACTTTTAAATTACTTGCCCAAAACAAATATCAAACTAAGTCCAGTTTTAGCCAAATCCTTTCATCATATAGGGTACCAGCTGATTGGAGGCAAGCTGCTGTGGTTTACATACTTTTAGTATGTTATAGAATGACCTATTTCTAGCAATTTTTTAAACCGATTTTCATTATTTATTTTTTATTGTTTTTTAATTATTTGCCTTTCTGTTCTGCCTCTTTCCAGCTTTCAAATGGGGGTCATTGACCCAAGCAGCCAGTTAGTTATCGTTAACTTATCTAATATTCATATTCCCATCTCTCGTTTAAACCACTGCCCGACTGCCAGGGTAACTAAGACCCTTGCAACCACATAGCTGCTAATATAACAAATGGAGAGCTGTTGGACAAAAGCTAAATAACTGAAAAACCATGAAAAATAAAACAAGAAGACCAATTGCAAATTGTCTCAGACTATCAATGTCTATATCATATTAAAAGCTTTTAAAAAAGGAACATTTATGTACCATATCCCGTTTGAGCTGATCTATAAGTGTATTTGCTGAGTGGGCCCTGAATCGCTTACCCCTTTATTGTGTACATCAAGGAACATGCACCTTTACAGTCCCCTGTAACCAAAATATCTCTCTTTTTAATGGGGACACTTTTAACCCACATCTTTTACTTATATAAATAAAAAACTAGACTTTTCAAGTGAAGCAATCTCCTCCTTATTTTTTTCTATAAAAATGTCATACATTTTACTGGTTAAATTAGTTGACCGCAAAATGAAAGCTTTTGGGCAAAGATTCTTTATGCATGATATTATGCAGGTATACTTGAAGAAGAGTCTTAAGCTGTAAGATAAAGATGCACTTTGTGCACTTTTTCGAAATTATCCGACATAAGATATCATACTACATTGTTCTGCTTTGATCAGTAGCTAGACACTAAACACTTTTCTACTATGTAACGTACAGAAATCTATTGACTTGCTAAAATAGATAGTGGCATTGGCACAGGAGTCACTTCAATAAACAATAGTTCTTGGTAATTCGCATTAGTTGTTCACTGCATCGTTCTCGAGACAAAGCAACGTTCTCATCATTTCGAGGGGTTCCTGAGGGGAAGCAAAAAGCTGCTTTAGGCATTTATTGAAGAGTCTTTTGACTTCTATTCTTTTCTTTAACGAGGCAATTCACTTTGAAGCATAGCCATTGACCTAGAAGGGCCCTGATAGGCATAGGTATGTAGAATTGTGAGACATTGCTGAATGATAACTGACAAAGTGAAAGTGTTAAAAAGGTATTTCTTTCAGAGGTTTTTCTTTATAAAATAAAATACTTTTTAGTGGCCTTCTTTTTATGTTTGATATTGTTATACCCAGTTGTGGAATGCAATCCATGTACATGTTTGCGTGCACATTAAAAGGCACATACTGTAGCACAAAGTACATAGCAGATACCGATCCACCCATTAGAAAGTATTGTACAAAGCTTTAGCCCACTAATCAAATGTCACAATGGATAAAAGATATAGCAATCACCAGGAAGTCATCTATTTTCTATTAACCATTCAACAAGATAAAACCTTCACAAATTTTTTCTCTTTTGCCAGCTGGAAATGAGCCAAGGATTTTTTTTTTTTAGTATTTTGGTTCCTCCTTCAAGGCCCAGATTCATGTAATCAAAACACTGTGAGCACTGTATGAATGGTCACACATATTTTTATTATAATTATTTTGATGTAGTGGATTGCTCTTACCTTAGTGTATGTTATTTGATGAATCTCTTCTTATATCATAGAGTCCATCAAGTTCAACCCTTCCAAGTAAACCCAGCACATACAACCTATAATTACCAATCATTATTATACAAACATTAATACTAACTGTAGATATTAGTATCACAATAGCTTTGGAAACTATGCTTGTTCAAGAACTCATCCAGGCCCCTCTTAAAGGCATGAAATAAATCGGTGTCAAAGCTATTGCCAAAGTGACCTTAGAAAAATGAAGTAGGCATAGCATAGGCATATGTAAACTAGGATTCAACTGTACGTAACTAGTATATCAGATCGTAACAGTTTAGTGCAGTGTCCAGGCTTGCTGAGCTTCTACTAGAAAATATGTTTGGTGGGAAATAAAACTAATATTCATTTTTACAAAAATGGTCATGGTAAGACTGGCCTATCATGAATTCTCCTGGTGGGCCTCAGTCTAGGAGATTTCCCATCAGCCCGGGATTTTTTCACTTGGGCTTATATAAAAACTTATGTCATTTGGCACTATCTATTGTATATCTAATTAGTGTGAAAGTGGGCCCCAGGTGTCAGTACTCTGGTGGGCCCTAGGAGACCCAGTACAACACTTAAAATGAATGGGCAACAGTAAAAACTAGAAAGCTATCGAAAGACATGAGAGTTGATTCACTAAGGTGCATTAAAACGAGCGCTATTTAAACATGCGTTAAAAATTTTATCGCCTCTTATTTTTCGTGTCTTAACGCACGGTTCACTAAAAGGATACTTCCGTTAATTTAGACGCAATGCTGTTTGCGTTATTTAAGTTGCGAAGACTATTTTTGTGCGGTATTTGACGCATCGCGTGCTAATTAATGCAGTGCGCAAAAAAACGCACGCCATATTAGCCATACATGGTTCCCTGCAAACTGGAGGATGCATCACTCTAGGGCCAACACATACTTGAATAAATCACACTGCAAAGTCCATATTGTGTTGCCAAAAGCTCATGAACTGTACTGTTCTATAATCACCGCCTGCCCCAAGTAGGTGTTAACTTTCGCACAGACTAATGCGATATTTAGCGCGTCTATGTGTTTGTGAATCATGCGTTAGTATTATTTCTGCGCAAGAATTAACACAATGCGTTAAAATTAACGCCTTGCGATCATGCGTTATTTAGCACATGCGATATGCGACTTAACGCACACGATAATACTTTAGCGAATCGCATGGCTTTTTGCGTCAATTTTAACGCAAAAAAGCATGCAATACCGCTTATCGCACTTTACTGAATCAACCCTATGGTGTATTATTTGACAACAATACATTTTGTGAAAGTGAGCTGGCCCTTTAAGTGGAGCACTGCCTTGCTAACATTTTGCACAGTAATTGTAGATTATGCACACCAAGCACATCTGTATTTACAGCTTTCCCTTGCACAACTGCCAAATCTCCCTAATTTGCAGGGACAGTCCCTACTTTTGACTCCTCGCTGCAGAAATGTTTAATTCCTTTAAATAGCCCAGAAAACTGACCATATGCTCATAAATATTTAACAATTCCTATAGCCAAAAAAAAAATTCTCAAAATCTCTTTTTCACTCTATATGATATAGTTATTGAAAACCCAGGTTTATCATACAAAACGATTGTCATAATCTTGTCATCTTGTCATGCCATCTATTTATTAGCCTTGGACCAATACCATCTCATGAAGAGCAAATGTCATGTGACAATATGGCACATTGATAAAGTATCGCTGGAAATAATTTTCAAATGTTCCATATGGCTTTTACATATAATTGACATATCATTTTTTATCCACCCCTTTAGATGGATAAAAGCTCTAACAAGGAGGTCCCTCAGGCCCTATTTTTATTCTAAAAACATTGTTAAGTCGTTGTTAAACTCCTGTTTGTTATTAAACTTAAGCCTCTAAATTGCTTGTGCTGTGTTATTTTTACACAGCATGTAATGGTGTTTATTACTTGAAATTTTCATTTTACTTGATATAAGGGATAAGTAAGGCTTTCACGTCCCGCTGGCTTATTAACACTGGCCAAAGACTAAAGTTCTTCTTACTTAATGTGGTTCAAGAGGGGCCACTATTCAAATGAAATATGCTGTAGTGATAACTTTACAAACATGATGGGGAAGCTTTAGTCCACTTTTTAAGGCATTAAAGATACAGGTTTGGGATCTGTTATCCAGAAACCTATTATCCAAACAGTTCAGATTTACATTGACTCTCACTTGTAATAAGGTGAGAAGGCTTTTATGGCAACTTGTCACACTTTTTAGCTACCTTTATCAGCCATATCATGGGGTTTGATAAAGGTTTACTAATAAAACACTTGCATTAGATTCAGAACCAATTTTATTATACCCTGCAACCTGAGTCTCTAGGGGGTGCAGCATAGGTAAAATGACCTATGCTACAAATATATATTAATTATTTCCAGTGTTAAATTATATCAATTTATTAATATATCTGTAATACAGAATGTGGAAATATTTCAGAGTATATACTATTCCCACCTTTTAGACCTTTGGTAACATAATAATAAATCTTATGTAAAACCACAGAGAGATGATATATTCTTTACATTAAGGTATTTTTTGCAGCATTTGCATGTTGAAACCTGGTGACATGCACAGAGACTGTTTCTTGCCAGCACATTCAAAATTATTCAGTAAAATGTATATAGAATGTGGCAGGTTCAATTTATCATTCTACCCTGAGGCTAAATTGAAAAACCTTATTATGACAGTCCATTATGACTATTTATTAAAAATCCCATACACTGTAGTTTGATTTAGCATAGTATCTGGAATATGATCATTTCTTTGTCAGATACACGGCTATTATACAACTTTATCTTTTGAAAACGAAACTTTCTTTTTGTTTAAGTCATTATGATATTTCAAGCAATGACGCAGACTTTCCATGAATTTCCTATACTCAGTTATGGTGGTACATACTGCTCAGTACATTATTAAGATGTTTATTTAATAAAGTGCTGAGCACATTCAGAAATAGGCTTGACAGTGTAGGAGGATTAGGTATCCCCATCTTATGGAGGGGATTGATAACTTGATTACCAGGAAAGGGACTAATAGCCCTGAACCATAATGAGACTTTTGGTTTCTTTCATGCACCCTTGAACCTAAGCCAATATTTTACTGATACAACTACTGTCCCTTAATCTCTGCATGTGTTAAGTGTTGTTTTTTCCTTTGTGGCCATTGGTTCCAGTCAGGTTGGGCCTCTCTTGTACACAGAACATAGAACAATGTTCATTCCGTTGTTCATGATTTCAGCAGTGTAAATCCATGCATCTGGGTTTTAAAATTTCACTGTGCTTCAAACAAGCATGATACATAGAATAGTGACATTTTACTGACCCATTAAGGATATTTTCTTTGTTGTTGTCCAAATTCCTCTGATGGCACCTAGACTACAATAAGAGCAAATGTTTTTCAATATGTAATAACTGAAGCTAACTCTTTTGGGCAGGGCCCTCTGCCTTTGTTGGTTGTTTTTCTATGTATTCTTGTATGCTAAAAGTGTATACACCAATTTATTGTACAGCACTGCTGAATTTGTTTTAGGTTTATTAATTTGCCATAATAATAATAATAATAAAGGTTCTTGCTACTGGCCTTTTATCATACTGGTAAAACATTGTATATCTCTTCATATATTTTAAACAATTTTTTTCTGTGCAGGAAACTAAAATAAAATTCCTCTTGTTGAACATCGGCATATCCATCAGTGCAAAGAGAAAGAGCCTCTGTTGTGTCCAAACACTTGCATGGCCTGCAGCATTGTTCTCCTAGAGAACAGTGGGCTAAAGAAATAACATATGGTTCATTACGCTGTGGTAAACAATATTATTCAAACTGACATGTGATCTGTTAGAAACAAAATGCAACAGCATTTGGGCTGTTGACAGTCCTCCCAGATATTTTGAATGCCCAAAATTTGAGGCAGTCTACTGCAGTATTCTGTGTTTTGTCACCACACGTTTTTTTCATCTGGCGTAACATTTATAATGTGAAACTAGTATAAAATGTGGGCCTGCCTCACCCCCACACTCACAAATACCTGCTAATGTAAACCATAGTGTCACGGATACTGTATGGGTCCAAACATTTTCCTTCTGGACTGTACCTTATTCATATTATATGTATACCCATCCATTCAGTCCAACAATACAGGTAAGGCTCCAAATCGTTTTAGAATTATTTCCTGTTAACAGCAACCTATCTAGTAATTGATAAGCAGTCGACTTGGTCAATCAGACTCCTGTCACAAGGCCTGGAAAATCAAACAGTGTTGACATATGAAATAACTGAATTTTCCCCTGCACTTTTTTCCAGGTGGTAGACATTCTAAACTGTCTGATGCATTCATTTATACATTTATCTGGTGTAGCTTAGCTTAATGTTCAGGGTTTGTATCAAATTGTTCCTTGACAGGTGCACCGTTGGGACTTGCCCCGCCTCTTAAACAACCTACCACACCACCCCTCCTATCCCTCGAATCCCATACAAATTACACATACACCGGTTT
Organism: Xenopus tropicalis; assembly: GCF_000004195.4. NCBI lineage: Eukaryota > Metazoa > Chordata > Amphibia > Anura > Pipidae > Xenopus > Xenopus tropicalis. Next base: position 111,975,588 of record NC_030679.2, read on the forward strand.
TGGATGAAAAGGGCTGCAGAACATTTATTAACTTTTAATTTAGTTAATTATTAAGTTTTAATTTAGAACATACCATGAAAACATACATGAACATATGATAAACATATCAAAACATAACGTGAAAATATACTAAACATATCATGAACTTATGATAAACATAACTTGAACGTTTGTATAACAAACAACCGCAACAATCCAATAACTGCACAACGCTATTAGCGCTGCCAGCTGCCATGCTATCCCGGAACCACCTACTCCTCAACAAAAAATCACTTCCTGATACACCTCCTTACCCCTGAGGTGCCAAGCGTGCCAACCACCAATCACCGTGCAACCATTGGTTCCCGGACTCAACCACCCCGCCAACAAAACTTCAATACCAACTCACCTGTATAGGGAGGGAGGGTGGGCGTTTTCCTGTACTGCCTAAGATGGAACAGGAAGCGGGAAACTCCTATTTATATCCCTTGCCTTCCACATTCAAAAACAGCCAATCCCTTGCTAACTGGGAGTGGCTTACCCCTACGGCTCTGTCATGCCCCTTGGTTCCCTACACTTCTGTTACGGGTCACTGGTCACTATATCAGAAGAGCGTTAGTCACACAAGTTCTGGAAGGTCATGCAGCATAACTGGACTCTGTCAACAACCTTTGGAGTGTAGAGCTGCACTCCTTTACATCTTCTATTGGCACCAAATATCACAAGATCAAATATAGATCTAGTTGACATATTCTGCAGCGCTGTACAATAAATGCATACATTAAACATACAAGAAAACATACAAAACAATGAAGATCCAATCCAAGAGGTAAAGAGGGCCCTGCACAAAACAGATAACTTATGAATAACAGTGCCTTCATTAAACAGTTATAGCACAGTTTTGTGCAGTTGTAGTGATGCTTAACTGGCCACAGTCAATTGTGAGAAAAATCCCATCATTTTTTGGTGAGGGGCAGCCACCGCAACCCCACAACTACCGGCTGCCATCATCTATCGACCAGAACAGGAGCAGTGTCCCTTCTTTTTAAGGATCCGCCCCCAAACCAGAGGAAAACAGGGAGCCGTTCTGAGGAATCTAACAGGTAGTGTTGTCTCCAGTGCGGCTCCCTAGCAATACAGCAATTGGGCTGCATGCCGCCCATCGAAATTTGCCGCCCTTTCCTCAAATCGGGGCATGTATGGACTGTATCGGTCAGTGACCCCTATTTGAAAGCTGGAAAGAATCAAAAGAAGAAGGCAATTTAAACAATTTAAAAACTGTAAGAAATAAAAAATGAAAACTAAGTTAAAAGCTGCTAAGAATCAGCCATCCTATAACATACTAAAAGTTAACTTAAAGGTAAACTACCCTTTAAATTGTATTTGCCACAAAGGCCATCCTTGGACTTCTTTATAGTTGCACTTTTTCAGTGCGGGCTGCGTCAATAGATACACCAGACTTGCCCCTAAACAAACTGTCTTTTTTATAGCAAGTGCTGGAAGTGACGCCATCTGGAAATTTTTCAGTGCAGTTGGGACCGATGCATGTTATAGTGCTAGTGCAACTGCATCAATCTTGACACATTGGGTGCTATTTGCTTCAGGTACAACTCCACACCTCCCAACTGTCCTGATTTTTGCTGGAGAGTCCCGATTTTAAAAGCTCAGCCTGCAGACCCTTATTTCCCTTTGATCTCCTGCACGGAATCTTCACTGAATGCTAAAAAAGATACAATGTTTCTCAAACTAAATTTAAAAAGTAGCTTTTGGCAGCGAGCCTAGAAAAAGAAACAAGCTACACCTGCACTTTTGTAACTAATAAGCTAAACAGGTGTCTTGGGGGGACTGAAACTTGCAGCTTAAAGGGCAATTTCACCTTTTTTAGCAAAACTGTAATAACACATAAAAAAACAAGACCACCAAATCCCCAGAAGTGTGTTCAAACTTTAAATAACCTGCCAAATTTTGTGAAATGGGAGTGTTATTTAGGGGGTGTGGCCACAAAAATGGACATGGTCACAGCATCTTTTTTTGTCCCTCTTTGTATTTTTCAAATGTTGGGAGGTATGCAACCGGTGACCACAGTGAGGCTGGAATTAGGGAGAAATAATGCATTGTGGGTAAAAAAGAACACATGGCAATTGCATCCACTAGTGCACTTTGCACATTGTACTTTCAGTTGTAAATGACCCTTTTCAAGTCTACATGGTACAAGCTTGATAAAGAGCTTGAACACTGTTCTAACAGTTAAACAAAGGTACTTTTATTCATAAGTTGAAGCTGCAAAAGCTACAGGACAACAAACCAAAGGTATGGACACAAGCAGAGCAAGCAAGCATGCTGCTCCTCTTTGTGTATTAAAGGAGAAGGAAAGGCTAAGTCACTTGGGGGTGCCAAAATGTTAGGCACCCCCAAGTGACTTACATGACCTACCTTGTACCCCGGGCTGGTGCCCCCGTTAGGAGAAAACAGCACCAGCCCGGGGCACCTGTAGACACCGCTTCCTCCTTCCTTTGCGCGCTGCTGCCGAAATCCGTGAAAAGCCGACTTTAATGTTTAAGTTCGGCTTTTCACTCTACTGCGCATGCGCGCGCAAGCGAGGAGGAAGCAGGTAGCGCCGGCAGCTGCCCCGGGCTGGTGCTGTTCTCTCCGTACGGGGGCACCAGCCCGGGGTACAAGGTAGGCGTTCTAAGTCACTTGGGGGTGCCTAACATTTTGGCACCCCCAAGTGACTTAACCTTTCCTTCTCCTTTAAGCCTACACACTGACTGAGGGTAAATAACAGCACTACAATTTGCATGTGGTTTGCCAACCATTTGCCATGCGTTAATTAATTGTATTAAAAACATGCAAGTTGTTCTATATGTTATTTTATACAGGTATGAGATCCCTTATACAGAAACCCCATTATCCAGATGTTCCGAATTACAGAAAGGCCATCTCCCATAGACTCCATTATAAACAAAATTAGATTTCATTATAAGCAAATAATTGTAATTTTTTTAATTATTTAGTAATAAAACAGTACCTTGTACGTGATCCCAACTAAGATATAATTACTCCTTATTGGAGGCAAAACAATCCTATTGGGTTTATTTTAGCAGACTTAAGTTATGGAGATCAAAATTACAGAAAGATCCCTTATCCAGAAAACCTCAGGTCCTGAGCATTCTGGATAACAGGTCCTATACCTGTATTGGCAAAAGTGCATCATTTTTTGGGTAAAAAAATGTGCCTTTTTGTGTTGCATAGTTAAGAAAACCTTACCATTGTGACTTGCTTGATTCTCTACAAGGCTGGGGAAAGTATGTCACTCTCCCTTTAGTTGATCTGCAGCTCTCTTCTCGCTCGGCTTAGATATAATAAGATTTGTCAGCTGCTTTAGAAAGAGGTTGCTTTATATTAGTTCTACCTAAAACCAAAGATAAGTGCAGTCACAGAGCCATGTTGGCCTGTTCATATTGATCTTGTTCTGTTTGTCCTCTTCTGATTTACTCAGTTATCAGTTAATGCAGGAAACATTGCAATGCTGCTTAGATTCATGTTCTGCAAACCTGTTCAACCCCAATTTAAAAGCCTCTTCTTATAATAAACCTACTCTTTAATGTTTACTGTAAAAACAGGTGATCAGCATCAGGTAGATTAGTCCAAAGAATGATATCTACATTATTGTAACTATCAGACTGGATAAGTAAGTTGTAAAGCTTATTAAACTGCTGAAGATGCAAAAAAAAAATATTTTATTTTATTGTAAAGATAAAAGTCTTTTGAGATTGAATGGAATCTTGCTTTAATAAATTACCCCCTAGATTACTGCAGTGTATCCCTTTGTCACTCACCATGAATTTACTGAGCTTCCATTCCTCTATCTTTGTCTTATTTCTCAGTAGATTCATGGTCAGGTGGTGCTGTTAAGGTCACAGAAGAGAATAGCGCAAATAATGTCTCTCTAAACAGCAGCCATATTAAAGCTATAAATAACTCATTATCTTAGTCACTTTCTAATTTGTTTGTATTGTTCTGATGACCAGGCCTGATGCTAGTTAATGTCTGTAATGTAATCTACGTATTTATATCATCAGTCATTCTCCCACCTCCACTGTTTTGCAAATTTGTATTCCCAGAGTCAATCTTTAATTAGGACACTTGTAAAAATATCTTAATTATTTTTTGATTATTTATAGCATGTATATTTATAGACATCAACCTCCTAGGAGCAATTTCCAGGAGATTGTCAGCTAGGCTGGCGTCATGACTAGCTATTTGTCAACCAAGCCAATAATGCCCCAAGCATATCCCTGCTCTGCCAGTATATAGATCCCAGAGTCTCCTGGAGAACAAGAGAGAGTGGCAGCTTGGCCTTTAAGCATAATGCTTTACGCACTTAGGGAAGGAAAGAATAAAATGGTAACCCCTGTAGGTAGCCCGGGTTAGGGGATGGTAAGGTTACTATATCATTTACAAAACCAGCAAATAAATCTAATAATTGAAAACTGCTGAGCTGCAGTGATTACAATCTGATTGCATGTTAATGAAATGCAATCAGCGCTACCCTTGTGGCCTTCATGTGATCAGGTAACCTTTGCTCACAAACCTGCCGTTTTTGTGTTGGGACCCCTACTTGTGTAGCAGTAGCGATATCCAACAGCTGCTGCGCCACTTATACAGAGTGAGCACTCTAATATATTATGTACAAATACCGTATCCCTGCTGCAATGCATCACAAAGCCCCTTGCAAGGAGAACCCTTCAGCTGTGTTAAACAGATCAGCACTAAAAAGAGCAACATTGTAAAAATCAGAGTAATCAATTTAATGGCTAAACTGGAACAAATCATGGCTGAATTTCCTATCTTACTTGAGTGATCTATTTTCAAATGACTCAACACAGCAGATAACTGTGCCATTGTCACTTGCGCATTAATACAGCAATGCTCTCTCATAGCAAAGATTAATCTCCATTTCCAAAACATTAAAACAAGCAGCCGATAAATTACTGCTGAGATTGATGCAGTGCCAGCGCTCGCATATGTCGTCCTCGAATGGCTGCAGAGTTTATTATCACCCAGCCAGCCCAGGCCACACAGGCGGAAGAGCCGTTCTGGGGGTGCGCAGATGCCAAAAGTTAACAGTGTGCACTGTAGTACAAGGGTGCTCCCAGAGTTGGGGGGTATTTTAACTTTTATCCCTATTTTCACTTCAGGTACAAAAGCAGTAGCCTTCCCCCTCTCTCCGTGCTGGGATAGTTATTTGCTTTTGGCTGGATTAGAGGCATTGGAATGAGTTCAGGCTTTGCTTGCAGTGCAGTGTTCATATATTTTGATATAGTTATAATTTTGATCATGTATAAGATATTCACGGTTGACCTCAGTGGCAGTGACAAAAAAGATACCCCTTGCACGGCCATATTATTTATGGTCCTACCTCAGTCTTCCATTATGACTTCCAGCATCAACAACAGATGGAGACTTCTTATATCAGCAGCCCCCCTCCCTCCCCCACTGCTGTTGTCTGATTGGCTCTGTAATTTGCAGCAGTGATGAAAATTGTTAAGCTGGTGTCTCCTTATCTGATGCTGAACTTCAGCCTTAGGATTTTTTCCCTCTTTAATGGCTGGAAGAATGCCAGACACTTTAAAGGGGAACTCAACAAACACAGCTTTTTGAAACGTAAATATGATTTCAAGCAACTTTGCAGTATACATCGATTAAAAAATATGCAGATTTTCATGATTTTTAAAGTAATTATATGGTTTGGAACAGTTTCCTAAGCCTGACCCCCTGCTTATCCGGATGACTACTTTGAGAATAAAAGAAATGTCACATTAATCAACTGTCCTCACACATGTCAATAAGGAAGATAACATTACAGTGCAATGCATTGTGGATTATCTAGTTTCTCCATGCTGTCTGTATGTCTAGTTTTTCCTCCCCTGTTTTGCAGCTGGAATTCAGCATATAAAAATGGTATTTATTTATACTTTTTAAAGGAGCAGATTACAGTGATATATAGTATAGTATAGATATATGTTTTTAAAAAAATGTTTTGGAAGCGGGAGTTCCCCTTTAAATACACATTAGCCGACTTTTATTCACATTTAACTACATGTTCAGTGGTGGATTTGTAAACACATTTTTTACCTTCGACTTGACGCATCTGGATGCCAGGAACAATTGTGATCCCATCAGAAAAGATGTTGAACATTAAAATGAATTATTCCGGTATTGCTCCTCATTAATTAACAGCCACAGGCACTTTAGAACATCTGTCAGGTTTACTTTAAGTTGCCTTTGCATCAATAAGTTCACTGAGGTAGCACATAAAGCAATATGATCCAGTGTTGCCTCCACACCTGTTCCAGGTTGGCTTCATGGAGTGAAGGAAATGGGCCGGGAAAGCGCGGCTGTTTGCATTGCCAAAGCAAGTGCTCACGTAGGTCTCTGCAGTGTCATAATGTAAAGGTAAGGGAGGCGACTCAATACTGTACAACTCAGAGGATAGAGGATAGTCTGTGATCGATCAGTAATAACCTAGACGAGTTAGATTAATATCACCATTGGGCCTGTGGCATGGCATGTAAAGGTTTGTGCTAACTACTAACAACATGGCACGTGGTCAAAACAATAGCATCGCATTGGACGCCCTTTACCTGGGTATGATTGACTAGCATTGCAGTGCAATGCCAAAGTGGGTTCATATTTTTGACCCATGCCATTAAAGGGGGCCTGTCACCCTAAGAAATCATTCCAAATCCTTTTTTAATCATGTTAGTTGAGCAAAATAGAATTTACTTACACTATATACATTATTTCAATTTTGTTCCCTTTAATCATGGAATTCAAAATCACAGCAAGGAGGCAGTTGCCATTGTGTGGAATATTATCAAGATAAGCTTTGCATCATCCCAAAATCTTGTCTATGCACCAGAATAGGGGACCTCATGCCCACGCACAGGATACACAATTATAGGCCTTGAGGAGCTCAGGGGAATGTGACAGGGCTGGACTGGGGGGTTGTGCAGGGCCCAGGGTACACAGTGCTCCATGGGTGAGCGCCAAAAGGTGCAAGTCAGAAAGCAAGCCCTTTTCTGCCTCCTGCAGTGTTTTTATAAGGGACAGGCTGGGGGTGGCATGAAGGTGTAATTTTGTGCCCCATTGTGCTCAAACATTATAAGGTGCATTCACTTACCTAGATCCAGTGTGCAAAGTGCAGTTTTGAGCACATTGGCCATTCTTTCTACACAATGCACCATTTTTTCCAATAATTGTGGCTTCATTGCAGGCACAAATTATTGATTTTCTTGGTGCAAGTAGGCTGTGGCTACTGCAGGTGCGTCTTCTTTGCAAAAGTGGATGGAACTTTGCCCTTGTGTTGGGGGTAATGTTAAATGACACCTATAGTGTGTGAAATAGTTTTCCTAAAGAAAAATATTAAATACTGACAAGTAAACGTGATTTTAGTGAGAGTTGAAAGGATGTACCCATGTGGGGGTTAGTTCTTATTGATATATTACACTTACAACTTTAAGAGACTGATTCATTCATGTGAACTAATTTATTATGTAGAAGCAAGAAGCAACCCTTAACTAGGCAGAGTGCAAACATTATTGCAGTCAAGGCTTAGCTCCAGGCTGACAAATATGTATCCCAAGCTTATATAGTATATTTTCTCTTTCAGTGTGTGCCAACACTGATACAGTAAGTGGTTTTCTTCTATGTCCATGTATCCTCTGACCAGCAGATGTGTTTGGAAGGTTGGTTGGCCATTGCTGGTTCATACAGAAGGATAAGTCCAGGACCGGATGGGATTCACCCCAGGGTATTAAATGAGCTGAGCGCTGTGATTGCCAAGCCTCTTCACAAAATTTTTCAGGATTCGTTGAGGTTTGGCATGGTGCCGAGAGACTGGCGAATTACTAATTTGGTGCCATTATTTAAAAAGGGATCTCGTTCTCAGCCTAAAAACTATAGGCCTGTTAGTCTGACATCAGTAGTAGGAAAGCTTCTGGAAGGGGTAATAAGGGATAGGATAGTTGAATACATTGCAGTTCACAATACTATTAGTTTGTGCCAGCATGGTATTATGCGTAACAGATCTTGCCAGACTAATTTAGTCGCCTTTTATGAGGAGGTGAGTAGGAACCTTGATGCTGGAATGGCAGTTGATGTCATCTACTTAGATTTTGCTAAAGCGTTTGATACAGTACCTCACAGAAGGTTAATGATCAAATTGAGGAATATTGGCCTAGAACATAATATTTGTAATTGGATAGAGAACTGGCTGAAGGATAGAGTACAAAGAGTGGTGGTAAATGGAACATTTTCTAATTGGACCAGTGTGGTTAGTGGAGTACCGCAGGGGTCAGTCCTTGGTCCTTTGCTTTTTAACTTGTTTATTAATGACTTGGAGGTGGTCATAGAGAGTACTGTTTCTATTTTTGCTGATGACACAAAATTGTGCAAAACTATAAGTTCCATGCAGGATGCTGCCGCTTTGCAGAGCGATTTGACAAAATTGGAAAACTGGGCAGCAAACTGGAAAATGAGGTTCAATGTTGACAAGTGCAAAGTTATGTACTTTGGTAGGAATAATATAAACGCGAACTATCTACTGAATGGTAGTGTGTTGGGGGCATCCTTAATGGAGAAGGATCTAGGGGTTTTTGTAGATCACAAGTTGTCTAATTCCAGGCAGTGTCATTCTGTGGCTACTACAGCAAATAAAGTGCTGTCTTGTATAAAAAAGGGCATTGACTCAAGGGATGAGAACATATTTTTGCCTCTTTATAGGTCCCTGGTAAGGCCTCACCTTGAGTATGCAGTGCAGTTTTGGGCTCCAGTCCTTAAGAGGGATATTAATGAGCTGGAGAGAGTGCAGAGACGTGCAACTAAACTGGTAAAGGGGATGGAAGATTTAAGCTATGAGGTTAGACTGTCGAGGTTGGGGTTGTTTTCTCTGGAAAAGAGGCACTTGCGAGGGGACATGATTACTCTGTACAAGTACATTAGAGGGGATTATAGGCAGATGGGGGATGTTCTTTTTTCCCATAAAAACAATCAACGCACCAGAGGTCACCCCTATAGATTAGAGGAACAGAGCTTCCATTTGAAGCAGCGTAGGTGGTTTTTCACGGTGAGGGCAGTGAGGTTGGGGAATGCCCTTCCTAGTGATGTGGTAATGGCAGACTCTGTTAATGCCTTTAAGAGGGGCCTGGATGAGTTTTTGAACAAGCAGAATATCCAAGGCTATTGTGATACTAATATCTACAGTTAGTACTAGTGGTTGTATTTATAGTTTATGTATGTGAGTGTATAGATTGGTTAGTATAGGTTGTGTGCTGGGTTTACTCGGATGGGTTGAACTTGATGGACAATGGTCTTTTTTCAACCCTATGTAACTATGTAACTAAGTAAGTCAGTCTGTACTGTACATCGACTCACACTGTGGCTGCATATGACAAATACCCCGTGCCGTAATATTTTGTTCCCCACTTGTAGATATTTCACTCTTTGTGTGTAGCAGTGATTTACACACCACTAAATGAAGCCAGGTGCCATGTTCTCTATTTTTGGCACCAACAAATGCCATTCTTTATTGGTGATGTAACCTAGTCTCTCTCCGGCTCACTCCCTTCTCTGTTTGCTTTCAATAATACAACCTGTCACTTCGTGCTGGGCTAGAACTTTGCTTTCACTATAAATGGTTCCATTACTGGTGGTTACCTAGAAGTCTTCCTCTCAGTTATTATAAATTGTTCATATTTCACAAAGTCTCTTTCTATTCTGATGACTGAAACCAGAAGGGAGTCAGCCTGTAATATAAACACAAGCAGTTAGGACTTGCCTGCATGAGGCATTTACAGTAGATGTGGGAGATAATCTTAGCAGAATGCACTGTTAGTATATTATGAAAAGAAAAGAAATATCAGTCCTTCAAGCTGTTCCTTTCTCAGCCAAATGGAAAGAACCTGGAGTACAGGATGGGGGGTTAGTATCTAAGGAAGAACTAGACATGGCCTATTCTTATGAGCCCCCTTCACTGATTCAGATTGCCTGTTTGTTGTGCTTTGCATCCTATAATAAAAATAAAATACGGGGACTTTACGTGTTATGGGTAGGATTGTTGGATGTATAGTTGCTGGTCTTAAGTCCCAGTTTATGCCTGTTCTATTACTTTTTGACCTCTCCCTGCATCAGGACAATCTAAAATGCTACGTACAGTATGTCTTTCATACTCCAGTTTTACTTCACTCCACCGCTGTAAATAACCCCCTGCAGGGTCAGACTGGGTGTCCTAGAGCCCACTTGAGAACCTGACTCCCTGGGCCAGTCTTACAGCAATTAGATATTGATTTTTTATAGGTAAAATATGAATGCCACCTGGCCAGTATTTCACCAAGGCCAAGGCCCCATGGTCAGTTTTGCAATGTATTTTAATTCATTGCCTCATCCCTCTCTGTCCCACCCCTCTTACAACTGGAATATTTCATGAAGCAAGCTGGAAAGCCTATTAATGTTAGAAATAAGAATGGGCTTAGGGGAATTCTCCTAGGATGGAGCCCACTAGGGCCTGGGCCCACCAGGGATGCACTGCTAGGCCAGCCCAACCCTGACCCCCAGCATGTTAAAGATATTTCTGTAATTGCTCAGAAATCCTTCTGCAGTCATAGTCGCACAAAATGTGGGGCAAGCAGCTTTACTGTTATCTGCGCTAGAGCTGCCAGCTTTTCTTATTTATCCCCATAGAAACTTGAGCTTTAATTTTGAACTCAGGAAAAAAACAGACCTAATATTCTCATTCTGTTCCAAAGGTTTATTTGCTCCAGCTGATTTGACTACTAGAAATACCTGCCTTTGCATTGTGCATATATGTGATAGATTCTGGTTCCTGTGACCCACCTTAGTGCCAGTCAGTGGTGTACCAAGAATGGACCGGGCCCCTCCTGCAAATAATCTTTGGAGGGGCCCAGCATGCACAGGTACCAAGCAACCACGGTTGCCAGTTCTAGTGTTCCAAACCAACCAAAGTCAGTTCCAATACCAGCCCAAAACTTGCCAAATAGCACTTCAAAGTAGCCCAAAAATAGCACAACATCCACAGTGAAAAATAAATGTAAACAATAAAAGAAGCCTTATGTTGGGAGGTATCTTGCAGCAGAAATTTAGAATATTGCATTGACCCCACACATGCTATACATATGGGTGTGTTTAACTGTCAGAAACCCTAAGAGATACTGAGAATTAAAGATCAAATGCAGAAATTGGCCAATGTCAGCCCCCCACATCGCTGTACAAAGTAGTAGTACAATCTCATACCAGATAGAGCACGAAGCAGGTTGTAGTGCAGACAGGTTGAGGCCGACAGTTTAGAAACAGCAGCAAAGCAGAGTAGAAAAGGGAACTTCTTTCTACACCAGCCCCACTGCATGCTGGGTAATGTAGTTTTATATTAACCTTGGCTGTGGGCTAATTGTTAAATACAAACTACATTACCCAACATGCACTGGGAAATGCATGCCAGATATACTAGAGAAAGAAAAAAGTTAGTTTTTAAAGTAGAAGCTTGCCAAGGCTCCAGAAAGTAGCCCAAATCCGTACATTGGCAAGTTTGAAATTTGGAAACCTGCCTAAGCTTTAAAGGAGAAGGAAAGTCATTTTGGCATTTTACTTCCAATAGATTAGGCACATTAGTGCCACCTAGAACACTATATTTATTTTGCAGAAAGCATTACCATACCTGAGTAAAGAGCCCTAGAAGCTTTCTCTGTTTGCTTAAGGTTGCAGCTGCCATTTTAGCTTGGTCTTAGCTTCTTGCTATATAACTCTAGCTGTTATAGCTCAGATTACACATTCCTAAGGGACGAAGTACATAGCATTCTTGTGGGGGGTAGCAGGAGAGGGGAGTAAGGAGAGAACTGCGCAGACTCTGGCCCCGGGAATGAAGGATTTTTCTGAGGGAGGACGTCAGATACCCTAAGAACATGTTTACAAAAAAGGAGACAAGAAATCCTGTGTTTCTTTTGATGCCACGCTCCTGCACTGATACCAAGACCCGTGTACATGCTCAGTTTGTAAGACTATGAGGAAGCTTCCTGCTGATTGGCTCAGATCCACATTCCAAAGGGGGGGAGTTAGTTATTAGTATTCTTGAGGGAGGGGGAGCAGGAGAGAGGAGAGAACTGCATTTCTCTGGCACAGGAAAACAGAAACAACAAATCTTTCGACAGCTTACTTAGTTTTTACCTTTAAATTAGTTGCCCAATTTGGTGGAAAACCTGTCAACCTGGCAACCCTGCTAGCCACTGCCCCCTCCCCATCCGCTCTTATGTGCGAAGTTATGCACGTCCTCTGCAAATATTAAGCAGCAGGCACACATAACTTCGGTAACCAGAGCGACTATAGAGGAAGCAGACCCCGTGGTCCAGGCCCCTCTGTAGTTATGCCACTGATGTCAGTGTGTCCATGGGAGTAGTAGCACAATGGAAATTCACACAGGATGAACATGGAAGCACCATCAGGGTTCTAAAAAGACCATAGCCCCTACTTACTTACTTACTTACTAATTATGTGTTTGCTTCAGTGTAATAATTCACACCAACCAATCAGATACCTGCTAACATTAACATAAAACTTAGTTACTTAGGTTGAAACATACCTAAATCCTTTAAGTCAGCTCTAACTTCACTAGATTACACAGAACATATATAATAGCCATGGGCAAAGTACTGAATGAAGAACTGGTATTTGGCACATACTGTTTAAATGCTGTTCCATTAAAGCTGGACGCGCATTGTGGAGGACCTGTAGCTTCCCTTATATTATTGGCTACAACTGTTTAAGTAGATGGAAGGACACTTTGCCTGTTTTTTAAAATTAACTAAATGAATTTCATTCGTTGTTTTCAGTCCAGATAGTTTTTCTGCATCTATAAAATGAGCCTTTAATGTGACACGGGGTCTTGTTTTATCTGTTTTGCCGAAATCACATTGTTAATAATAATATAATAAAAATATATCGGCTGAAGAATTACTGCTTCTATTTAAATCAATTTGGAAAAGTCTTTTTTGGACAATCTAATGAAATAAATCCCGTGCTTTACATTTTCTTTAATGTTAGAGTGCCCTCTGGTGGGAAAACTATGTTATTGCATCATCTGACATATATATTTCATGAGTCCTTCAGCAGTATATATATATATATATTTATTTATAAAATCAGGTGCTAGATCAAAGCAAGCACACATTCAAAGATCAGTGCACCTTTTCTTTGTGCAAATAATACATATTTTTAGCAACTTCACATTCCATTATTTCCGCAGATTCTTTGTAAGTGAACATAGGTGGAAAGAAAGCACCAAAATGACATCAGCACAGTCATTAGCCTGTATTAATGGCAGATAACCATTATAGTTATTGCTATAATTATTACTATTACACTCTCACCCCTTAGGTGCCACTGATGTGTATAATAGTAATTATTATAAATTATAATGGCTACCCTTTAGCTGCAGCAATAGCAGTAATCCCCTGCTGTCAGTCAAGGGACAGTTTTGCACCAAGCAGCTTGAACTGTTTATAATGTTTATTATGGAATGAGACACATGTGGAGCTTTTGCTCCCTCTGTTGGGGAAATAAGGCAATGTTTCAGCAGCACAAAATATACTGAATAGCAATGGCCCATCCCAGAAAGCACATTCTATTAAATTGGTACATGCCTAAACCCGTATCAGAGCCCATTGTTTAACCCCACAGTGCTAATCTCTTATTAATCACTTGGGATGTCCCTGCAGCAGGTCTCGGTGGATAAACCATGCAGTTCCTTCAGGCTGAATTACTAAAATGCCTCTGTCACTGCTGTAAGGTGCCACACAGGTTATGGTACCAGGCACCATGCCAGCCGCTAGTTTGTGAGTTAAATGAATATGATACCCTAGATGTAAATGCTTAGCCTCACTGGCGTGCATCAGCTGACACTTAATGTGAATCCCCTGGGCGAGGATTTAATTGGCACGGCTAAATTGCCTAGGCAGTTACTACAGGCAAATCAACTTGCCCCATGCTGAGAGCCGTATATGACATAAAGAGAAAGGGCGGTTGCTGACAGTTTGTACTTTTAGCAGCCTGTTAACAGCAATGCTAATGAAGGTTTATTATGACCTACTGTATTGCATGTGCTGGGTCTCAGCGTCCCTCCCTCAAATGATCCAATTAAAATCTGTGTGTCATAACTGCTAAAAGTTTATTGCTGATTTACAGCATTGGCTGAACAACTTGTTTTAAAGGGACAGTATCCTCTAAAAAATGTTCTTATATAATACCAAGTATATGGAAATTACTATACTAGTCATAGTTTTTGTTATGTCTCTGTACAGGCTCTGAGCAAACTAAAGGCTTTCTCGCCATAGTGGTTGGGAGAATTCTTCTATTTAAGCCCCTTTGGAGGGGGGAAGCCTTTGCTTTGGGTGCCCTATTCAGTCAGGCTGTGGGGTGCAGGGCCCACAAGGGCTTCTGCCCCAGGGGCCCCACACCCCCTAAGGTGCCCCCCCCAGCCGTGTCACCCGCACCCCCGCAAGGGCCCCTGCCACACACCCTTAACCACCTGCAGTGGCCCCTGCCACCCGCCCGATGCCCTCCCCTGAGCGTGCGTAAGTGAAACACGTCAGGTGAGGACATCTGTAGCCAGGGGAATCGGCAACAGGGATCAGGTCTGGGCTACCAGGTTTTTTCCAGGTGTCCCGGTGCCCAGTTCGATCTTGGCCCTATTCCTTACCACAAAGTTACAGACAGAGTTAAGGTCCCCATACACGGGCCGATAGTAGCTGCCGATATCGGTCCCTTGGACCGATTCGGCAGCTAATCGGCCCGCATATGGGCACTCCCGACAGGCCTGCCCGACCGAGATCTGGCCTGAAATCGGCCAGATCTCGATCGGGCAGGTTAGAAAATCTGGTCGGATCGGGGACCGCATCAGCTGGTTGATGCGGTCCCCGAACCGACTTTGCCATTGCCCGTTGTTGTAATTCGATCGTTTGGCCCCAGGGCCATTACCCTGGATTCTCCCAATATCGCCCACCCGTAGGTGGGGGATATCGGGAGAAGATCCGCTCGCTTGCCGACATCGCCAAGCAAGCGGATCTTATAGTGTATGGGGACCGTAAAGCGTTTTTGTATCAGCCAGTGAACCATAGTGCTAAGAATATCTATAAAATAGACGAGTGGAAATGTGTTTTCCCCAAATCGCACCCCAAATGGGCTTTTAGGCTCATGGCCCATGGGGAGATTAGTTGCTGCAGTTAATTTCAGTTACCATGGGCGACTAATCTCCCTGAAAAGCCATTCTCCCCAAATCTCACCCTCACTGGCATCAAAACTTAGTTGCCCTGCCTCCTTCTCATGGTTATCAGGCCATGTTCCCTTGGTGGCTTGCCCATTTTGATCTATTGTGTGAACATAACTAGGTTAACATTTAGTAAAAGAGGGATTAAGAAAGATTTTAGACAGTGGTGTAGCGATAACGCACTGGGCCCCTGGCGTGCACAGGTACCTAGCCACGGCCCCTTCCCTACCCACTCGCCAAAGTTATGTGCACCAAATAGTAAGCGGCACATGACTTCAGCAACGAGAGTGTCTATTGAAACAGCAGACCTTCTGCTTTCTCTATAGTTACGCTACTGATTGTTAGAGAAAGGAAAGAAATTACCATTTTGTGAAATGCAAGGGGGACATTTTTAAAAAAAAAGTCTTCTGGTTGCCAGAGTCCTTTGATCTTGCATTTTCATTACATAGACCAGAAATAAACCTGGAAATAAGCAGAATAATCTACACGCTGGCCCAAGGGTACTTGGATGACAGTGCCTAGTTGGCGCCTAAAGATCTCTATGACCATAAAATAATGCCAATAATACCATTGCTTTAGCAGAGAGAATAGAATTCCTTTGTGCAACGTTTCTCTACCCAGAGCAGCATTTGCTGTCACATAACAGTGACATATGCTTTTCATTTACACAGGTGCCCATTGTTGCTGACTGTTAGGAGCCCTGCTAGAGTGATCTATCTTGATAGGCGGTGGCAGGACTGCGGCTAATTGTTGTACGATAGGTGATAATATGAGAGGGATTGTGCCATGTATTATTACCCGGCTGCCGAGCTGCATCTCTAATCAATACTGTCCTTTATATAAGGAGAAGCTTTCGGCAAGTGCACTGTTGACACAGCCTTTTCAGTTATGAATATGGATGGATTTAAATCAAAAGAGCTTAGTTTGTATGATATTCTAATGATGCCGAGGAAAGGCTGGGGCTCACAAAGAAACTTGAATTTTAAGCAGCTCATTTGATCAGTTTGCTCCTCAGCCCTTCACTGGCGATGCTCAGTAGAACTAAGATTAGTCAGGGTCCAGATGGCATCTCAGTGCAGTACTGGATTAACTGAGGCTTTCCTTCTCTTGATGTTACCTTGTGCAAAATTGGGAACAGCTCACGTATTATTTCCTGCTATTTAGTAAATGTATACATATTGAAACATGAAAGAAAGAAAAGGAGCTTATGTACTAATATCCACATCATTACTCTGCCTTTTAGCCCCACAGTATAGCTGCCCATTATGTCAGGCAATGCTGGAACTGGGGGTAGGCATGTGTTTTGGGTGCAGTTGGTGGGGGGGAGGTTTGGAGAGGGACTGAGCAAGCAGCAAGCATGAAGGGGAGCCATGTAGACCAAGTGGTGGCAGGGTGGGGGTTTGTTTGATGTGCAAACTGAGCGGAATGGAGGAGATGGGAGGGCAGGGATGAAGCTGTATTTGACTTGGGCACCAATAACCTTTTGGCCTGGTAGGTAGAATATAATTTGTAAATATAAATGGCAATTTCCTAATTTGGTCAATAGATGGCAGCAACCCCTAACATTGGCCCTTTGTATTGACAATGGGAAGTCCAAAGGCTGAAAGCCTAATTATGGGGAGAAGGGGAGGGTACAGACAAAAGCCTCCCCGGCCTAAATAACACCCTATGTGGGCATTTGCCCTTTAATTAGCTAGTGTTAGGTTAGGAGACGTGGGCAAAAAAAAAATATAGTGGCCTCTCTTTATATACAGGAGATCCATTTAGAACACAAATCCAGGGATTTAAAGAAAATGGCCCCCTTTACCTAATGTTTAAATGTATTTTTATACGTAATTCTGTATGTTCAATGCATACACCTATTTACTGTACATGGCTGCAGAATACATAGAGGCTTTATGAATATGTATATAAATATGTGATGATGATGATAATAAAGTAAGTTAGTAACTATCAAGATTTAGTAGAAAATGTATTAAATATTATTATGTATTACTGCTACACTTTATTTGGATAAAAATACATTTTTTGAAGAGAGACTTAAATAGACTTGGTAGCACATCACCAGGTGACTTGTAACCTCAGACTCCCAGAAACATGCGCTGTTGCTTTGAGAAAAAATATGTGATAACATAACCCCATTGCTCTTGCTAATTGTTATGTGGTGCCAGCCTCACACTGTCTGCCTGCGCGCCTCTTTCAGTAAATAAGCTTTGTTCATTTCACGGATGATAGGCACCTCTCAGATAATAAAGCTCCTCCAATATAATTTAGCAAAAAAAAAAAAAAAAAAAAATACTAAGAGAGGCCCAGTGGTAATGTTCCAGAGAAGGTTATCCCATTTCCAATTAGTTAATTAATCAAACACACAGGTCTAAGCAGAGCAGACAGGGCACAAAGAGGCAGCTAATTGGGGCTGAACATTGGGTTCTGGGATTTTCTGAAACAAAGTGGTCTGTCCCTTTGTGGGCCAAGTAATTATGAACTGGAGTCCTGCTTAGTGGTGGCCAACGCTTTCATCTGGGGTGCCTGCTTTTCTTTTTTCTTCTTATAACAACAAAAGTGACAGCCAGGGAGGCCCTCAAATGGTATTTTCACTGTATGTTCATATGGCAGAACCTTGATGAGTAAAGGGGAAATATCACCTGCAGTTATAGCTGTGATCTACAACTAACTACAAATAAGAAATGCAGGCAAGATGTAAAACAAAAAGCCCTGTCCTTACACTGCCATTGGGCAGGCCTTTCCGAGAAAAAAATGCCAGCCTTCCTATGTTTTTATGTTTTATCCCTATTAATTGGCGATCCAGCAACATTTTTACTTGGCAGGCTGGTAAAATATTGGGCAGGTGGCAATGCTTTTTGCACCCTGTACCCATCAGCAATCCCTAACTGGGTGTGCAAGCTAGGGGATGGGTAGGAACAGAAGGGGCCATGTCCATGTGTCTCTGCCTACCCTTTCTTTTGTGCCACTGCTCACCCATCTCTCTTGTGTCTCTGCTTACCCCCCATCTCTATAGTGTCTGCCTTACTCATCTCTCTTGTGCCTCTGCTTACCCCCCCCATCTCTATAGTGCCACCCTTACCCATCTCTCTTATGCCTCTGCTTACCCCCCATCTCTATAGTGCCTCCCTTACTCATCTCTCTTGTGCCTCTGCTTACCCCCCCATCTCTATAGTGCCACCCTTACCCATCCCTCTTGTGCCTCTGCTTACCCCCCCATCTCTATAGTGCCTCCCTTACTCATCTCTCTTGTGCCTCTGCTTACCCCCCCATCTCTATAGTGCCACCCTTACCCATCCCTCTTGTGCCTCTGCTTACCCCCCCATCTCTATAGTGCCTCCCTTACCCACCTCTCTTGTGTCTCTGCTTACCCCCCATCTCTATAGTGTCTGCCTTACTCATCTCTCTTGTGCCTCTGCTTACCCCCCCCCCATCTCTATAGTCTCTCCCTTACCCATCTCTCTTGTGTCTCTGCTTACCCCCCCCCCATCTCTATAGTGCCTGCCTTACCCACCTCTCTTGTGTCTCTGCTTACCCCCCATCTCTATAGTGCCTGCCTTACCCACCTCTCTTGTGTCTCTGCTTACCCCCCATCTCTATAGTGTCTCCCTTACCCATCTCTCTTGTGTCTCTGCTTACCCTCCATCTCTATAGTGCCTCCCTTACCCATCTCTCTTGTGTCTCTGCTTACCCCCCATCTCTATAGTGTCTCCCTTACCCATCCCTCTTGTGCCTCTGCTTACCCCCCCATCTCTATAGTGCCTCCCTTACCCATCTCTCTTGTGTCTCTGCTTACCCCCCATCTCTATAGTGTCTCCCTTACCCATCTCTCTTGTGTCTCTGCTTACCCCCCCCATCTCTATAGTGCCACCCTTACCCATCTCTCTTGTGCCTCTGCTTACCCCCCATCTCTATAGTGTCTCCCTTACCCATCTCTCTTGTGTCTCTGCTTACCCCCCATCTCTATAGTGTCTCCCTTACCCATCTCTCTTGTGTCTCTGCTTACCCCCCCCATCTCTATAGTGCCTCCCTTACCCATCTCTCTTGTGTCTCTGCTTACCCCCCATCTCTATAGTGTCTCCCTTACCCATCTCTCTTGTGTCTCTGCTTACCCCCCCCATCTCTATAGTGCCTCCCTTACCCATCTCTCTTGTGTCTCTGCTTACCCCCCATCTCTATAGTGCCTCCCTTACCCATCTCTCTTGTGTCTCTGCTTACCCCCCCATCTCTATAGTGCCTCCCTTACCCATCTCGCTTGTGTCTCTGCTTACCCCCCATCTCTATATTGTCTCCCTTACCCATCTCACTTGTGCCTCTACTTACCTCCCATCTCTATAGTGCCTCCCTTACCCATCTGTCTTGGTTACAGTACTGCAGAACGTAGCCATTCAAAAATGAAGTTAGAGATCTCTGTACAGTATAATTCATGAAACTCAGAAATCTCAATGTGACCCCCTAGGTGTATCCCACCAGTAATACCTTTTGGGTTACAGTTACAGGAGGGACACTTTATATAATATAATATATATTATAATACTATGTTCTGTACTTTATATTCTGTCTAGATTTTTTACAGTGAAGAGCCCTTGCTAGTGATGTGTGAGTTGGCATAGAAATAGTGGGAGCTGTGGGCTAGGTCAGGCTGACCAATTTCCCCCAGAGATGGGACATGGGTCAAATTTGCTGCCAGGCCATCTACTTCTCAACCTATTTGCACTGCTCATTGCCCTGCTAATAATGGGGCAGCACAATATACTCACACTCGTCACCCCCTCTGGTGACTTCAGAGTAAGGGCAGTCAAGTGTATAGTGAGTTGCCGTCTCTGGGTGTGGGTCCAATATTTTTTGATCCAAACATTACTAGCCCCTGGCATGTTGAGGCAAAAGATGGACTTTGGGCTGGAAGCTGCTAGCTGCAAACTATCTAGTACTGTGAATGGCTACAGATTATTGTATTCCCTTATACACAGGCTAGCTTAGGAGAAAAGCAATACCCAACATCCCCCCAACAAGTGTCCTTATTAAGTAACCATGGCATTTTGTGTGGATCCCAACAAACAGGTTCCCAGCATGTCGGCTTGTTTACGGCTGCTCTTTCCAAGGGCAATGGGACTGAGCCGAATGTTAGCAGGGAAAATTGCTCCTTTCCCCCTCCTGGCATTATGATAATGACAATCTATTCCAGAGAGCTTGGGACTGATCATTTCAGGGCTGGAGAGTGGAATCCTGTCTCTGATTATCACTATACTTCAAGCTCATTCAAATCAATTTATTTTAAATTGCATAAGAAATCGATGCATTCTGTTAGTTAACAATAGCATTTTCATGCCAGTCAGGTAGGGCTTAATAACGGCAGAAAAGGGGAATTAAAGGCAGCGGCGCAGTTACAATAAACAAGGCAAGTAGCAAATTGTATTTACAGGTTTCTAGGGATGCAATATGCTGGGAGTGAAGCTATCATTTGCCAGCCAGGGCCATGCTGAAATAGCTATAGGCAGTACTAAAGAGATTCAAAAGAACCAATCATTAAAGTCCAAATGTGTGCTATTGGCCCATACCGGCCATTTCCTGGACCAATCCCATGATTAATATAAATGATTATAGGGCTCATGTAAGTCCACATGCACAGCGGGCAACTTGCACTCTCCCCCATAGTCAGTTGTGCCTAAAACCACTTAAATTAAAGGCCGCTCCTTGCACTCTTATGTAGTTGTGATCAGTGCCAATTGGTCCTTCCTGCCTTCTGTTTCAAATCAGGCGCTGCTGCCCTTATTGACACAGGGGAACCCTGGAGTTAACGCCACCTCCTGACAAGGCTGTAACACCAGGGTTCCCTTTGTGCCCTGTATCAGTTGCACCAAAAGAATCGTCACTTGCATGCTGGACACTGGAAATAAAGCCAGTAAATACCAAAAATAATGCCAGACAGAATTATAAAATATTTGGTGCCCAATATACTACGAAGTGCATGCACAGTTATATCAGTTTTGGTGAACTAGACACAACTGAGGTAGGCGACAAGAGAATCGCCCATTTCTGTCTGCAATAAAGCCATAATTCTAGGGAAAAAAACACTTTGATTGTGCTTGAAATTCTAGTTTGCTCACTGAACTTGCTGAGGAAAATGAGCCCAAATGTGTTTTGTAGTCAGTCTTGTTTCATCTAATCAGTAGCAGGCAAGTCAAAGCTGTGACCCTCCAGCTGTTGACACCCAGCCCATGACACCCAGCTTTTGGCAAATGCTGTTTAACAGAAGCTGGAAAGCCCCAGGTGCTGATTTGTAGGTAAAAAGTATAGACTGTGTAAGAAAGGTGCTGATGCATGAATGAACACAAGGGGGCAGCATAGAGACCTGTTTGAAGATTTTGCTAAATACAGGTATATTCCATGCGTCCATGTAACAGATTAACTGTATCTCTTTCAACATCTATCAGGGTCCACCCCCCCCCCCAGCAGGAAGCATATAGTCTCCGTTTGATAGCCCTGCAGCCTTATGCTGTATCTGCTACATATATCAGTTATCAATGTCTGAAAACACTACATTTTCTTAATCATCATCTTATTCCAATATCTTTGCTACCAGACTTGTTAGACTAAAGGCTATACACAGGCAGATTTAAGCTGCTGAATTGAGTCCTTTGAACCAATTTGGCAGCTTCTCTGCCTATGTATGGGCCCCCCCCCGATAGACCTCTTCGATTGAGATCTGGCCGAAAATCGTCCAGGTGTCGATTAGACAGATTTGATTGTCCCATTGATTTGATTGTCCTCAGTCCGGCAGGTCCTATACCCGTCACAGTAATCACCTTAGATGGCGATCATTAGGATTACATGAAGAAACATCACTATAGCAGCATCTGGATTTAGTGAATGTCCTAATGAAACTCTTTCTCTTCTTTTTTTATTTAGGAATACTCTTCACCATGTTGGTATTTGGACCAGCCTGTGGTTTTATCTTGGGCTCCTTCTGTACTAAGATCTATGTGGATGCCTTTCTTACTGACACAAGTAAGTTTCATATAATTGCAATGCATCTATTATTGTGACTGAGGGCTCTGTTTAACCCCACTTGCAGTCTGCAAAGGGCAGGGCAAGAAGGGACCATCTTTGACCAAATAATTTTTGTAAATAGAGAAAATATCCATAGGCTTTGTGATCTGCACAAGTACCAGCATGAAAAGTGTGAGGTTCTATGATTGTGTAGTGTGTTGGGCCTGTATGGTACAAACTGATAGTCTTCTTCTGCTTCCTCAATATATGTCCCCGCTTTAATGTCTGTTTTGTTGTAGGTAAGCTGGACATAACGCCTGATGACCCACGCTGGATTGGAGCCTGGTGGGCTGGTTTCCTTCTCTGTGGTGTCTTGCTCTTCTTTTCATCGCTCCTGATGTTTGGTTTCCCACAGTCCCTTTCCCCACGCATTGACCGCTCAGAGGAGAGTGAGCAAACCATGTTGCCTGACACAGAATATGAGAGACCCAAGCCTAGTAATGGGGTTCTCAGACATTCCTCAGAAACGGAGGACGGCACTTCTTGTTTCCAGCAACTTAGAGGTATTTAAAGGCACCATATACTTACAAAATTTATATTATTATCTTAGAGCTTAAGGGTTTATTACTGGAGTATACCAATAGCTTTTTCTGTAATTGCCTCAAGATGTGAGTAAATCTATTTGCAAGATTCTCTGTGAATCAGTGAAAGTCTGCCCATAAATGACACTGGAGAGCCAAATCTATGTGATAGATGAGGATCTGTGCTTAATTTAGCCTGAAAAGCTGCAGACTTGGCAATTCATTTCTCATGGATTCCCTTGTGTCTAATTAGAATGGGCATGGACCCATGTCTCCAGCTACATTTTCTGTTTTTACCAAAGTTCTAAGCTTCCTTCTTCCTTTCTTCCATTTTTCTGTATGATAAATACCATCCATCCACTTCCACGTTGGCTGAATGGCGCACATGGTATAAATGTGTCAATGCCAAATTAAAGCCACATACACAGGACATGAGAGCAAACAGAGCTATGACAAAGGTATGGAGATGTTTGGAGAGTCACAGGTAGGGGGCACATGTTGCTTTCCCCATGATTTTATTGAGCTTCGCCACAGATGGCAGTTGAGCTGCTGCCTGATACATGCTATTAATGGCTCTTGGTGCTGATGTGAGGTGAGCCAGGTTGAGCTGATTTTTCACATCAGTTTTCACCTTGAGCCCAAGTAATTCAAAGCAGATTATATGTTGCAAAGCAATAAATGACTTTTTTCAAAAATCTCTCTAAAGGTTCAGTGCCAATTTGATGTGCCCTGGAATTTCCTTTTGTTGATTTCATACATTATCCAGACAATCAGATCTGCTGAGAGGGAAGTGCCCACCAAGGGAAAAACAACACAAACACACTTCGGCACTGAGCAGCGCTGACTACACTTAGGCATCTTAACCTAAAGAAATTAAGTACATTTACTCTGAGTGATGCTATGAGCACTTTTTCCAGTTAACAAGAATCTACTAATTTTAGTGGTTTCCAAAACATTAACCATTTCAGGCATCTTTAGATTGCTAATAGCAGGCTTTCAGTGCTAAAGCTATCTTTGTAAGACAAAAGGAGGTAATTTATAATCCCTGGGGGTACACATGCAAGAGCAATAGTGCACTTGTGCCCTCTTTCTCACTGCAGGATGAAAAACCTCTTGCTTAATGATGAGCGTTGTACCATGAGACTCTGTTAGCCCTGTCATTCTACCTACCTACTTGCTAGGGTTGCCCCTCTGCAGGCTTCTTTTTTCCGGGCAAGGGGTAGGCGGTGACATCACAGGGGGTGGGGAAGAGGTGTAGCAGTGACATCACGGGGGCGGGGCTATGATGTTGGTGATCGGCCAATCGCTGTGTCAGTCTCAGTGAGTCCTGAAATTACACTGCCTAACTACTACTACTTGTGGAGATGCCATAGAACTCAATGGGAAGTGTTACCTTTCCATTCAACAGTGGGTTACTCACAATGGTGTTGTGGCTGTGACAAATCCTGGAAAAAGCTGCAGATCTCTTGTTGCAGCAACTTAAAATGATTGTGATTAAGCCACTTAAATCTGCACAAATTTCTCTGGGAAAAAATATGCAATTGCAATTTTGCATCTAGAGTAAGGAGACCCACTCTGATTTCTATACAAAGCAGAAAGAATCATGGGAAGGAACACCTAAAATTTCCATTTACATGGAATACCCTTGATGGGTTTCAAGCATAGCCTGGGCAGCTACTGATCAGGGTTTTACCCTTATTGGGGCTCATTTGTGTAGTGCAAGGTTTTCTGTTCAGTATATCTATCAAGAAATTGATAATAATACAAAATACTTCACTCCTCTGTATCTTCCTTACTTTTAAAACTTGATTCCTTGTTACCTCACCTATTTCCTACCACACCTTTTCGAAAAAGTTACCAAGAGCGTAGTTTTCTTTCACCCCATATTAAAATAAGCGCGTCTGAATCGGGGATACCTTACAGAGTAGCAGCAAGTACACTATATAGAAATACTGTAGTACACAAATGAAACAATGTCTTCTAAAACCCAACAAGGATTTCATAATTGTTTGATAGATAGGCAAATATTTGGCTGGAATGTCTCACCATATTTTATTTATAATCTTATTTTATCCTGTTTTTTTCCCTTGCTGTTAAATACAGCTTCACAGTCTTGGAGGATAGGTTTAACTCCCACTGAGGTTTAAACTACTGCGAGAATACACAATGGAGCCTGTAATTTCCAAGTCCTAACCCCCAGGGAACTGTAAGGAATAAGTAAAGGAAGAGAGAAAGAGGATGATAGTGACAGTGAAAATTCTCTTTGTGACCAATTTATACTGTTCTACATTTTATGCCCATGAAGGGTCACTGGTGGGCACAGAGGGAGCCCCTGGGACATGGACTTCCCAAAGCAACGTACAACTGCGCAAGTTTCCGTGATTTCACTGGATTTAAATCTTGTTCTTTCATTGATTGGTGTCCAGTGATGAACCAGTGGCCAGGTTCTGTTTATATTTCATAGTTCCTTAAGAAAGCACAAAAGGTACAATCATGAGTACCAGTTCTCCATATAAATACAAACAATTTTTATCTAACCTTTTTATATGTAAATAATTAAGAATTCTCCACAGCTACTCCTTAGTGCTTGTTCTAAAAACATCTGTGTCCAGGGTCTGGCTGTGCTCACAACCTAGTACAGCGCTGGTGGGCACAAGGCAAGCCCAGTAGGCAGTAAGTACAGGGTGGCCTATGCCCACCACTACTCCCTAACAGTTGCCATGACTGGTGGTGGGGGGGGGGGTGGTGCCAAAAATGGCTACCCCCTAACTTGCTACTGCTTGTTGGAAGAGCAGTTTTCTGCTGATAGGAGCACCGGTATCTGGTATAAGTATCATTTTACATTTTTTAAGAATAATACTTTAGTTAATCTTAATCTTAGTTGGAAAAAAGTAAACACAGTAATAGTAATGATTCCCTGTTCTAAAGAAGAATTAATTGAACAGATATTTGAGAATATGACCTAATTTCAACAAAGAACTGTGTTTACAGAAGCAATCAGTCACCTTCACCAAGGAAATGGTCTAAAATCTGAACACAGCTCGTGCCAGTCCCACTAGGGCACACTGTGTCCAGTATTTTCTTTCATCTGTTAATTTTATCTTAAACATTCGAGGAAGATTTAGCTCCATGTTATAAGACTGGGTGTTTTTTTGAAGGTTAGTCAGCAGGTAGCCACCAAATGACACAGTAACAGCAGGGTATCACTGGGACTAATGAGGGTTTGGCTCATAACTTTTCCATTTCTAGATGATGACAGTAAAACGATGTGTGGATCCTCATTACTGTAGCACCCCAAGGATCTGAGAAAGTCTATTACTTGATATAGATATAGCCGGAGATTAGAGCTGTATCCCTGTTTTCAAAGATTGGATGCTGAATCAGGAACTATTAGCGGATTATTTTTCTGCAAGCTTCCAAGTAGTTTTTATTGTTATTATTTGATGTAATATCTAGTATGTTATGAATTAGATTTTGTACATTTACTATTCGCTTCCTGGAAAAAGTATTCTATGCCTTAGGATTACTTGGAAAATGCTCTTGTAACACAATGTTTTTGTATATTATTACTATTATTATTATTATTATTATTATTATTAACATGCATTTAGAAAGCACCAATATATTTCACAAAGCTGTATAACAGAAGGGTTTATACATAAAACATTCATATACTAAAAGACATAAACAGGGCTTTGCTCATTAAAGCTTACATTTTAGTCATTGAAGCTCATTTACTAACAGTGAGCAAATTTGCACCCCATGAAATCCAATCACATTTTTGCTTTCATTATTCTTCCTGCAGGTGACTAAACAAAGCTACTTACTAATTGGATGCTGTGAAAATGTATCTAGTGTTAGTAAATTATTTTTGCAGCTGGGCAATTTTGTACCAGTGCATTATCCCATAGCAACCAAACAGCAATTTGCTTTCATCAGTCTACTGCACGAAGAAAAACAATTGCAAATCTTTGATTGTTACAATGGGATATTGTGCTCTACACAACTTCACATTCTCCTTTGTAACTTCATTTAGGAAAACATTATTGACAATTTTAAATGCTTTTTATTTGCCAGTTAGACGAGACTATGCCGATTTCAGCCTCATAGAATTAGAGCATTAGACAGAATTTAGAGCATATTGTACTAGGCATTACCCAATAAGCTTCAGTGCCCATGCATGTTGCAGTATTGAAATTTTGCATACTCTCTGGTTCTGCTGGCTGCAGTGATACTGATCTAACATTCTGACACAGTTGTGTAACATAGACCAGACCCCACTTTGGCATTAAAGACTCATACAGAGCATTGATTGCCAAGAGGCAAGGCAGTGTCTGAAGGCAATTACACTAAAGTGCAAGAACTCTGTACAACTGACTCCCCAACAGGCCCAGACTGGCAATCTGTGTATTCTGGCAAATGCCAAAGGGGCTGCTGGAAGATGCCATAGACAGTCACTATTCATTGGCCTAGTGGGGGCTGTTTGGGCCTCTATTTATTTAAAATGCGAGGGCCTACTTTGAATCCCAGTCTGAGCCTACTTCCAAGCTAAACTCAGACATGAGAGCTACTGAAAAACTGTCTCTCATCAAAAGAAGCAATCTTAGCAAATATTGGACAGAATGGCAAGTCTGGCTAGATGGCATACCCAACTAAAATAGTATACCCTGTACTTTCCATAATGGTAATGTTTCACATGTATGCTGAAACATGATATCATTGTAAATGTGTTTGAATTGCTTTACTTACTATATTGGAGGAGAAGCAGAATATACTGTAGCTGTAGTATTGCGTTATAATGTTCTGCCCTGTGTAATATGTTTTGCTGTTGTTGCTCCATCTGTTGCACACAACAAAAAGTATCATGGCTGTAGTTTACTGTATTTTAGACAGTCCCTGATTTGTGCACAAAGATAATATATATAATATATATAACAAAACATAATTAGACTTATGTAACACTTTTCTCCAAGTTGCAGAGAAAACGCTTATACCTGTACCGCCATATGCCTGTAGCTAATGACATCAATGGCACCCCCTGGTCACTACACACATGGCACAGATATTGGCAGTATTTATTGTTGGGACCAAGTCTGTCACTTGTGCTTAGTGACAGGTAGGTGCCATTAATGTTACTCACTACATTGACAGGGTGGTATCAGGCTTTATTGGTGCCAGTGGAGAAAACACCAACCATTAGTTTTAGACATGGTACAGTATATGTTTTTTTAAGTCAGTAATGGTTCTTCATAATGCCAGGGAGCAAGTTTCTAGAATTTACTGCTTTGGAACTATAGAGATCTAGCAATGTCCTTCATTTTGTTTATATCTTAAGTAGTCACTCATTTCTTTGGCCTTCTTTAACTGGAAATGCGTCTTCAGGATGTGATATATATGATATGAAATCTTATATGATGTCCTGCTCTATCTTTATCACTGCAAATATATTCACCTTGTTACTACAGATGACAGATGATGGATGTTGTAAAAATTAGAAGATGGTACAAATTCTATTTCTGACCCTTAATACTGTAGGTGAATTTCAAAAGGAAATATAAGATGTTCCAGATATAAATAATATGAAACCTCCACTGATGACATCCATGTATCCCAAGTTCTTGATATTCAGCCGAATGCCTCAAAGGCCTTGTTGACACTTCATTGAGATAAATGTTAAATAGAATAGATTATAACATTCAATTCTGCATGGAATTAGTCCCCACTTATTAAGACAGAGCAGAGCAAGCAATACAAGATGCCTTTCATTTCAAGCTGTGTTATGATTAAAATAATTAAGATGTTTACCGATGTAGAAAATTTGATATCTGATCCATTAACCAGATTCCTTGTTTCTGAGTAATCACT
Organism: Xenopus tropicalis; assembly: GCF_000004195.4. Lineage (NCBI taxonomy): Eukaryota > Metazoa > Chordata > Amphibia > Anura > Pipidae > Xenopus > Xenopus tropicalis. Next base: position 112,004,340 of record NC_030679.2, read on the forward strand.
TAAGAATTTATGTGCACGATTAGGCTCTTGAAGACTAATGGGGTTAAGATACGCAGGAAGGAATTAGGTTACCACAGCAGGTATTTTATATGGGAGTGCAGTGCAGAGGTAGAAAACCTTGGATACACCAATTCTTGTTCCAGTTGACTGGATGCTAGGAGTTGATGGTGTGAAAAGCCTGTTGTGCCTATGATTGTATATAGGGTGTTTAGTCTATGGAAAATAATTAGAGTAGGCTAGTGAAGACGTTCAGCAGAGCTTTTATATGGATATAGTACAGCGGTGATAACATATACCCCACTGAGTAACAGTTGCAAGTTACTGGTACCACGTTCTAGCTAATTTTCTTTTTCATTGCACAGGTCTGAAGTGTGGTTATATCTTATTATTGCATCACCTAATGCTGGGAAACCCACTGCTTAAAATCTGCTCAGCCCTGTTCCTTTACCATCATATTCCAAAAAGAAAAATGGAAGTGGATTAAAAAAAAGGGATTCCCTGGTGCTCCTTTTAGCTGGTGGCTATCCACATTTCTAATAAATATTAAATGGCAACCATAAGTGAAATCACTTGTCACAGAAAGCCCCTAAAGCTTCAATATCAGTGCAAGCATGGTTTTTTTTGTGAGCAATAAAGCATGAATAAGGGCTAAGTTTTGCTATTAGGCAGCCTCTATGCACACTATCAGCTTACAGGGGGCTTTATTTGGTAGTAAATCTTGTGTTTATTCAACCAAAACTTGCCCCCAAGTCAGGAATTCAAAAATAACTACCTGGTTTGGGGCACGGAGAGCAACATCCAAGGGGTTGGTGAGCAACATGTTGCCCCCCGAGCCACTGGTTGGGGATCACTGGTCTATAGAATTCTGTGGACCTCTTTTTCTGCACGCGTATTGTTTTCCTTTGCCATGGTTCTTTATAAGTAACTTTCGGCCTGTCCTTGGATTGTTTTTTGTTTTTGGAGGCAGTGGAAGAAACCATGATTGGTTGCCATAAGATACTGCCTATGGGCAAATTTGCCCATAGGGCCACCACACACAAGAGTAGCACCATTATGTTTTATGACCTGTGTAATGGAAATTTTTATTTTGAAACTGCTTAATTAGTGTTAAATGTATGCCCATAAACATTATGGAATATATGATAACAAAAATAATAGGTGGGGCAAAATACAAGTTGCTTCACCCCACAACCTCCCTGCCCTTTCTTTTCAGTGATTCCCATTATGTTGTATGACCTGTGTAATGGGAAATTTTATTTTGAAACTGCACAATTAGGGGTAAATGTATGCCTATAAGCATTATGAAATATATAATAACAAACAACCTCCCTGCTCTTTCTTTCAGTGATTCCCAAAGTGACCAAGCATTTGCTTTCGAATCCTGTGTTTACCTGCATCGTTCTCGCAGCTTGCATGGAAATCGCAGTGGTTGCAGGCTTCGCAGCATTCCTGGGGAAATACCTAGAGCAGCAGTTTAACCTGACAACTTCTTCTGCCAATCAGCTGTTAGGTAAGATCTCCCCACACCCCTCATTGTATTTATACATGGTAATGAACCATTCTCCTTATCTTTATATTAAGTTATTAAATTCCTGTAACTGATAGCATTGTGTTAGTATCACTAGTAAAAGAGTTATTTCAACACACCCTTAGCCCACCTTGTTACTTACAGCTCCAACATTCCAACCAGGCGCAACTTATGAGAACATGAAGAATTTAGGCATTTCATTCATGCTGTGCTGGGGTGCTGCCATCCTTCTCTAGCCTAGAGTACTGTTCATAATTATATGCCAGCTTTTAGAAATATTGCATGCCCCCAGCCCGGCATGCCTGACAGAACCGGATCGCTGAGCTCTGGTTAAATAAAACCATGTCACAGAATTTCGGTGGGGCTTAAAGAAAAACAAATAGCACCTCTCTTCTTTACTAGTGATATTGCTGCAGTATTATCAGTTATAGAAACATGCACAGTATCTCTTAAATACAGATTATGTTGAAATTTCTTCAAAATTTTATTTTGCTATTAAAGTTATGCCAAACATTTGTGTAACATTCACATACAGACCACAGTCATCATCCAGTACATTTGGCATAAGTAAAGAGCTTCTGTGCATTTTTCATTTTCCATTATTTCATCTTTATTAGTTCTAATTTTTTTTTGTAAACCTTCTGTTCTAGTATAGGTTACTTCCCCCAGTACCACTGCCAGTGATAACTAATAAAGCAGTAAAGCTTCCACTAGCTAAGGTCAGGGGTCCCCAACATTTTTTACCCGTGGGTAACAACGCAAGCATAAAAGTTCCTAGGGGGTGACCAGTAAGGGCTGTGATTGGTTATTTGGTAGCCCCATGTGACCTGGCAGGCTCTTCATGCCTCCAAACTTGCCTCCAAGCCAGAAATTAAAAAATAAGCACCTACTTTGAGGCCACAGGAAGCAACATCAAAGGGTTGGCAAGCAACATGTTACTCATGAGCTTCTGGTTGGGAAACACTGGCTAAGGGCATCTTTTAACAGGCAAGGGGGGCAATTGCTTGTTTTTATATAGCAGAATAGTAATTATAATCTGATTGCTTTCTGTGTTTTTTCTTATCAACCTTTTAATTAGTCTTCATTTTTTTAAATTATTTGCCTGTTTTGTCTGTTTCCAGGTTTATAAATGGGGGGTCATGAATCCTGGCAGCCAAAAAAACCCTGTTTCTCTGTGAGGCTAACATTGTATTGCTATTGCAGCTTTTTGTTACGTATCTCTCTATTTAGGCCCTTTCCTATTTATTTTCGAGTTTGTCATTCAAACACTACCCTAGCAACCAAAGAGCTGCTGAAATTCCAAAAACTGTTGAACTAAAAGCTAAATCATTTCAAAACCACAAAAAATAACTATGAATTGCAGAATTGTTTTAGATTATCTTTGCCATTAACCCCTAATAAATACCCTTGTGATCATTGCAGTGTAAGCATGGCTTTAGCGTGGTGGCATTAGTACATGACTTAATATTCTCAGGATATTTAGATGTAGATGTAACTTTATGCAAGCAGTGTATAGCCTTTGCATTGTGCTTTGAGATATGTAAAAATGATACAAAGGTGTTTTTGCTTTTTTCTTAGGAATGACAGCCATACCCTGTGCCTGCTTAGGCATTTTCCTTGGTGGGCTTCTTGTGAAAAAGCTAAGCTTGTCTGCTTTGGGGGCTATCAGGATGGCCATGCTGGTAAACCTTGTGTCCACGGCATGTTACGTGTCCTTTCTCTTCCTGGGATGTGACACAGGCCCTGTGGCTGGAGTGACTGTTCCCTATGGAAACATGTAGGTTACATAGTTCTTTCTCTCTGTTCTCGCTTACTCATCATTGTAGAGCATTCTGTCAAATGGAAGTAGGTGGATGTATATTACTTTAGCCCCTTCTGTACCATTGTTTCTGTTTGTGTGAGGATACCTTGGATAAAGCAGGGTATTACAGTCTGATTTCATAAGCAAGTACACATTTTGCTATATTTGTGCATGTAGATTTTATTTAACAAGTACTACACTTTAAAATCCATATGCAGTATGATAGTAGTGTTATAAAGCAAGTTGCAGTGGTCTTCTCATTTTGTTCAGTGTCTCTTGGGGGTAAAGCCTGATATCTGTTTGCGAGGGTTTAGTTTTCCCAGCAAACAGACAGAACATTGTTAGCCACAATTAAGGGCTTGAATAAAAACAGAATAAAATCTCAGAAATAAACACTGACATTTCCATATAAAAGTACTTTTCCCTGGTGTTACTGGCCCTTGAACTAATTTTAAGGCTACTACAGCCTCCAAGATAAAACCATACAAAGTTTAAAAAGCTTTGTGTAAGAAGGGCTTCTGAAACATTAATAAGCATTTATTATAATTAAAGTTAGCATAAATAATTTTATCAAATTAGTGCATCCTTAGGCAGAGATGAATAATGAATCCCTAATGATTCAAAAGAGCCCCCTTAATTATTATAAACCTACTAAGGGTGTGTACCCATGGGCATTTTAAGTTGCTTTTATGCGTTCTGCCACACTGCAACATGAGTGGTAATTAATTTCTTTCTGCCCTGTGGGTCTGTACTCATGGGAGCAGACAAATACACTAAGTGCAGAAAATATAAAACTTGGTTTATTTTTCTGTTTTCAGTATTAGTGTATATTCTGTTCGCCCACGTACCCATAGTGAGTGCCAGGCAGGCCACGCACCCTAGGCAACCTGGACAGTTACCTCAACCGCTCACACATATGGTGATGATGTGGGTTAAGGCTAGGAGGGCTAGGGGTTGGTGATGAAGAGGTACGGGTCTAGTGACCACCACTGTTGTGCCCTAGGCATGTACCTTTTTTGCCCGCCCCTCTTGTCCACAGGGCAGATAGAAATCAGTTGCAGTGCCAGGCATGGAACGCCTAAATGGCCACATCCATCAGGAGAAACTCAGCATAAATAAAAAAAGGCTACATGCCCTTATTAAGAGAACTGAATCAGTGTCAGGTTGCTGACATGCAGGGCTAGAACTGGGGGTAAGCCTTTAGAACTGTGGTGGGGAAAAAGAGCATGCATAATAGGTCAGCAGTGCAGATTGAATGGCTGAGGGACTGAGGACCAAGAGTTGGGGTGAGGTTCAAAGTTGAATTACCAGAATGGGGGTGGGAGGGCTGACAGAGAGCTGGTCTAAGTGATATTGCCTTGGGTGCAAGTACTACTGGCCTGGTTCTGTTGCCATAAGCAGATTTAACAAGGCTGGTGACTACCAGGTTTACAGATATCTGAGTGATATAGGTGGGGTTGACTGACCAAGCACAGGACAAAAATAAATGGCAGAATTTTAACACAGAAAATGGTTCTGCATTACATCTATGTAAAGCACAGATCGCACTACAGAATTCAGAGAAGACAATTTCAAGACAATCGTTTGAGTTGGTGGAAAAGAAAACCTAATTAATTCCCGTGAAGCCAAAATTGATCCTTATGAATTATAGAACCCCCCAAAGTTAAAATCACTAATGAAAACATTTCAGTACATTGTTTCTGTATTAAGTTAAAACATGATGAAATTCAATATCTTTGTTCTTCTCATCTAGCTCTGTCCCTGGTGCCTCTGTGGAGCGATACGCTTCCTGCAACACTGACTGTGAGTGCCAGACTGACTCCTTCACTCCTGTGTGTGGTGCTGATGGAATCACATATCTGTCTGCTTGCTTTGCTGGCTGCACGAAAATGGTGAGCTCACAGCAATAAAGCATGTACATGAAGTATGTGTCTATGTTATATACATCTTAACATTTATTCCATTTGCTGATGAAGGGACATGTTGGTCATTTGCACTGATAAAGTATTATTTTTGTCTGAGTGTTTGGTGAGTGCAAGTGTTTCATTCAAATGGCATATATGAATCCTTAACAGAAGCGCCTATATAATACAATTGCCAAGCTAGTGCCCATTGAGCAATGATGTTTTATTTGGATTTTAATAATTTCAAATGTCCCCAAGAGATGACATAATCCCTTTAAACAGTAATTAATGAATAGCCACCTATGATAGAAGATCATAGACAACTCAAAACCAATACAGATAAAAATCTGGGCCACAAATAATCCAGAGCATTGGTTTTCAAATATGTGCTCAGTGCTAACAGTGCAGCAAAGATGGATAAGACACACATTCAGCTGTGTGATTGATTGATTGACTAATATTTTATACTCAAAATAACAGACTAATATAGTTACTGACCGATCCACCTGTGATATTGACTAACAGAGGCAGCAGGACTGTTTAAATAAATGGCGATAGGACAGGGGGCCACCATCAAACTTTTCATTTGCTGTAACGTTTCCATGAAGTTTCCCCTAGAAATGGTGAACCCCTCATTTTATGCCAATCCACACTCACCAGCACACCCTGGCCTTTCCACTCTGTTCCACCTGGTGCACAGTACTTGGAGAGACTTCGGCACTCTCCACCACGTTCTAAATTGCACAAAAAATTGAAGTCCTATTGTGCTGGTATTTTTGTGCAGTTTGGAACTCATCAGCCTAGCTATTGTAAAAATATCCCCAAGGAACCAGTATATTATGGGGGGCATTCAGGTTTTTTTACGCCAAAATCCAATTTTGACACAGAAAAAAAACACAATTTTTGCAGTATATATATATATATATATATATATATATATGCAACAAAATCACAACAAAGCCAAATGCAAAAAATGCCATCTAAAACCAGTTCATGTAGAAGTCAATGGCAGATATAATGTCCCTTTTACAGCTGGAAGATCTTTCTTTGCTTTGTGGTTTTAGACGTTTTTAGGGTTTTCGGACACTGGCTTTTGTATGACAATACGAAAAAACTGCGGTATTTGT